>NW_025745612.1:0-309243 GCF_021184085.1 Oncorhynchus gorbuscha | reverse complement strand
CCTTTGTGATCCGTTCCTGTTCCATCGGTTCCTTGTTTTGTATTCCATGCTGTAATTGCGTTTCGCCCTGTCCTGTCGTGTTTTTGCCGTGATTGTGTATCACCCTGTCCTGTCGTGTTTTGTGCCTTCTTCAGACGCTGCGTGTGAGCAGGTGTCTCAGTTGACTACGGCCTGCGCCTACCCGAAGCGACCTGCAGTCTGTGGCCGCTTCTCCAGTTGTTTTCCCTCTACTATCTAGAGGATTTCAGTTATTCGGTTTTGAGCATTAATAAACTCTGTTTCTGTTAAGTCGCGTTTGGGTCCTCCTTCATCTGCATAACAGAAGGAACCGATCAAAGAATGGACCCAGCGACTTCTGACGCTCGTTACACTGCCGTCGAGATCCAAGGAGCCATGCTCGGCAGACACGAGCAGGAATTGTCCGCTGCTCGCCAGGCCGTGGAAAACCTGGCTGCTCAGGTTTCCGACCTCTCTGGACAGTTCCAGAGTCTACGTCTCGTGCCACCTGTTACTTCCTGGCCTGCCGAGCCTCCAGAACCTAGGGTTAATAACCCACCTTGCTACTCCGGGCAGCCCACTGAGTGCCGCTCCTTTCTCACGCAGTGTGAGATTGTGTTCTCTCTCAACCCAACACATACTCTAGAGAGAGCTCGGGTTGCTTACGTCATCTCACTCCTCACTGGCCGGGCTCGAGAATGGGGCACAGCTATCTGGGAGGCAAGGGCTGTTTGCTCTAACGATTTCCAGAACTTTAAAGAGGAGATGATTCGGGTTTTTGACCGTTCAGTTTTTGGTGGGGAGGCTTCTAGGGCCCTGGCTTCCTTATGCCAAGGTGAACGGTCCATAACGGATTATTCCATTGAGTTTCGCACTCTTGCTGCCTCTAGTGAGTGGAACGAGCCGGCGCTGCTCGCTCGTTTTCTGGAGGGACTCCACGCTGTGGTTAAGGATGAGATTCTCTCCCGGGAGGTTCCTTCAGATGTGGACTCTTTGATTGCTCTCGCCATCCGCATAGAACGACGGGTAGATCTTCGTCACCGGGCTCGTGGAAGAGAGCTCGCATCAACGGTGTTTCCCTGCTCCGCATCGCAGCCATCTCCCCCTCTGGCTTTGAGACTGAGCCCATGCAGCTGGGAGGATTCGCATCTCGAATAAGGAGAGGGAACGGAGGATCACCAACCGCCTGTGCCTCTATTGTGGAGTTGCTGGACATTTCGTTAATTCATGTCCAGTAAAAGCCAGAGCTCATCTGTAAGCGGAGGGCTACAGGTGAGCGCAACTACTCAAGTCTCTCCATCAAAGTCCTGTACTACTTTGTCGGTCCACCTACGCTGGACCGGTTCGGGCGCTACATGTAGTGCCTTGATAGACTCTGGGGCTGAGGGTTGTTTCATGGACGAAGCATGGGTTCGAAACATGACATTCCTTTCAGAGAGTTAGATAAGCCTACGCCCATGTTCGCCTTAGATGGTAGTCATCTTCCCAGTATCAGATTTGAGACACTACCTTTAACCCTCACAGTATCTGGTAACCACAGTGAGACTATTTCTTTTTGATTTTCCGTTCACCGTTTACACCTGTTGTTTTGGGTCATCCCTGGCTAGTATGTCATAATCCTTCTATTAATTGGTCTAGTAATTCTATCCTATCCTGGAACGTTTCTTGTCATGTGAAGTGTTTAATGTCTGCCATCCCTCCCGTTTCTTCTGTCCCTACTTCTCAGGAGGAACCTGGCGATTTGACAGGAGTGCCGGAGGAATATCATGATCTGCGCACGGTCTTCAGTCGGTCCCGAGCCAACTCCCTTCCTCCTCACCGGTCGTATGATTGTAGTATTGATCTCCTTCCGGGGGACCACTCCTCCTCGAGGTAGACTATACTCTCTGTCGGCTCCCGAACGTAAGGCTCTCGAGGATTATTTGTCTGTGTCTCTTGACGCCGGTACCATAGTGCCTTCTTCCTCTCCGGCCGGGGCGGGGTTCTTTTTTGTTAAGAAGAAGGACGGTACTCTGCGCCCCTGCGTGGATTATCGAGGGCTGAATGACATAACGGTTAAGAATCGTTATCCGCTTCCCCTTATGTCATCAGCCTTCGAGATTCTGCAGGGAGCCAGGTGCTTTACTAAGTTGGACCTTCGTAACGCTTACCATCTCGTGCGCATCAGAGAGGGGGACGAGTGGAAAACGGCGTTTAATACTCCGTTAGGGCATTTTGAGTACCGGGTTCTGCCGTTCGGTCTCGCCAATGCGCCAGCTGTTTTTCAGGCATTAGTTAATGATGTTCTGAGAGACATGCTGAACATTTTCGTTTTTGTCTATCTTGACGATATCCTGATTTTTTCTCCGTCACTCGAGATTCATGTTCAGCACGTTCGACGTGTTCTACAGCGCCTTTTAGAGAATTGTCTCTATGTAAAGGCTGAGAAGTGCTCTTTTCATGTCTCCGCCGTTACTTTTCTCGGTTCCGTTATTTCCGCTGAAGGCATTCAGATGGATTCCGCTAAGGTCCAAGCTGTCAGTGATTGGCCCGTTCCAAGGTCACGTGTCGAGTTGCAGCGCTTTTTAGGTTTCGCTAATTTCTATCGGCGTTTCATTCGTAATTTCGGTCAAGTTGCTGCCCCTCTCACAGCTCTTACTTCTGTCAAGACGTGTTTTAAGTGGTCCGGTTCCGCCCAGGGAGCTTTTGATCTTCTAAAAGAACGTTTTACGTCCGCTCCTATCCTCGTTACTCCTGACGTCACTAGACAATTCATTGTCGAGGTTGACGCTTCAGAGGTAGGCGTGGGAGCCATTCTATCCCAGCGCTTCCAGTCTGACGATAAGGTTCATCCTTGCGCTTATTTTTCTCATCGCCTGTCGCCATCTGAGCGCAACTATGATGTGGGTAACCGTGAACTGCTCGCCATCCGCTTAGCCCTAGGCGAATGGCGACAGTGGTTGGAGGGGGCGACCGTTCCTTTTGTCGTTTGGACAGACCATAAGAACCTTGAGTACATCCGTTCTGCCAAACGACTTAATGCCCGTCAAGCTCGTTGGGCGTTGTTTTTCGCTCGTTTCGAGTTTGTGATTTCTTACCGTCCGGGTAGCAAGAACACCAAGCCTGATGCCTTATCCCGTCTGTTTAGTTCTTCTGTGGCTTCTACTGATCCCGAGGGGATTCTTCCTTATGGGCGTGTTGTCGGGTTAACAGTCTGGGGAATTGAAAGACAGGTTAAGCAAGCACTCACGCACACTGCGTCGCCGCGCTTGTCCTAGTAACCTCCTTTTCGTTCCTGTTTCCACTCGTCTGGCTGTTCTTCAGTGGGCTCACTCTGCCAAGTTAGCGGGTCATCCCGGTGTTCGAGGCACTCTTGCGTCTATTCGCCAGCGCTTTTGGTGGCCGACTCAGGAGCGTGACACGCGCCGTTTCGTGGCTGCCTGTTCGGACTGCGCGCAGACTAAGTCGGGTAACTCTCCTCCTGCCGGTCGTCTCAGACCGCTCCCCATTCCTTCTCGACCATGGTCTCACATTGCCTTAGACTTCATTACCGGTCTGCCTTTGTCTGCGGGGAAGACTGTGATTCTGACGGTTGTCGATAGGTTCTCTAAGGCGGCACATTTCATTCCCCTCGCTAAACTTCCTTCCGCTAAGGAGACGGCACAAATCATTATTGAGAATGTATTCAGAATTCATGGCCTCCCGTTAGACGCCGTTTCAGACAGAGGTCCGCAATTCACGTCACAGTTTTGGAGGGAGTTCTGTCGTTTGATTGGTGCGTCCGTCAGTCTCTCTTCCGGGTTTCATCCCCAGTCTAACGGTCAAGCAGAGGGCCAATCAGACGATTGGTCGCATACTACGCAGCCTTTCTTTCAGGAACCCTGCGTCTTGGGCAGAACAGCTCCCCTGGGCAGAATACGCTCACAATTCGCTTCCTTCGTCTGCTACCGGGTTATCTCCGTTTCAGAGTAGTCTGGGTTACCAGCCTCCTCTGTTCTCATCCCAGCTTGCCGAGTCCAGCGTTCCCTCCGCTCAAGCGTTTGTCCAACGTTGTGAGCGCACCTGGAGGAGGGTGAGGTCTGCACTTTGCCGTTACAGGGCACAGACGGTGAGAGCCGCCAATAAACGCAGGATTAAGAGTCCAAGGTATTGTTGCGGCCAGAGAGTGTGGCTTTCCACTCGCAACCTTCCTCTTACGACAGCTTCTCGTAAGTTGACTCCGCGGTTCATTGGTCCGTTCCGTGTCTCCCAGGTCGTCAATCCTGTCGCTGTGCGACTGCTTCTTCCGCGACATCTTCGTCGCGTCCATCCTGTCTTCCATGTCTCCTGTGTTAAGCCCTTTCTTCGCACCCCGTTCGTCTTCCCTCCCCCCTCCCGTCCTTGTCGAGAGCGCACCTATTTACAAGGTACATAAAATTATGGACATGCGTTCTCGGGGACGGGGTCACCAATACCTAGTGGATTGGGAGGGTTACGGTCCTGAGGAGAGGAGTTGGGTTCCGTCTCGGGACGTGCTGGACCGTTCGCTCATCGATGATTTCCTCCGTTGCCGCCAGGATTCCTCCTCGAGTGCGCCAGGAGGCGCTCGGTGAGTGGGGGTACTGTCATGTTTGTCATTTATTGTCATGTCTTGTCCCTGTGCTCCCCATGCTATTCGTTTCCCTCTGCTGGTCTTGTTTGGTTCTATCCCTCTCTCTCCCCCTCCCCTTTCACTCTCTCGCTCTCTCTTCTCTCTGTCGTTCCGTTCCTGCTCCCAGCTGTTCCTATTCCCCTAATCATCATTTAGTCTTCCCACACCTGTTCCCGATCCTTTCCCCTGATTAGACTCCCTATTTATTCCTTTGTGATCCGTTCCTGTTCCATCGGTTCCTTGTTTTGTATTCCATGCTGTAATTGCGTTTCGCCCTGTCCTGTCGTGTTTTTTGCCGTGATTGTGTATCACCCTGTCCTGTCGTGTTTTGTGCCTTCTTCAGACGCTGCGTGTGAGCAGGTGTCTCAGTTGACTACGGCCTGCGCCTACCCGAAGCGACCTGCAGTCTGTGGCCGCTTCTCCAGTTGTTTTCCCCTCTACTATCTAGAGGATTTCAGTTATTCGGTTTTGAGCATTAATAAACTCTGTTTCTGTTAAGTCGCGTTTGGGTCCTCCTTCATCTGCATAACAGTGTGCCCACAGATCAGCCATGTTGGTCATGCATGTCAATTTGGATAAATATTGCTGCAGAATTATTTCCCTGTTTGGAGACATGCCGTGTTTTTTTCGAAGATACTGTATTGCATCAGCTCAACCCAGGGACAGCAGTGATCTGCTGACCGTTTTGTGGTGTTCTGAACTTCTATGAAGGACACATTTTATTGTTATTAATTAAATGAGACACAAACAATTGCAGGCGCTACAAATTGAATTCCTTACTGTTATCTCAATGGCTTTGATGGCACATTCTGTCTTTGTACTGATTGTGGTAACATTTCAGGGCTAAATGACTGTATGATTGTCCCTCATGCATTTCCAGGCATTGGGCTCCATTTGTCATTAAGATCCAAAGCAGATGACAGTGAATGTGGCTAAATGTTCCCTGGCTATAAAAACTCAGTTACTGGCATGGGTCAAATTCATCCGCACTATTACATAAACATTAGGAAAGATCAGGGACTCATTATTTCATTTTGGTGTCATCCTACAGAATGGTGCGAAGGGTTGGAGATCATGGATTCACCAGCCAAGAGAAATCTAACTTTTCAATTATTTTTGATGGCAGGATGAGATGTGTGAACAGGAACAAACTGTTATCGTTTCTGGAATAAATAATAGTCATTTCCGAGAGCCTTCGATATCATCCTGCCCCACTGTCAGAGGGGGTCAAGAGGTTAGTGGAGGCATGGGAGAAGAGTGGGGAAAACTAAATAATTCACCATCACTTGGCAGAGAAATACCATCTCAGAGATTGCTGCTCCAAGAAACCTGAAATGAGTCACGCTGCTCTCGAGAACTACTCTGCTGTTTTGTCGTGAATAACAACTAGGCCATACATACATGGGCACCTCATGTTCACCTCAAGAAACAGAAACATAATTATTTGACTTTAAATCAAATCAAATCAAATTTATTTATATAGCCCTTCGTACATCAGCTGATATCTCAAAGTGCTGTACAGAAACCCAGCCTAAAACCCCAAACAGCAAGCAATGCAGGTGTTGAAGCACGGTGGCTAGGAAAAACTCCCTAGAAAGGCCAAAACCTAGGAAGAAACCTAGAGAGGAACCAGGCTATGTGGGGTGGCCAGTCCTCTTCTGGCTGTGCCGGGTGGAGATTATAACAGAACATGGCCAAGATGTTCAAATGTTCATAAATGACCAGCATGGTCGAATAATAGTAAGGCAGAACAGTTGAAACTGGAGCAGCAGCATGGCCAGGTGGACTGGGGACAGCAAGGAGTCATCATGTCAGGTAGTCCTGGGGCATGGTCCTAGGGCTCAGGTCCTCCGAGAGAGAGAAAGAAAGAAGGAGAGAATTAGAGAACGCACACTTAGATTCACACTGGACACCGAATAGGACAGGAGAAGTACTCCAGATATAACAAACTGACCCTAGCCCCCCCACACTCCATTGGTACTGCAGCATAAATACTGGAGGCTGAGACAGGAGGGGACAGGAGACACTGTGGCCCCATCCGAGGACACCCCCAGACAGGGCCAAACAGGAAGGATTTAGTTAGTTGATTAGAGACATTGACAGGGAAATGACCCTAAACCTCACTGGAACATGGCTAATTGTCTTCCATAGTAAACAGAAGTTGAAGTTATATTAATTATTTTGGGCTCTCGAACCTGAGAGCAGAAAGAGAGCAGAAATGACATTGTACTGCCAAAGTCACTGTTTTGTGTTGTTCTTGGGTATAGTTTCTATTTAAATCTGGTTTTTTTTCTATTAGGTCTAATTGGCCCAGTCTCAGTACTTGAATGAAGCAAATACTGTACGTGGATATGAAGTATCCACTCCACCCTCTCCGAGTTGGGCATCTCCGGCGCGGCCCACACTTGGATTGCGTCCTACCTGACAGGTCGCTCCTACCAGGTGGCGTGGCGAGAATCTGTCTCCTCACCACGCGCTCTCACCACTGGTGTCCCCCAGGGCTCTGTTCTAGGCCCTCTCCTATTCTCGCTATACACCAAGTCACTTGGCTCTGTCATAACCTCACATGGTCTCTCCTATCATTGCTATGCAGACGACACACAATTAATCTTCTCCTTTCCCCCTTCTGATGACCAGGTGGCGAATCGCATCTCTGCATGTCTGGCAGACATATCAGTGTGGATGACGGATCACCACCTCAAGCTGAACTTCGGCAAGACGGAGCTGCTCTTCCTCCCGGGGAAGGACTGCCCGTTCCATGATCTCGCCATCACGGTTGACAACTCCATTGTGTCCTTCTCCCAGAGCGCTAAGAACCTTGGCGTGATCCTGGACAACACCCTGTCGTTCTCAACTAACATCAAGGCGGTGGCCCGTTCCTGTAGGTTCATGCTCTACAACATCCGCAGAGTACGACCCTGCCTCACACAGGAAGCGGCGCAGGTCCTAATCCAGGCACTTGTCATCTCCCGTCTGGATTACTGCAACTCGCTGTTGGCTGGGCTCCCTGCCTGTGCCATTAAACCCCTACAACTCATCCAGAACGCCGCGCAGCCCGTCTGGTGTTCAACCTTCCCAAGTTCTCTCACGTCACCCCGCTCCTCCGCTCTCTCCACTGGCTTCCAGTTGAAGCTCGCATCCGCTATAAGACCATGGTGCTTGCCTACGGAGCTGTGAGGGGAACGGCACCTCAGTACCTCCAGGCTCTGATCAGGCCCTACACCCAAACAAGGGCACTGCGTTCATCCACCTCTGGCCTGCTCGCCTCCCTACCACTGAGGAAGTACAGTTCCCGCTCAGCCCAGTCAAAACTGTTCGCTGCACTGGCCCCCCAATGGTGGAACAAACTCCCTCACGACGCCAGGACAGCGGAGTCAATCACCACCTTCCGGAGACACCTGAAACCCCACCTCTTTAAGGAATACCTAGGATAGGATAAGTAATCCTTCTCACCCCCCCCCCTTTAAGATTTAGATGCACTATTGTAAAGTGACTGTTCTACTGGATGTCATAAGGTGAATGCACCAATTTGTAAGTCGCTCTGGATAAGAGCGTCTGCTAAACGATTTAAATGTAAATGTTAAATGTAAGTTATACCTCACATTTTCTCACTTGGTAAAGGAGTGTTGATCTTTGCAATAATCACGTATTCTTGGCAGGGGAAGTCATTTTTTTTCCAAATATCAACAGACTCCTATTTTTTACCATTTGATTAGTAACTCTTCTCATTTACATATTTATCCACATCAAACATATCTTGCTGCATGTGATGAAAGGGCAATTTAGTTCAGAGGATTATTTAGTATTATTTATGGAGGCGTAAATACTTTTGGATGACAATTCAAATAAAAGATTCATGCTGGCATCTTATTAGAAAATTAGATTGGCGTTTCATCAAGCAAACAGTTTAGTTTATGTTCCGTAATTTAGGAGAGAGTGTGGATAAAAACAAGAACAAGAGGAGTTGAAGATTTAAACTCGTAATCAGAGAAATCCATAGGGTGTCGAGGAGTTTGCAATCTGCCGGAGGATATGCTAATCTTGATTATACAGACCAGGAATGATCAGGAGGGAAAAAGCGCTTTGACGACATCCTGAAGCAACATCACTAAAGCAACATCCTAAAGCAACATCCTAAAGCAACATCCTAAAGTAGCTGAATCTTTTGACAACAGAATGACATGCTGTGTGTGTGTGTTGATATTACTTATACTGTATATCAGATTCCATCTTTGATTAATTAAGGGTTGGTGTAGGACTGAAAAGGCCTGCTATAGACACAGTTCTTTTTTTGTTTATAATACTCTAGTCTACGTTAACGTGGCTAATCACCTATTCCCCATCTGTAATTTCCTTTTGGGTATAGCTAAAAAGCCTCACATACAAGGCAATATTTATGATGTCTATTTGAATTGCTACCACCCTACAGAGATGCCCCGCACATAATATCTAAGCCGGAAGGAGAAACTCAACATGATCTACCTTTAGGGAGGAGAGATTATACCTGCTTAATTTAAGCAGCACAAATACTGTATCAGAGGAGCAATTAAATCATCCTGCTGACGTCTCACATAATCACAGCAAAGAAAGAGAGAGAGAGAGGTTAGAAATAGCGACGCAGGCGCCCCCACTGCTCACAGTCCAAAAGGAAGAGATGCCAGCCTTGCAGAAAGAGACATAACGTAGCTTTAGTGTGCTAACAAGATGTGCAATTTTTCATTCGACTCCAGTTTAGGAACTTTTTTGGTCATCAACCTCTCATGGCATGATTGTGTTCTTATGACTACAGTACTATCCTTGTTGTGATAGGCTACTTGGCAAATGACCTCGTGGCCTCAATTTTATAAATGAACAGTAAAAAATGATATTATATTATTTTGAAAATTGTGTGTTTATTTTACCTTTATTTAACTAGGCAAGTCAGTTAAGAACAAATTCTTATTTTCAATGGCGGCCTAGGAACAGTAGGTTAACTGACTTGTTCAGGGGCAGAACGACAAGATTTGTACCTTGTCAGCTTGGGGATTTGAACTTGCAACCTTTCGGTTACTAGTCCAGCTCGAACCACTAGGCTACCCTGCTGCCCCAGGGTTTATGTCAAATGGCTTTTATTTTATTTCAGTCTATAAAATGCAACATTAGGATGCAAACTCAAAATGGAATACATTTCACCTCTGAAATGTATATCTTATTTTTTTTAAGCCAATAACCATGTTTGTGAGGTGTATACTTTCATTTCAAAGTAGATCTGTTTAAGACTGTCAAGAAACACTCTGTGTGACCCTGATTCAGCCCACTGCAGTAAAAGGTTAAGTGTTAAATGTATCTGCATCACTATACTACAGATGTGTGTGATGTCAGCACACTCAGGTGGAGGAGATGCATTGAATTTATTTAGTTTGGATAGGTTGGACCAGAGCAATACATCAACCTAGATATAGGGTGGTGTAAATATACTTCCTGGGTATCATGATATGGGTTAACAGTCTTGGGAGCAGGTTTGTTTGTGTGGTCACTGCCAAACTACTCTAGGTGCAGAGACTTAAAACTGTAGCCCAGTTTGCTGTCTATGCCCTAAACAGGCAGACCTCTGTGTCAGAAAAACAAATGGAATATGTACTTTTTTCCTGATGGTTAGGAAACAAGTACATATTCCTCTTGATTTTATCTCAAATTTTAGTGCCTCCATTGTCGGCCCAAAAAACATAAATAGTAAAAAAACATAAATAACATAAAAAATGTGACATGTCGTGATCTGCAATTTTAAAGGCGGTTGATATGTTCAGAGATGAGTTTTCATAACCCGGACTGCTCAAATATTTTGAGGTAAACTCTGTCTGACAGACACTGCATGGTCTAGTATCTCTAATGGTCCCATAAGTCAATGTACATAAGAAAGCACTCACTGGAGACAAATATGTCTGCTCCTCTCTTACCAATGTTAATTCTGGCGTTACCCTACTTTTTAAAACAATGCTCTGACTTGAACAAACTTAGTTGTGTATACAGTGCTTTCGGAAAGAATTCAGACCCCTTTACTTTCCCCACATTTTGTTATTACAGCCTTATTCTAAAAGGGTTTGAATTCATTCACCAATCTACACACAATACCCCATAATTACAAAACGAAAACTGTTTTTTTAGACAATTATGCAAAAAATACCTTAGTTACATAAATATTCAGACCCTTTCCAATGAGACTCGAAATTGAGCTCAGGTGCATCCTGTTTCCATTGATCATCCTTGAGATGTTTCTATAACTTAGTTGGAGTCCATCTGTGGTAAATTCAATAGATTGGACATGATTTGGAAAGGCAAACACCTGTCTATATAAGGTCCCACAGTTGACTGTGCATGTTGGAGCAAAAACCAAGCCATGAGGTCGAAGCTCCGAGACAGGATTGTGTGCCACAGATCTGGGGAAGTTTACCTAAAATGTCTGCAGTATTGAAGGTCCCCAAGAACACAGTGGCCTCCATCGTTCTTAAATGGAAGAAGTTTGGAACCACCAAACTACAGAGTAAATGATTCAGAACCGATTACCCTCATTACAATGATCTAAGTATATCCGCCTGAAAGGCTAGTGGTGTAACCTAAGTGTGGCATCTTCGCAATGTATTCAAACTGCACAGTCTCCAAAATGGCAGCCTATCAAAGATGCATAAGAATCCCTTTAAAAGAATGCCCTTAAAAATACACGATACAAGAAAGATTTTTTTTTTTTGTAAATATTGGTGATGCACTTAACGCTATGACTGGTGTTCAAAGATGCACATTGAACAGGAACAAGAACCTAACACAACAATTTACCAATTCCTTCAGTTAATCTAGTCAATAGACTGTGAAGGGGTGGCGTAGCTAAGAGGAGGCTGAAATGTAAAGTGGTTGTTGCTGAGGTGCATATCCAGGTGAGTATTAGGGAGAGAGTACAGGGAGGCACTCTTCGGAGGGAGCCCAGGGAGAGAATCCAGGGAGGCAGTACAGCACAGGTGTATGCGTGACAGGACAGATGAATGCGTGTGGAGGGAGCATTTCCTGAATCTCTTTCACCATGCAACCTGCCTCTCTTAAAATCCTAAATAACCTGTGCTTGACTTGACTGAGTGCCCAGACAGTGTTATGAGGTAAATCCTATCTTGGTCCATCTTCAATGGTTATTGTGTATTGAGCAACTGCAGTTGGCCTGTTTAAACCACTACAATCACTCGTATTCATTGAAAGGACACAGTTACAGTTGTGTGCATTGATTTTCATACACATATACACACGTGCAGTGCTACCTAAAAGGTAGCTGTCAAAGTGCATAAGAGGTTACTTTACCCTAAATATTGAATGAATTAAAATGAGCAGCAATGACCGCTGGAAAATAAGCATCTAATCAACATCCAACCAAATCAATATCTCTGTACCATCTTTGGGGATTAGCAGTGACCTGAGCAGTGTCCATGACAGTACCAATGACATGGTGGCCTGCCTGGGAGTGTGATGCTGATGCATCAGTCCCTGGGGTACGTGCTATTATGGATGTTTTCAGATGAACAACAGACTATAGAGACTAGGTCCATTTGAGCAGTCAGCCAGGCTCACATTAGCATACTGGTGCCTTATTATCTTGCGTTTAATGATGACAAATAGAGAGGGCTCTGACGACCTCAGAACATGGAGGCTGGGTATGGGAAGGAGTGGTTGAGACTGTACTAATACTTTTTAGACAAAGACCACAGTGGAAGTGAGTTATGCCGTGGCTGATTCTACCGAAGCTGATAAAGAATTAAGCCTATCAGTGATCTGTACAAAGGATTTTTCCCCCACTATGCAATTTAAACAAATGTTCCTATTTATACATTCATGTATAAATAGGGCCCATGTAGATAATTAATTAATCCCTCTGATATATGAAAATGCAAACAATGTATGTGACCAACTATTGGAATTCGTGCTCCACCAGTATAGTACACAGATTAGTTGACAGAAAATTGACACAAAGCCCTAGAATCTGTAAGTAAATCCAGCAATCATTCCAAGCTGTTGTAAAGCTCTTTGTTCATCATGTCTGTCCATGTGAGGTGACCAGGAGAGCTGTGTCATTTATATAACACCGAACTAAACAAGAAGAGTTGAATTAATCTGCAGACAACTGATTGATAAAGCCCTCAACCTGGGTTGTGTACTCAGGTTGTGTAATCTGCCTCCCCTCAAGAAATAACATAAAATAATACACAGGCTCATACCGGTATTATCTGGTTCGTTCTGTTGTTCCAGGTGACATTAAATGCTTATGGACTTTACACCCACTAGTTGTAAATGTATTATAATTAGCCTCCAACAAAAGTTTTATTCTACACAGGTTCAAAGCTAAGTATAGACTTCTTCACTCTCCATTGGATGTCAGTGGGGTCATTGCGAGAATATAAAGTAACAACGACAGTAGGAGATGAATAATAATGCTGTCCTCTGTCTCCTTTGCCCTTGTAGATCAAACCAAGACCTCCCCTCTGCACATCGCGGAGCTCTTTCACTGTACCACATATCATCTACAAAGGCCTCTTTTTCCAGATGTAACTATGTATTTTGCCCCAAAAACAAATGGAACAATGAAGAATTATATTGGGGTTATGATATGTAAAAAGTCATTGAATAGAAACACAATGGAATGTTTAGGAACAAAACAGATCCAGTGACGCTATATGGCCGGCGTTGCTGGGGAACATGAGGCCTGCCTGAGACTAGATTCTGTATTTAATTAAATCCCAATTATTTTCCAGGTCAGTGCAAAAAGCACACGTTTGCAGGGTTATATAAACATGGGCATGTGAGGTTTTTGTTATCATCACTCCAAATGTAGTTCCTCATCAGTGTAGATATGTGGGTGGCGATGAGACTGAAAGGTCTAGCTTTTCCGCATGTCGCATGCAGTACATTGCTTGTGAATCTGATAACTTAAGCATCAGGTGTAGCTGAGAAATTGGGTTCGAAACCATTCATGTGGCGCTAAAATAATAGGACAGCATACTCTCTTTCTTTTCAATAAAGGTGCTTGTTGAAGATATTATTGTAGACCTGGTGAACCAGCATTCACATTTCCCACAGATAATTATATCACTCCAAGCTTCAATTGTTACAAACGAGTACATGGTTTTGATTATTAAACCAAGGCACCTCACTATCTATGCATGACACAGGAAGCTGGTAAGGCTAGCCATTCAATGGGATGAATTTTAACCACTGATTTGTCATTGCTAATATGCATATGGGTTGATGCAAGGAGACTGGATCCTGATGTGTATCTGAATGAAATAGTATTTACTATGCAACGTGGAATTGATACATGCAAACAGTTAATCACCGCTATCCTCATAGGACCCTCAGCGATGCGTGTCTGTTGTTGTGTATACGTGTGGGCTAAGTGTTCAGAGGGATTTTGGCAAGCATCCCATTAAAAGATGTAGACTACTGGATACATGTGTGCCTGTTGAATTCAGATGAGAAATGTTATATTTTTTGTGACAAAGATTTTCTGACAATGTTTGTTTTCAATTCAGCATATTTTCTTATTTGGAAACACTGAGCATGTTAGTGCTGGGCAAAAGTATTTGATTTGTGAAGGGAAAACATAAGACAAACCCTAGAACAGCACATGACATCAGGGTCAAATGGCATGTGTTGTCTCATGGTGTAGGCTATGAATTTGGTTGATTTAAATATATACCTTGTACTTTAATTGAAGCAATTTCCCATGGAATACATTCTAGAAATCTATGATACTGGATATGCTGCTTAGATGTGCCAATGTTCCACAAATTAATTTATGCATATAGTGTACTGTACATATTCTTCCAGGGAGCACAATGCTGCTTTAGATCAGAGCCAAAGTGGCAACGCTCAAAGGACTGCTAAGCACATGTGATGCCTTTGATGACATCACAAACTTGCAGACACTTCTCAAACACATTTTTAAAACTTTTGTTTTTTTGGGGGGGATCTTCCCCCAGGTGAGAGTAAATGGGGAATGACCATTTAGGTATATCTGTCTCCCATCAGATAATTTGTCAGACAAATGATATTATCTGATTTTATGTTATAGTAAATTACCCAAGGTGACCTCAGAATGAATTACAGCAAATAAGAATAAGAACATTAATCCCTGTGTTAAACACATTTGGAGACTCTAAAAGAGACCAGTGGACACCACAGTGTTCATACATTACAGCGAACAAGACAGTTGTTAAAATAGCACTGAGCTACAAACCTCCAAGACAAAATACACTATTTGAAAAAAGGGTTCCAAAAAGGTTATTTGGCTGTTCCCATAGGAAAACCCTTTTTGGTTCCAGGTAAAACCCTTTTTGGTTCTAATAAGAAGCATTTTGGGTTCAATGTAGAACATGGACTCCAAAAGGGTTCTACTTGGAACCAAAAGGGCTCTACTAGGAACCAACACGGGTTATTCAAGAGGGTTCTCATTAAGGGACAGCCTTCTGTAGCTCAGCTGGTAGAGCATGGCGCTTGTAACGCCAGGGTAGTGGTTTCGATCCCCGGGACCAGCCATACGTAGAATGTATGCACACATGACTGTAATCGCTTTGGATAAAAGCGTCTGCTAAATGGCATATGTTATAAGAACACTTTTAGGTTCGACATAGCACCTTTTTTTTCTAAATGTGTAACCTGTATCAAGCACCTTGACAACTAAAACGTGTCATACATTTTCTTACCTATGGAAATATACCCATTTGCCAAAAAACAATGTCGTAGTCTAGCTTCCATTTTGAAGATTAATAAAATAAAATAAAATCTTCATTTCACAACCATCGTAACGTAATTCTTGATAATAGGTTTGCAATCGCAAGCGGAAACCTGGGGGGGGGGGAGCTGTCCGGGGTGCTGAAAGCAAAACCGTAGGGGATCTGTACATGGTGGCAACTAGTCGCGTAGGCTATAGCCTAGATTACATTTTCAGCTCAGTGAAATACATATTGTGACCATTGTTTACTATGTGAAATATTTAGCTATAGCATACTTCTTACCGCCATATCAGCTGTTTGCTGGATCTATTTAGTACCACCCAATTGAATACACGTCTGTCGGACGCTCAAACCTGCCAAACCAACTCTCTCTCAACATTTTATGCGGCATTTCTAGTCTAGCAAAATAGCAACCAAAACGATTTAGGGTGCATATTTTAAGGATAGTAGCAAGCTAAGGTGTATGTTCATCTCTCCACATATCTGCTTCCGCGCGATGAAACCACGCATGTGTTGATCTGTGCTGCAGCAACGTGCATCCGTTCCTCTTTGACCCCAGAGTTAATCTGCATTCAGACTGACGATCCAATATATTTCTCAGATTTGGGATATTAGGGAATTCCGGAACCGTTGTATTTATGTAGTTTTTACTATTATTTCGTATGATCGGTCAAGCTTGCTTCGATTCAATCAGTTTTGTGACCGTTTTCCTCAACGCTGCAGCAGGGCTACATTTTCCCAAACCGAATGCTAACGCGAGCCGCTTATGCTATTCGCGTAATGTATCACCGTGAGGATAGACAGTAAATAAGGGGACCCGTCCATCTGCAATAAAGAGGAAAAGAAGATGGTGATAATGGCTCCTACAAATTTAGCATCTAAATGCTCGACAGCGATGGCGAATGCTTCCTTCCCTGTGAAGCTATTTCTCTGGGTGTTTTTATTCGCTCATCTTCCAACAAGGTAAGGCTTTTATTAAAATGCCGACACCAGATACATGTATGGCCGGTCGAATATGTTTTTTTTGCTTCCTAGAATGAGAGCCCAGCCCAGTTATTTCAACATGTTATGTTTTCTCGAATCTTCGTCTTATGCTTTCTCTCAGACACGATCATACACTGTCGCTTATTATAGGGGCTTGTTACAGAACCAGAACTCGTTTAGTTAGGCTACGTGTCAACCATTGTTTTCACACATTGTAACGATATGTTAACACGTTGGTTAGGTAGTGTTGACCCCGCCATACGAGTTCACTGTAATGTTTAACGTGATTCCAATAGTGCCGTTTTTTTCCACGGGTGTATTCGCTGTAGAAGGAATATAATCACGGTTCTGTGGGCTACCGGGCAATGCTATTCAGATCTGAATAATATTTAAAGCCATTACCATGGACAAATATGTATAAAATAGCATACCATATCTATATATTGAACAATTGTAAATGTAAGCTACTTTTTGCATGTACTGTATACCCTAATTGCACATGTGAAGACCTGGTGAAGGCATCGTCTATTGATGTATGTTCCTTATGTTCCAAGATCCAAAGCATCACCATTCCCAGCATGTTTTTAAGGTGATGGACTGTGACTACGACCACCCTGATGTCTTAACGTTTGAGAATATTATACTGATTCACTGCCAACTCCTGAATCTGTGGAAAGAAAATGCTCAGTTGACTTGTCACGGAAAGGCAGCCATTTGCACCAAGAGAATATGAACACTTGAGAAGGAAGCAGATGGTTTAAGGGCTCACATCGCTTCTGTCTTGTGTGCTCCTTGAGGGTGAGAAATGGAGGGTGATAGATCAGTGTTCATTCAATCACCATCGTGGAAAATGTGACCATGGAGCTCTCTGGCCCAGATTAAAATGTCTGCACTGTGTGCGCAATTGTATTCACACATATTTCGGCCTTTATTAACGTGATTCAACCCTAATTTAAAAGGATTCTGTGGTTAAGAGTTCCGAAATGTACAGTAGGATCTGTATATGCATATGGGTACTTTGGTTACGTCATATCACAGATCACATGAGCATGTTAATTAGATGCGTGACATGTAATGAACACCTTGGTTGCGGCTCATGTTTATCAAAGAAAGACACCGTAAAGATGCATTCTAGTTAGTAAATTCTAGGAGGAATACTTACATGATACATACATAGACACCTGTGAAAGAGAAACACTGTATTGGCTGTCAAGGCTAGGTACAACATAAGGTTTGGCCTGTCCCTACAAAAGGCATAGGGATTTTATTTTGACACATTTATTTGAAGGGTATAGTTGTCACTACAATTTCCTTACTAGCTATTTGAATTTCAATACTGAGTATGACCTATGAAACCACTGTGAGGAACAATAAGATATTCATAACAATAAGATAGTCATAACAATAACAAACTTCCACTCCAACTATTTGGTTTACAGTATACTGGGCCATGCTTCACGACCACCCATAGTTCACTGTTGGTAGCGTCGGCACCCAGGGGAAACAAATGCCCTCTGATGTAATCCCCAGGAAGTATCTGTAAACCCAGGAAGTGCCAAGGCCTTGCCAGCACGAAGTAGTGTCACAATGAGAGACTACCTGTAGCCTAGTGGCCCTCCCTTGGACCCCACCACACCCAGGCATTTTGTGTTGTGATGTCTCTGATTTCAAAAGGCCAATAGATCATCACAGGTCAGGTAATCTGTGTTGAGTGGATTATCACAATATGATTATTAAGCCATGCCCTGACAGTGCTGGATTAAGGTGGGCCCTAGGCCAGAGGCATAGAAAACAATAGGTGTATTAAGCTGTATCACATTGGTGTGCCTTATCAAATAAATGTGTCATGTTTGATACATTATGCAACCATTTCAGGCAATCACACTGTACCCACACCATGTACTAACTAGATGGTCAAGTCAGAGCTCCAGTACAGCAAAAACTCAGCATGGCGATACTGTCAAAATATCTATTGTTAATTTGCTCCTCTCAATGTGTCCTCTCGCTGTTTTATCTCACTTGACATAGTCAACAATGTTGGATGTATGTTGGACAGGTTGAATTGCCTTTTGTTAAAGATGACAACAATACACAACTACAGTATGGCATATGGAGGACATTTGTCAACGGGCTTATAGGAACCAAGGGCTTAAGTCAAGTAAGTCACTGTATGGGCATGCCAGAAGCAATGCCCTGGGTTGGAGCCCATGTTGCCCATTGGGTTAAACTGGCCCTGATCATATCATCTGTTGCTATTACACAACTTATATGGCAGACAAACTGCATCTATAGTGTGATCCCTCAGAATGTCTATGTTATAATGACCTACAGGTGTCTCACGTCTCTACAGGGCAAAACTTCAATGAAGTGGCTGGCTCTTTCTGTTTTCTTTGATGGGAGGAATTGGAGATAGAAAGGCCTGTAGGTTTGGCCATGCACATCTATTTATGTGCTTTGGGTATGTCTGCCTTATTTTCCGAACACATTTTTTACAATTGTTCACAACATATGAAGAGATTAATCTTCTCTCTCCCTGGTTGAAAGCATTTATATGTGAAGAATGTAATGTCATATATAGGTAATGTAATGTATAGGTAATGTCATGTAATATATAGGTAATGTCATGTAATATATAGGTAATGTCATGTAATGTATAGGTAATGTAATGTATAGGTAATGTCATGTAATATATAGGTAATGTCATGTAATATATAGGTAATGTCATGTAATGTATAGGTAATGTAATGTAATATATAGGTAATGTCATGTAATGTATATGTAATGTCATGTAATATATAGGTAATGTCATGTAATATATAGGTAATGTCATGTAATGTATAGGTAATGTAATGTAATATATAGGTAATGTCATGTAATGTATAGGTAATGTAATGTAATATATAGGTAATGTCATGTAATATATAGGTAATGTCATGTAATGTATAGGTAATGTCATGTAATATATAGGTAATGTCATGTAATATATAGGTAATGTCATGTAATATATAGGTAATGTCATGTAATATATAGGTAATGTCATGTAATATATAGGTAATGTCATGTAATATATAGGTAATGTCATGTAATGTATAGGTAAAACCTTTACTTCTCCGCCATGACTCAGAGTTTGTTCTCTCAGATACCCATGGGGGAAATGTGAGGACAATTTTAGATTCTGGGATACGACTGTGATTTGGGTCTCAGTATTGAACTGATAACACATGTAGCCAGGACCTTCCAGTCGGTATTACAATAATCCTGAAGTGGGACCCTATGGGTTTATATATGCTTTTACATTAGACACTTCATTTTTCTGATGCATAATATACCGCTGACTGTGAGGTATCTCAGGATGGTCACTGCTGTTTTAGCCTGCGGGTAGTGTTTTACAATGATCCTGAAAGACACTGAATAGGGCCTATTCTTAATCCTAAAAAGCAAGTTTATGTTCAAAGGGCACAGGGCATAAACCTACTGTAGTGGGTAAACTGAGGATGATACTGTGAAAAAGCATTTATATAACCTACTTCCTTAAATTCCCACCTGCATGACTCTTAATGTGTAGGGAATTACAGTAGGCCTACGTAGTCCCATCTTTCAATTGAACTGTTTTGTTTTAACCTATCAGCTTTCAGGCCTTCCAGGATTCTGCTATCACTTTCGTTTTGTTTCAGAATTCCCTGCATGTTATGGGAGGGCTTGCACATTATACCCGAACACTGTACTATTTCCACATACAAAAGTCTGTTAGTCACAATATTATCGCAGAAAACTGACCCATCACCGCAGTACAAAAATAAAAGCTTGCAATTTCAACCAATCGCCGCACATTTACAGCAGAACATGGTTCAATCAAGCGACTCGTCAACAAAACGTTTTCCTTCATCAACGCATTTTTTTGCGACAAATTGGACAAAACCATTGCATATCTCCATGCAAAAATGTCAGAATTGCTGCAGCAAAAACATTTTTGCCTGCAAATATCACAAAAAATCCCAGAGAAATCCTGGAGGGACTGAGCTTCAGTGTGTCAATCGTTGTCCCTGATTGAGAACCATACTTAGGTAGTGGTTTCACTTTTGAGTTGTGCGTGATTATTTCCTGTTTAGCGTTTATGTCATTCACCTTACGGGACTGTTTGTTTGTTATTTATTGTTTTGTTCAGTGTTCTAGTACTTAATTAAAAGCTATGCACACTTACCACGCTGCGCATTGGTCCTCCGATCCTTCCTACTACTCCTCTTCGTCAGTTCCCTCACAAACCTGTGTATAGGCCTTCTGGTCCCTTTTTCTTATCTGAACTGTTTATACAAATGAAACCAAGCGTCTTGTGCCTCTCAAATTGGCCTAATCTGCCCTAGGTTTTATATCATCATTGTTTATTTAGTTATCTAACCTTTATTTTTCCAGGTTAGTCTCATTGAGAACATCTCTTTTTCATTTTTTTTTATTGTTGGAAAAAAAATCCTCATGTTTCTAATTGGTCTGATTCCATTTAGTTAGGATCATCTGAGTCCACGAATATCGCTGCTGCAAGAGGTGAGCTAATCAGGGCAGGCCACCACAGGTCAGTTGATCTATCACTAATAGCTCTGTGTCCTCAGGACAGGGCACCGGGAGGGAAGCCATTTTACAAAATCTCTGCTAAACTGCAATCTCACTCTCCATGAAATGAACCAACATAGGCATTTTCACCTTGTTCCACCAGGGATATCCTAGTACCTTCACTATAGCAATAACACGGAAAGTGGTATGAGGACCTCCAGTAAGGCAGTTTGTGTTATTGTATTTCATTGTATTTCATTAAGATTGTGCTAGCTAGCATAATGAGTCTTCATTAGGTGTAATGATTGTAAGAATGGTGACTAGTGATTGCCTAGTGTCTTGTGTGTGGTTGGCTGCATGGGAAGAGAGTTCGGAGGGTCGTGCCAGCATTAGCCACAGTCACAAACACAGGGAAATGATAGCTTACGGAAATGTGACATACTATCAACAGGGAGGCAGGGATTTTTCAACATGATAATATTATGCTCAAGAGACCATTTCAAGTATACATCGAAATTACCACCGCCTTTTTTGTGACATTTGAAAGTATGATTTAGTCACTGATTTGGGTGTCTTAAATGTGTATTGGTATTTGATTCATTATTGGTTCTTGATAAACATTTAATCAGGCAGCATATTTAACAGAACTCAAGTAACCTGCATTTTCAAATACATCCTAAATGGTTTCACGAAGACCGTGTTTCACATGCTGACATTTGAGTTCTCTTTTCATCTGATAGCAGTTTTCACATGAGGTGCAACCACCGTAAAGGACAATTTAACCATTTGAGTATACAACAGGAAACAGCCCTCTTGTGGTTAGCTAGGTAGCTACAATAACATTAGTGCACTCCACTGCACTCCAGCATCACACTCTAGCTTGGACATATTGATGGGCCTCCCTTTACCAAATGAACCACTGATACTTCAAATCTGTCTGAGGTACATGCACAGATTTCTCTTTCACCCAGCCACTTCTGGAGGACTTCCATTGACAGCACAGAGTTCTGTTAAAACCCAGCAACAGCACCTGAACGCCATTGGCTCAACTCTGTAGTAGATTAAAACCCACAGATCTAAAATGTTCATTCTATTTCAACGTACATTCTAGTTCGATGATTTGAATCAGATCCATTTACAGTGTCCAAGATAGCCCAAAAAGTTCCAAGCCGTCCTGAGTCCATCTATGAAGTTTTAATGTGAGGGTGGTGACGCCATATAGGAATATTGAGCACTTAACGCTGCCTGAGGAAGACTGGTAGTCAAAACACGATATCCTGCACCATACCTAAGTGCATGAAAAAGCCATTAGAGAGATATGTGATGTGTGTCTTTTGTTTTTGCACCATGGAAACATTTTTTCCAAGCTCAAAAGCCTCTCTGCTCAAAGGGCTTCCGGTGGCTGGCTGTTCTCAAGGTTGTTTTATTATATATCCCTCAGATTCCATGGTTACTGAGTTGGGGTGAGCTCTGGAGCTGTGAGTTTTGATACAATCTATATCCTTCATATTCCATCCTATTGTGCCATTGGCAGTAACAACCTCCCAGAACCCACGATCTGTGTTTGTTAGGCTGATCACACACTTCATGGCAGTTTGTTGCCGTTAGCACTTCTAGATCAAGCTCATCTGTGGTGTACTCCAATGCACCATTATTAGCCTATGCATGTCTCCAGCCTCCGTTTCCCAGACCCATTGCAAAACACCTTTTTATTCTGCATGCAATTCAGTTAGCTGACTCTTGGCTGAGTGAAGCAAACGTTTCTGAGGATTGTTGAGACATCTTAATGCATTGAGATGTTTTACAGATGTGAGCCAAGTCACAAGACTGACCCTTCTGCTTGAGCACTGAAAAGAGTGCCGAAAACCAAATAATCCTTTTACAAAATCTCGCAAATGGAACACTGTCTGTACCTTGCATTTCTTCAGGGTTCTGGAAGGGTTTTGATAATGGAGTTATCTCTCCCCAAACTGGGTTTTTGGGGACTACGGGCACTCTTGGTTGTCTTTACAAAATCTCAGAAATGGAACAGCAGATCAAATTTTTGCTCCTTGCATTTATTCAATGTTTTTTGAAAGGGTTTTTGGTAACGGAACGTTCTCACGTCCAGTTTTTCTCACAACTGTGTTTTTGGGGACTATGGCACTATTCATTGCCGTCATCCTCAGTTCCAGCTGCGCTGTGGGACTGGTGTCAGTTTGTAAGGACGTTCATGTAGGGCAACACATAGAGATCAGTGGCGATCAGCAGGAGTTCTGCCCTTTTATCCCATTTCTGGCTTGTCCTTTGATTTCAACCAGAGGGAAGTGCACATTTATAAGAACAGAGCCTAAACGCATAGCAAGCTTAGCCTAGCGTGATGTCGTGGTCTTTGCTGTGCTGATGTTGTAGAAAGTTGATGATTTTCCCTCTTTTCATTTGACCTCGCTGCTTATAGTGCTGGTGGAAAAATAATTTATTCATATTTCCTCTGTTCCCATTTTCTCTCCTCAGCTCCATCCAGACTGAAAACGACGATGATGAAGTGACAAACAAAACTTGGGTGTTGACTCCCAAAGTGTACGAGAGCGATGTCACCAACATCCTAAACAGCCTACTAGATGGCTACGATAACAAACTGCGACCAGATATAGGAGGTAGGTGTCATATCAACGCACATTGATTGGCTGCTTCTGCTGCTATGGCCGCCCTCCCCGTTACCAATCTCCATTCTCATCAACATCGTCAACACAAGCTAATGAGGGAAGAACAGACACCATCATCACTGATAGCATCGTCAAAGACAGCCCTCTCATTTCAAAGAGCCTATTCAGACTACAGACCATAGGCCCACCACAGTATGACTCATGTAGCATTGTTATGCAGAGGCAGCGTCAGCTGTGAAACCTGGACGGGCTGGTAATGCATCATAGGCCTATTAGCATTGTCCGTCACTGCACTGCTGTGGGCCAAGTATAGAGCCAGTGAAGTAGCTTTCTCTCCCTTCACTTTGACTGGCAGCTGGGCTCAGCTTCCATGTTCAGACAGAGAATGCATATATACGGGTGTAAGATCTTAATTTTACCCGTATCGTCGCAGGAAAATTATTCTGCATCGACAGGATTTGAATGTTTAGTCCATAATGTTGCATGATCAGTGGTTAGGCTACTAGCTGACCAAAATTAGGCTACGAGAAAAGTGAAATAATGTGAATGTAACCGTGCGTTAGTGCAGGTGTTCAGTGAATTTGTGTATATCATTAAGCTCATCTGCATTTCCTGCGGTGCAGGAACATTCTCAGCAACAACAGAGTGATCAATTAAGATCCTACATCTGTAGCTGCAGTATATCTACACTCTTAGAAAAAAAGGGTTCCAAAAGGTTTCTTCGGCTGTCCCCATAGCAGAAACCGTTTTGGTTCCATGTAGAACCCTTTTTGGTTCAAGTTATAACCTTTTTGGGTTCCATGTAGAACCCTCTGTAGAAAGGGTGGATCCCAAAAGTGTTTTACCTGGAACCATAAAGGGTTATTCAAAGGGTGCCCTTAAAAGTTCTAGATAGCACTTTTGTGTACTGAGGCAGCCACCACCATCTTACCATCAAACATGATCTGATTTTGCACCCTGTCATGTTCTCCCATACTGTCAGAGTTACACAGATACAGTGGTGGAAAAAGTAACCCATTTTCATACTTAAGTACAAGTAAAGATACCTTAATAGAAAATGACTCAAGTAAAAGTGAAAGTCACCATTAAAATACTACTTGAGTAAAAGTACAAAATTATTTGATTTAAAATAATACACGTATCAAAAGTAAACGTATAAATCATTTCAAATTCCTTATGTTAAGCAAACAAACCAAACGGCACAATTTTCTTTTTTTTGTTTTATTTACGGCGAGCCAGGGGGAAATTTACAACAAAGCCTGTGTGTTTAGTGTGTCCGCCAGATCAGAGGCAGTTGGAATGCTAGCACATACCCATAGACTTCCAGTCATTGTGCTTACACTAGTTAGTCATTTCTCTAGCGCTAGTCAGCAACTTCCTTCAAACTGCACACGGAGACATAAAAATGGTCTCCACCAGTTCATCTGACTCTGGGGAAGTAGATAAAGGGCTTCATTGCCAAAATCCCGAAGTATCCCTTTAAGTACTTGAAACCACTTTACAGATACAGTGGGTTATAATTAGCTAACAACAACCAAGAGCGCTTTTTCTCCTCCAAGCACTGAACACTGGGATTTGGATTCATTGCAGATTGTGCCACAGTTCTTTTGAAGTCCATTTTGCAGCTCAGTCCATTTGAATGCTGCTGCAGTCTATGTATAGCAATAGAGCAAACAAGAGAGGTGGACTTGGAAAGACATTTTCCTTTCCTCGATTTATGATATCACAAGGGCACAGGCTGGATTGTCGTTATGGGTGAAAATAAATGGTGTAGTTCATAGAGTGCAGCTATAAACAAGATATAATATGGAGCCATCCTGGAGTGAAATGAAATCGGACATCCAAATGGGCGTACTGATAGTTTGCTTCATTTATTGTTTTGCTTTTCAGGCTTTACACGTCATTGCACCTTTGATGAGTATTCCCAGGATGTAGAAGTAGAAGTTTGTTTCTATAACCGCATTAATGTTATCATTCTAAAAAGTGGTGGGCAATGTCTTTTTTAAATTTAGTGTGCCACCATATTTTGAGTGTTTTTCAAAGACTCTCTCTTTCTCTATATATATATACACTGCTCAAAAAAATAAAAGGGAACACTAAAATAACACATCCAAGATCTGAATGAATGAAATCACACAAAAATTATCAATGGAAATCAAATGTATCAACCCATGGAGGTCTGGATTTGGAGTCACACTCAAAATTAAAGTGGAAAACGACACTACAGGCTGATCCAACTTTGATGTAATGTCCTTAAAACAAGTCAAAATGAGGCTCAGTAGTGTGTGTGGCCTCCACGTGCCTGTATGACAATGCCTGGGCATGCTCCTGATAAGGTGGCGGATGGTCTCCTGAGGGATCTCCTCCCAGACCTGGACTAAAGCATCCGCCGACTCCTGGACAGTCTGTGGTGCAACCACAGTGGATGGAGCGAGACATGATGTCCCAGATGTGCTCAATTGGATTCAGGTCTGGGGAACGGGCGGGCCAGTCCATAGCATCAATGCCTTCCTCTTGCAGGAACTGCTGACGCACTCCAGTCACATGAGGTCGAGCATTGTCTTGCATTAGGTGGAACCCAGCACCAACCGCACCAGCATATGGTCTCACAAGGGGTCTGAGGATCTCATCTCGGTACCTAATGGCAGTCAGGCTACCTCTGGCGAGCACATGGAGGGCTGTGCGGCCCCCCAAAGAATGCCACCCCACACCATGACTGACCGACCGCCAAACCGGTCATGCTGGAGGATGTTGCAGGCAGCAAAACGTTCTCCACAGAGTCTCCAGACTCTGTCACATCTGTCACATGCTCAGTGTGAACCTGCTTTCATCTGTGAAGAGCACAGGGCGCCAGTGGCAAATTTGCCAATTTTGATGTTCTCTGGCAAATGCCAAATGTCCTGCACGGTGTTGGGCTGTAAGCACAACCCCCACCTGTGGACGTCGGGTCCTCATACCACCCTCATGGAGTCTGTTTCTGACCGTTTGAGCAGACACATGCACATTTGTGGCCTGCTGGAGGTCATTTTGCAGGGCTCTGGCAGTGCTCCTCCTGCTCCTCCTTGCACAAAGGCGGAGGGAGCGGTCATGCTGATGGGTTGTTGCCCTCCTAGGGCCTCCTCCACGTCTCCTGATGTACTGGTCTGTCTCCTGGTAGCGCTGGACACTACGCTGACAGACACAGCAAACCTTCTTGCCACAGCTCGCATTGATGTGCCATCCTGGATAAGCTGCACTACCTAAGCCACTGGTGTGGGTTGTAGACTCCGTCTCATGCTACCACTAGAGTGAAAGCACCGCCAGCATTCAAAAGTGACCAAAACATCAGCCAGGAAGCATAGGAACTGAGAAGTGGTCTGTGGTCACCACATGCAGAACCACTCCTTTATTGGGGGTGTCTTGCTAATTGCCTATAATTTCCACCTGTCTATTCCATTTGCACAACAGCATGTGAAATGAATTGTTTAATTTCACAGAAGTGTGATTGAATTGGAGTTACATTGTGTTGTTTAAGTGTTCCCTTTATTTTTTGAGCAGTGTATATAAGAGAGTGAGAGTGAGAGTGAGAGAGAGAGAGAGAAGGTAGGTAAGTAGGTAGGTAGGTAGGTAGGTAGGTAGGTAGGTAGGTAGGTAGGTAGGTAGGTAGGTAGAGAGAGAGAGCATTCAGTTCAGGGTATGGTAAAGTTTATTTTCAGCACCATGGGCAGCTAACACCATACCATAATTTCACACTCATACACACTAACTGCTACAGCACCACAAGCTATATAGCCTTGGCGTAAGATAGACAGAAAGATAGACATCAACAACACCTAAACACAGAAAACCCGTATCGTTCATCGAATGTGCATCATTACACTTGTTTTTTCTTCTTTCAGTCAAACCAACCGTGATCCACACGGACATGTTTGTGAACAGTATCGGCCCAGTAAACGCTATCAATATGGTGAGTATACTCGTCCTCTCTCTCAAATTGCACTCTGATGCTACAGTAATATTTTATCTCGGTAGCTGGTGAATTGTTTTTTGTTTATCGTCTCATCATTGCACTTGTTCGGTACATTTGGTGTCATAGGTACATTTGAAGTTGTAATGTTGATTAATTGCGTTATGTAATGAATTACATAATTGTGTTGTCCGTGTGTTGCTTTCATGTCATGACATGAGGTGTGGCATCCGTCAAACTTGAGATAATATGTCCTCATTCCTGCTCAAGGTAATATCATGGCTTTTGTTGCATTTCCTTGGCTATGGTTGTCGGATAAACATATAGAATTAAATGGAGTAGGCCCATACAAACTTGACAGAATAAGCTATTTGTTGCTATTTGTACAGGCATTAAGCTGGGCAGTAAAAATAGGGCAGGATGGGTATGGCTTGAAGAGCTTGTACTCTAACTGAAATCCCTGCTGAGGATGATATTTCATTGTAATTCTGCACAACAATTCGGTGCGGCAGGGTAGCCTCCCCGAATTGGACTAGTAACCGGAAGGTTACTAGTAACCAGAAGGTGGCAAGTTCAAATCAGCGAGCTGACAAGGTACAAATCTGTCGTTCTGCCCCTGAACAGGCAGTTAACCCACAGTTCCTAGGCCGTCATTGAAAATAAGAATTTGTTCTAAACTGACTTGCCTAGTTAAATAAAGGTTAAATAAAAAAATAAAAAAACTCTCATCTCCATCATCGGCGAGCACCAAGCCACAGAAAGCCTTAACACAAGTGTCTCTTTTACTCTCATCACAGGGTTAAGAGACAGTCAATGTCTTGATCTCCTGTTAATCACCATGAGGCTGTGTATGTGTGCGTTGTGTGTTTGTCTGCATGTGAGCGTGCCTATGTGTGTGTGCATGCACATGCATGTGTGAAGACCACATTGATTACTGTACATTTAGAGGTAATCAGTGCTGTAGGTACGTTCACATTAAATCACATGGCTGTTGTTGAGGAAATTGTGGTGAGGATACAAGCTTTTCTAAAGAGAAGAGGATTATGGGTCAACTGATGATGCAGGCTTGTCTCAAAGCATGAACATAATGGTGAATAGTATGGTATGCACTAGGACTACTCACTCTGCCAGAGCTCTTAGGATCGTCCGTTTGGAGCAAGGCCTGCTTGGGTGGGTCGTCAGTTGAAATGTCCTGTGCAAAGATAGTTTCAAAGTTCTTGTTGTCATATGAATGCTTTCTTCCAGGTTCATTCTCGACAATGCAACAACAATAATAAATAATAAAATAAGAATATCAACATAAAGCAAATGGCTAGTAGAATAGACATTTTAGCACAAGTATAATTACAGGAAGACACCATTTATAGTCCAATATTTACACGTGTCAGGGAAGGGGGGATTGGGTGAAAAAGGTTTAAATTGTACAGTATTAGTAAGAGTAAATAAGAGTCTGGTGGCTGTAGTTGTGATGTGTGTGTAACATGCATGTATATATGGGTGTGTGCGTGAGTGAGTGCATGTGTGCTAAGGTGCAGGTGGTCAGTCCAGTTCAAGTGTTTAGCAGTCTGATGGCTTGTAGATAGAAACTGTCTCTCAGCCTGTTGGTATCAGACCTCATGCTCCAATATCATCTGATTGGTGGTAAGGGAGTGAAGAGCTCATGGCTGGGGTGTGTCGGGTCTTTGATGACGTTGGGGGACTTCCCAGCACACTGTTTCGAGTAGATGTCCTGAATGGGTTAGAACACAGCCCCAGTGATGTACAGGACCATCTTCACCACCCATACCAGACCGTGATGCAACCGGTCAGGACGCTCTCCATGGTGCAGCAGTAGTATTTGGAGAGGACCAGTGGCGGCATGCCAAATTTCTTCAGCTGTCTTAGGAAGTAGAGGCGCTGTTGCGCTATGAGAGAAAAATGACAAGATTGTTATAATCATTGAATAGCTACGACGAGTACTCTCTCACCTGTGTCTATGGGACTGAGTTGGGCCTCTGGGGGCTTGAGCTGACAATTGAGTTACAGCCTGCATTCCATAGACAAGATGTGATGGGTATAACCGAGATTGCGATAGCCTAGGAGCAGAACAATCCCTCATTGTTCCTATTCATTCTTGTATTTGGGAAACTAAACCGGATGGGGTTAAAACAACACCATGTGCAGATAAGCATGAGATGAACCCAAAGTGGCATATGATGCCCCATGATCTGCATGGGAGGGGTGGAACCAGCCATGACTAAGCATTCTTAGTGTCAGCTATATAAGAACCCGGATTCCTCTGTAAAGTTTAAGCTCTCTGCAACACACACTTTGGAGTGTGTGGTCGACCAGCTACATTATTGCAATAATTAATCAATATTAAATAAAGAGTACAGCAGAGGATGATTTTTTAAAGAATTGACAAAGTCTCAGTATACATGACGTTCCACGCCTTTGCCCTCTTGACAAAAGTGGTGGTGTTGTTGGTCCATGTTAAGTGGATGCAGAGGAACTTAAAACTGCTGACTCTCTCTACTGCAGTCCCGGATCGGGGCGTGTTCCCTCGTCTGCTTCCTGATGTCAACAATCAACTCCTTTGTTTAGCTGATGTTGAAGGAGAGGTTATTGTCCTGGCACCAAAAGCCACTTACCTCCCCCCTATAGGCTGACTCGTCGTTATTGGTTATCAGAACTACAACCATGTTGTCGTCAGCAACCTTGATGATGGAGTTAGCTTTGTGCAAAGCCACACAGTCATGGGTGAACAGGGAGTACAGCAGAGGGCTGAGGACACACCCCTGGGGGGCCCCTGTGTAAAGAGTTAGTGTGGAGGAGGTGTTTTTGCCAATCCTCACAGCCTGTTGTGTTCCCATCAGGAAGATCCAGTTGCAGTCCCAGGGGTCAGAGCTTGGTGTGGAGCTTAGACAGAAGAATAGTGTTACATGTCGAACTGTAGTCATTGAACAGCATTCTCACTTAGGTGTTCGTCTTCTCCAGATGTGTTAGGGCTGTGTGAATAGCAATGGAAATGGCATCGTCCATGGATCTGTTGGAGCAGTGGGCAAATTGGAGTGGGTCCAGTGTGCCTGGCATGCTGGCCCTGATGTGGGCCATGACCAGCCTATCAAAACACTTTATGGTGACAGCGGTAAGTGCGACGGGGCGATAGTCATTTAGGCATGTCACCTTGGTTTTATTGGGCACTGGAACAGGGGCAGGTTTAAGATGTCCGAGAAGACGCCAGCCAGCTGGTCATCACACACTTTGAAGATGCGGCAAAGGATACCATCTGGGCTGGAGGCTTTGTGAATATTTACTCTTTTGAGAGTGAAAGCACCTTGTTGTCCAGAGCAGTGAGAGTCTTCCTGGATTGCTCAATATTGTCTGCCTCAAAGAGAGCATAGAATGTGATAAACGTGTCTGGGAGGGAAGCTCTGGTGGGCACCACACAGCTGGGTTTGCCTTTGTAATCCGTGATAGCCTGTAGTCCTTGCCACATGCGTCGTGAGTCTGACTTGTCGGACATCGATTCAAGTTTGAGTTTGTATTTTTTTTTTTCATCTTTAATGGATTTGTTGAGCTCGTACCTGGTTGCCTTGTACATTTTGCGTGCCAGCGAGTCATCAGGGTTCGTTCTGCTGACATTGAATGCTGCCTTACGGGCTCTCAGCATGGTACGGATTTCTCTGTTCATCCAGGGTTTTTGGTTGGGGTATGTCCGGATTATTGCGAGTACAACATCATCAACACATTCCCTAATGAAGCCTGTGACTGATTATGTACTGTATATTCCTCAATGTTGGTAGATGAGTCCTGGGTGGATGAATCTTACAATTAGTATTCTCAAAACAGTCCTGCAGCATTGAGTCTGCCTTCTCCGTCCAGCATCTCACTATTCTTCGTGTTGGTGACTAATACTTGAGTTGCTACTTGTAGGCGGGGAATAGGAACAGAGAGACGTGACCTGATTGGCCAAATGGGGGTGGGGGATGGCTTTGTACACATCACGCATGTTTGCGTACACATGGTCCAGCACATTGTTTCCTCTCAAAGGGCAGGATACAGTTGGTGATACTTTGGAAACATTTGTTTTAAATTTGCTTGGTTAAAATCTCCCGTGGCAATAAAGACTGCTTCCAGGTTATACATCAATGTATAGTTCATGTACATGAATAATCAATTCATTTACTTACTGTTTCACCTTAGCCACGGAATCCCTTGTTTGATATGAGACGGACATATTTTTTAAGCTGTAGGCAGACGTTTTTCCAACCTAAGTGTCATATGGAATCTGGGCAAGCCCCTTGCCATTTGATTGACAGCCAGCAAGCAGCACCAGAAGCGGTGTGTTTTCCCTTTACGAGACAGACAGGCTACAGTATTCAACCTAATAACTATCAGTAGTTAAAACAGATATTTTCAAGAAAGAAACATGTCAGCCGAACAGGGAACGTAGAGGTTATGCATAATACACCACATTACCAAAAGTATGTTTGTCAAACATCTCTTCCCAAAATCATGGGCATTAATACGACTTTGGACCAACCATTTGCTGCTATAACAGCCTCTACTCTACTGGGCAGGCTTTCCAATAGATGTTGGAACATTGCTGCAGGGACTTGCTTCCATTCAGCCACAAGAGCATTAGTGAAGTCGGGCACTGATGTTGGGCGATTAGGCCTGGCTCGCAGTCGGCGTTCCAATTCATCCCAAAGGTGTTCGATGGGTTTGAGGTCAGGGCTCTTTGCAGGCCAGTCAAGTTCTTCCACACCAATCTCGACAAACCCTTTCTCTATGGACCTTGCTTTGTTCACGGGGGCATTGTCATGCTGAGACAGGAAAGGGCCTTCCGCAAACGGTTGACACAAATGTGGAACCACAGAATCGTCTACTGCCAATGTTTGTCGATGGAGATTGCATTGCTGTCTGCTCGATGTTATATACAGGTCAGCAATGGGTGTGGATGAAATATCTGAATTTGAAAGGGGTCCACATACTTTTGTATATATAGTCTATGTTTTCATTCCAAATGTAGAGTATTGTTAATGAACACATATATACATATTGACGTATATTTTATAACAACAATTGTTGCGTATAGAATGCTTCTTTGCTAAATAAAGTAGCTTATTCTTTAAAAAAAGAAATGCTACAAAGTATGTGATGTAGAAGTTATACTGATGTACAGGATCAGCAATGCAGGATGGACTGGATTGATTTCTGAGGCTTCATGTACAGTAGGCCTCAATATCCTGACTGTTTGATTACACTTGTTTTTTTAGACTGTGAAAGACCATTAGCTCTGAGACATAGATCAGGCTGGAGTGGAATAGGATGGACCCCCCTACTGTGTTGAGAGACAGAGGTGGGAAAGGGAGCAAATTTGAGCTCCCTCTTGGCAAGGCTCAAATGAAAAGGCATGAGAGCCATGTCATTGGCTTTGGGCTGTCTGTTGATTTATATATTTTTTCATATAGCCTATTGAATTGGCATACGTGTGTTTTGGGTAACAGAGTTGCTTTTTATCTCATTTATGACTCTTTGGTGTGGATTTTGGGCTTTATTGTTGGGCTAAGCTTTGTAGAAAATGTAATGCCGCTATGCCCTCTCACACACACACAAGTCCCCAGATTTTTCTCTACCCGCACATCACTTTTGAACCTCAGGGCTCTACCGTTCCATAAAACATAATGAAAAAAATAAAACTGTCAAATATTAATCAAATAAGATACCCCCTCTCTGCCCATCTCTATATTCTCTCTTTCGCTTTCCCTCTTTTTCTGCCTTTCTCTCTCTCCTTAAGCTCATCTCTCTCTCTCTCTCTCTCTCTCTCTCTCTCTCTCTCTCTCTCTCTCTCTCTCTCTCTCTCTCTCTCTCTCTCTCTCTCTCTCTCTCTCTCTCTCTCTCTCTCTCTCTCTCTCTCTCTCTCTCTCTCTCTCTCTCTCTCTCTCACTCAAACACACACACGACTACACACACACACACACACACACACACACACACACACACACACACACACACACACACACACACACACACACACACACACACACACACACACACACACACACACACACACACACACACACACACACACACACACACACACACACACACACACACACACACACACACACACACACACACACACACTGCTCTCCCCTTTCTTCAGTGCCCCTTTCTTCAGTAATACCCTTCATATACACTACATATTCACACCCCTTGATTTTATCCACATTTGGCTGTGTATGAATTTTAAATGGATACAATTTAGATTTTTTTGTCACAAGTTTACACATAATACTCCAAAAAGTCATAGTGAATTGTGATTTTAGAGTTTTTTTTTTTTTTTTTTTTTTACAAATTAACAAAAAATGAAAAGCTGAAATGTCTTGAGTCAATAAGTATGCAGGAGTAAAAATAGCTTAACCAGTCACGTAATATGTTGCGTGGACTCTGTGTGCAATATAGTGTTCAACATGATTTTTGAATGACTACCTCATCTCTGTACCCCACACATACAATTATCTGTAAGGTCCATCAGCCGAGCAGTGAATTTCAAACACAGATTCAACCACAAAGACAAGGGAAGTTTTCCAATGCCTCTCAAAGAAGGGCTCCTGTTGGTAGATGGGTTAAAAAAAGCAGACATTGAATATCCCTTTGAGCATGGGGAAGTTATAAATTACACTTTGGATTGTGTATCCGTACACCCAGTCACTACAAAGATACAGTCATCATTCCTAACCCAGTTGCCAGAGAGGAAGAAACCCTCTGAGGGACTTGACCATGAGGCCAAAGGTGACTTTAAAACAGTTACAGAGTTTAATGGCTGTGCTAAGAGAAAATTGAGGATGGATCAACAACATTGTAGTAACTCCACAATACTAACCTAAATTACAGAGTGAAAAGATGGAAGCCTGTGCAGAATGAAAATGTTCAAAAACATGCATGCAACAAGGCACCAAAGTAATACTACAACAAATGTGGCAAAGCAATTCACTTTTAGTCCTGAATAAAAACGTGTTATGTTTGGGGCACATCCAATACAATACATTACTGAGTACCACTCCATATTTTCAAGCATAGTGGTGGCTGCATCATGTTATGGGTATACTTATAATTGTTAAGGACTGGGGTGTATTCCAGGGTAAAACAAATCTATTGAATGGAGCTAAGCACAGGCAAAAAGAATCCTAGAGGAAAACTGGTACAATATACTTTCCACCAGACACTGGGAGATGAATTCACCTTTCAGCAGGACAACAATCTAAAACACTAGGCCAAATCAACACTGGAGTTTCTTACTCAGAAGACGGTGAATGTTGCTGAGTGGCCGAGTTACAGTTTTGACTTAAATCTGCCTGAAATTGGTTGTCTAGCAATGATCAACAACCAATATCACATTGCTTGAAGAATATTGAAAAGAATAACGGCAAATGTTGCAAAATCCAGGTGTGGAAAGCTCTTAGAGACTTACCCAGAAAGAAACACAGCTGTAATTGTTGCCAAAGGTGCTTCTAAAAAAAAGTATTGACACAGGGGTGTGAATACTTACGGTACCAGTCAAAAGTTTGGACACACCTACTTAATACAGCGTTTCTTTTTTTCATGTGTAAAGGCTCTACAACGCATCTTTTTAATGATTCATGAACACTTTCCTAAACCTAATAATCATATATTTTATGTACTAATTGGTGCTGAAACGGAGACGAATATGCATACAGTACCAGTCAAAAGTTTGAACACACCTACTCATTCAAGGGTTTTTCTTTTTCAAAATATTTTCTACATTGTAGAATAATAGTGAAGACATCAAAACTATGAAATAACACATATGGAATCCTGCAGTAACCAAAAAAAAGTCTTAGACAAATCAAAATATTTATATATAAATATAATATTTGAGATTCTTCAAAGAAGCCACCCTCTGCCTTGATGACAGCTTTGCACACTCTTGGCATTCTCTCAACCAGCTTCATGAGGTACTCACCTAGAAAGCATTTCAATTAACAGGCGCGCCTTGTTAAGTTAATTTGTGGAATTTCTTTCCTTCTTAATGCGTTTGAGCCAATCAGTAGTGTTGTGACAAGTTAGGGGTGGTATACAAAAGACAGCCTTATTTGGTAAAAGACCAAGTCCAGATTATGGCAAGAACAGCTCAAATAAGCAAAGAGAAATGACAGTCCATCATTACTTTAAGACATGAAGGTCAGTCAATACAGAACCTTTCAAGAACTTTTACATTTTCTTCAAGTGCACTTGCAAAAACCATCAAGTGCTATGATGTAGCTGGCTCTCATGAGGACCACCACAGGAAAGGAATACCCAGACCCTGCTGCAGAGGATACGTTCATTCGAGTTAACTGCACCTCAGTTTGCAGCTCAAAAGAAACCACTCCTAAAGGACACCAATAAGAAGAATAGACTTGTTTAGGCCAAGAAACACAAGCAATGGACATTCGGCCGGTGGAAATCTGTCCTTTTGTCTGATGAGTACGAATTAGAGATTTTTGGTTCTAGCTGCCGTGTCTTTGTGAGACGCAGAGTAGGTGAACAGATGATCTCAGCATGTGTGGTTCCCACCGGGAAGCATGGAGGAGGTAGTGTGATGGTGTGGTCGTGCTTTGCTGGTGACACTCTGTGATTTATTTAGAATTCGAGGCACACTTAACCAGCATGGCTACCACAGCATTCTGCAGCGATACGCCATCCCATCTGGTTTGTACTTAGTGGGACTATAATTTATTTTTCAACAGGACAATGACAAAAAACACACATCCAGGCGGTGTAAGGGCTATCTTACCAAGAAGGATGGAGTGCTGCATCAGATGACCTGGCCTCCACAGTCACCTGACCTCAACCCAATTGAGATGATTTGGGATGAGTTGGATCACAGAGTGAAGGAAAATTTGCCAACAGCTGCTCAGCATATGTAGGAACTTCTTCAAGACTGTTGGAAAAGCATTCCTCTTGAAGCTGCTTGAGAGAATGCCAAGTGTGTGCAAAACTGTCATCAAGGCAAAGGGTGGCTACTTTGAAGAATCTCATTTATAAAATAGATTTTTATTTGTTTAACACTTTTGCTTACTACATGATTCCATATGTGTTATTTCATAGTTTTGATGTCTTCACTATTTGTCTACAATGTCAAAATAAAGAAAAACCCTTGAATGAGTAGGTGTGTCCAAACGTTTGACTGGTCCTGTATGCACATTAGATATTTCTATAGATATGTTACATTTCCAAAATGCATGGGATATTATGGGATTTTGTGTGTAAATGGGTGATAACAGAAATCTGTTAAATCCATTTTTGAATTCAGGCTGTATCAAAACAAAATGTTGAATAAGTCAAAGGGTATGATTACTTTCTGAAGGCCCTGCATGGATGGAACTGACAAAATAAAGGAAACACTTGTGTAAATTAGGGATTCAATGTACATTGAAAGCAGGTGCTTCCACACAGGTATGGTTCCTGAGTTAATTAGGCAATTAACATCCCATCATGCTTAGGATCATGAAGAGTTCTCAGTGACTTTGAAAGAGGGGTCTCAAAGGAGCATAGGGGTGTTCAAGGGTGTGTGTGTGTGTGTGTGTGTGTGTGTGTGTGTGTGTGTGTGTGTGTGTGTGTGTGTGTGTGTGTGTGTGTGTGTGTGTGTGTGTGTGTGTGTGTGTGTGTGTGTGTGTGTGTGTGTGTGTGTGTGTGTGTGTGTGTGTGTGTGTGTCTCGGTCACCAGATCTCAACCCAATTGTGCATCTGAGACAGACTTTTTCCCCAAACATCAACAAAACATAAAATGATGGAATTTCTCATTGAAGAATGGTGTCGCATCCCTCCAATAGATTTCCAGACACGTGTAGAAACTATGCCAAGGCGCATTGATGCTGTCCTGGCAGCTTGTGGTGGCCCCAAGCCAGGAGGACGAGAATGAGGGGAGGAGGAGAGAGAAGGACTGGAGGAATTGTGAGAAGCGGACAAAGTTACCTGTATATACCAGCCCTGTTGAATGGGAGACACTGCAGAAAACACTTTTCAGGGAGGTTATGACGCTAGATAATGTTACTGCATTACAATGGAAAGTTAAGATCACTTTATTTGTCAATTGCACACAAGATCCAACCGAAATGTGACTTTCACTTTTAAACCAACCCCTCCGAAAGACACACACAGGTTTTGGAGAGATCCAGTGGGCTGGCACACTGGGCACCCAGGGAGCTGTTATTGTGGGGGGTTAAGCGCCTTACTCAAGGACACAACAGCAGGCAATGACTTCTAGGATTTGATTCCCTCTGGTTGCCAGCTCACTTCCCAACAGATTTTTTCCTGTCAGACTCAGAATTCGAACTGGCAAGCCTCCAGTTGCTGGCTCGCTAAGCTACCTGCCGCCCCAGGGAAGCCATTCTTTGCCCCGTTAAACATTTCAATTTCAGGTTGAGATGGTCCAGTTCAGCACCACTATTTCATCAGGACAAAGGACTCATGGCCTGAAAGGAAGCCATTTTTCTTAGAGAAAGTGCTCTTCCAACATATGGCAGGCAGCATTACGCTTCAATGTCGTTGTAAAACTGCCCTCAAAATAAACGGTTTTGGTGGAACCTGGAGAGTGATTTGTAGTAACAGTTCTGGATGACTCTCGTTCCTGTTCAGGGACTCTGGGCACTCTAGTTAAGGATCCCAGGGTGCTCAATGGTAATGTTTTTATTTCAACACAGACTTTAACATGTAGATAAAGGATGACTGTGGATGGAATTCATTCAAAACTGCCATAGTGATTGGCTTTGTGTCTTTTGGCACAAAGCCCAATAGTTTATGAACACGTAGTTCTTATTCTAGCTGCCGTTATTATCTTATTGCCTGTGCATGTAGTTCTTATTCTGAAATGGGATACATCTACCTGTGAGGATTGTCTACATTGTAGTAGCAGCAGGTTGTTACAGTAGCAAAAACATTCTCTGATCTCATTTGGCATTAGGAGAAATAACTACTGAGTAATACCGCAATGCCGGTTTGATTGAATCGAGCCTGTGTTGTTTGTTTTGTTTTTGTTTTTGTTTTCCGCAGGAGTACACCATCGACATCTTTTTTGCCCAGACGTGGTATGACCGGAGATTGAAGTTCAACAGTACCATGAAGGTCCTGCGTCTCAACAGCAACATGGTGGGCAAGATCTGGATCCCCGACACCTTCTTTCGCAACTCCAAGAAGGCCGACGCCCACTGGATCACCACGCCCAATCGCATGCTTCGGATCTGGAACGATGGACGGATACTCTACACACTGCGGTGAGATTTCCAATGAAGAATCAGTGATGGATGACCCTGACACAAATGAGGGAACAGAGACTGTTTCCAGTTGACTGTATCTGACAGGCGGTAGTTCTCTATCGGCACTGGTTGAGCTTTGGACCACGTTAATTATCCTAATTTGGTGCCCCCGGTTAAGGAAGGAGAGTAGCTTCAGCCTGGCAGTACTGATGTGGTCTAGTCTAGAGAATGCAGTGGTCTAGGATGAACGGTATCTACTATCTAGCTAGATAACTCTCTCTCTCATACTGTCTAATTAGTGGAGGAATTATGCTGGACTGTACTCCTCAACCCAGCTGTGATTGATGTTCTCCCAGAATGCAACCACAGTTCATTAATTCGTTAGGGAACTTCAACCTCACCAATGGCTAATTGTATCGTCCTAATGCTGAATAGAATGATACATGACAAAAGTGGTGGGATGAGTAATGTCATTATTGCCCATTTTGTCATTTAGAAGGTTTAATGAGTCTGACTTTCAAATCCACTGAATGATAGAAATCAGACAGGATTTGTTACAAAACAGAGGTATGTTTAGACGCTTTGTTGACAACCCCAACCAGCACAGTAAGTGGTGTGTCTTTCTGTTTGCAGGTTGACTATTGATGCCGAGTGCCAGCTTAAACTGAACAACTTTCCAATGGATGAGCACTCCTGTCCCCTGGAGTTTTCAAGCTGTGAGTCTGGCCATATGCTCTCCACTACCCCACCGTCTCGCTCACTCTCTCTCTTACTCACACACACTCTATATATCTCTCTGCATGGCGTCCACATGCCCGCTTCCAACTGCAACAGCAGTGGCAGCCAAGAACAAGCACCCTGCCATGCTGATGAAGACATCAGCACAGTGGACATGATGCTCCCATGTTTTTTCCCACCTTTTTACTATTGTGAGATAGGGGAAAAGGAAAGAGACAGCAGTACATTTTGAGAAGGGAGAAGCGATACGTTTTTACATTGACCTCCAAACCGTAGAAGTTTAGATCCAGTACAGTAGCAGTGGTGGAAAAATTATTCAATTGTTGTACTTGAGTAAAAGTAAAGATACCTTAATAGAAAATGACTCAAGTAAAAGTGAAAGTCACCCAGTAAAAAACTGCTTGAGTAAAAGTGTAAAAGTATTTGGTTTTAAATATACTTAAGTATCAAAAGTAAAAGTATAAATCATTTCTTATTCCTTATATCAAGTCAACCAGACGACACAATTTTCTTGTTTTTTACATTTATGTATAGCCAAGGGCACACTCCAAGGGCACACTCGGACATCATTTGCAAATGAAACATTTGTCTTTAGTGAGTCCGCCAGATCAGAGGCAGTGGGGATGACCAGGGATGTTCTCTTGATAAGTCTGTGAATTGGAACATTTCCCTGTGCTGCTAAGCATTCAACATGTAACAAGTACTTTTGGGTGTCAGGGAAAATGTATGGAGTAAAAAGTACATACTTTTCTTTAGGAATGTAGTGAAGTAAAAGTAAAAGTTGTCAAAAATATGAATGGTAAAGTACAGATACTCAAAAAAACAGCTTAAGTAGTACTTTAAAGTATTTTTACTTACGTACTTTACACCTCTATTCAGTAGCCAGGCAGGCAGGGTTGGTGAGACAGACCACAGCCAGAGAAATCAGTGTTCCTCATGAGGAGCTGGTGGGGATGGGGTTCGTGGTAATGAGCCTGTAAGTGAGCTACAGATGCACCATGGGACGGTCTTCGGAGAGAGAGAGAGAGAGAGAGGTTCCTAAATAGCTCCAGGGCAACAAGAAAGAGAAATGAGAGTTGAAGCCCTAAAAACAGAAGAGAAAAACACATTTAAAATTGATGAAAGCCACAGATGATTCCAGTGGCTGAAATCAGTTTGAAGTGCATTAGCTTCCCTCAGTTGCAGCACACGATGCAGCATATTTTCTTTCAGCACGCACTGAGAAAGAGTGCCACAACCATTTTGTAATGTATCCTGAAAGCATAGCCATGGAAGCATCTTTGGAAGGATAGAATGGCCTTAATGTGGACAGCAGATAAAGACTACAACCTTCAAACCTATGTGTTTAAAAATGTACAAACCCACTACAGCTTGCACTTGGGAAAGTTGAGATGCATTAAATCACCCCATGTAGCATGATGTAAGCATTGTTGTTTTCTTCTCTGGACAGAAATCAACAAAGACTTGACTCAAGGTCAGTCGCTATTAGTGTCCAGTCACTATTTAGGATTGCACCATATGATGTTACTGAATATTCATTGTCCACTGTACATTACAGTGGCCTTAAACCTAATAACCATTGGAGTGCTACAGAAGTACATAGTGTAACACATCACCTGTGCAACACATTTTAATATGGGATGAATGCAGTCATAGACCACCAGGTAGTAATGTCCAGAGCTAATGGTCAACCCCCCCGTTCAGATGGCTACCCCAGAGAGGAGATAGTGTACAAGTGGAAGAGGAGCTCCGTGGAGGTGGGAGACATCCGCTCCTGGAGGCTCTACCAGTTCTCCTTTGTTGGCCTGAGGAACACCTCCGAGATCGTCAGGACCGTGTCAGGTAATGGTCTCGTTCTTTTTCTCTTTCTCTTTCACTCTGTCTCTCTGAGCTTCCCTGTTCTGAATGTGCTGTGGTTTACTCAAGGAGCACCCCTTTCTGGCGCATGCAGCGTGCATGATATGTGCACCCTGGTGAATTACTAGGCACCGAGTATTTTAACAGAGGAAAACATACGCATTATTTGAGGAGACGATCTGATCCAGAGCGACTCACAGCAGTGATTGCATACATATTCGTATTCTGTTTGTGTTGGTCCCCCATGGGAATCAAACCCACGACGTTGGCTCTGCAAGTGCCACGCTCTACCTACTGAGCCACACAGGACATTTTGCATGCACACATTGTCTGTTGGCGCATTCCGTGAGAAACAAAGCAGGAAATGAATTAACCTGAGGAAAATGGCTCCTCGGCAGCTAAAGTTTACCAGATGCTGTTTTTAGTTGTTGAATGCTTGATATAAGTGGCGGTGTGTTAAGAGGCTTGTATAGAAATGCGTGGATTAGTTGGGTAGTCACTGTGATATTCTTTGGTGTACAGCCTGACAGGGAGCTTTACCTTTGGCCCACACAAAATGGATGACGAGTTTCCTCTAAAAGGCCAAACCTAAATAGTGACAGTCATGAAGATATAATGCCATTTTAGCAGTTATTTCCCCTAAATGGCAGCTACAGAAGAAGAAGTGATAACCAGAGGAAACTAAATCTGTTACAATTATCATGAAACATGGCAAGAGTCTTTTTGGCTTCTGGGGGGAGGGAATGGAAATGAAGAAAGATCTTAAAAAGATACTCCATTTATTTAGATGTTTCGCTTAAATGGATATTGATCACGCAGAATGGATCTATATTTCATCTGTTTAGGACTATCTCCCTGGCCTAAAGAAACAGACGTGATTGTATCAGACATGCTTTAGTAGAGCAATTAGGTCTTACATTTTCTCCAGATTACATCTCTGTATATTTAGGCAATTGTTGTTGTACTGAAAGGTACACATTTTGCTATGTTCTAACCCACTTCCGGTTAGTTTTCCATTTACTGCAAAGGGGACATGAAGTACGACTTTAACTACACATATGATTGTTAGGCCACACTCTTAGAAACCTAAAAGGGTTCTTCGGCTGTCCCCATAGGATAACCTTTTGAATAACCTTTTTTTTGGCTCAAAAAGGGTTCTCCTATGGGGACAGCCGAAGAACCCTTTTGGAAACCCTTTTTTCTAAGAGTGTACAGATGTCAGATGGCCTATTCATTTCTCAAAAACTCTGTGTCGTGGTCCTAACTAGTATTGTGAAAGATGAACTCAATGTCTTTGATGGCAACAGATCCAACTCCTTTTCGGCATGTAGCCGTTATCAGGGAGTTATGTTTGAGGTGCTCTTTTAAGTAGCCTGTATATCATGTCAACTATTGCATGTATAGATAGTGAAATGTAACCTGAACTGTTGAAAGTGTAAAGCGGTGTATGGAGGAGATAAACGGAATGGGCAGCCACAGTCATTCAGACCTGTCAGTGTCTGCACGCAGTGTGACAACCTGGCACACCTCATTTCCGTAGATTAAAAACAAATAATAAATGACAAAGCAGCGCTCTATATCTACCATGCGCAGCTGCTCCGACAGCTGTTGCCTTTTATATTCACATGCTAGCCTCAGATCCCTGGGATAACACTTTCTCTGAAGTCAGTGAACAAAACAGAGGTACGACACAATGTCTTGGAAAGTCACTCACTGTCGACGCAACCGAGAGGTAATTACATTGATTGGAAATAGTTTACTATAATCAGACTGATTTTACTTTCAAGCAATAGATGCTGTGCGGGGGAGTACTAAGTGGAAAGTATTTGTCTATTCTTTTGACATATTGGTTAGGTAAACAAAATAGGTGTTCTGTTACATAACAAGGGAAAGTGAATGCCCCTGTTGTAATGGTGTTGTCCATTGTGGAGTTTGCCTTTGTTTAAGATTCTGGAACACACCATCTGGTGAAAATTTATTCAGAGGTAGCAGAGGAGGGATCATGCCCTTGCACTCTGTATTTTAACTACCGTTCCATTTGTGCTGATATGGGAAATGTTGACCACTGGTAGGGCATTAGGTATATTGTACATTCAGTGCACATAGCTGGAGTTTTATTTTAAGTTTGGCCATAAGCACATAAAGGCATTAGAGTCACTTGATTAGCGTGATTTTTGAGTTCTATACCGGTTGTAAAATAGGTCAGTTAGGGGGAGCACAAGGACACAGAGAAACAAGATGTTTGTTTCCTACTAAGGTTTGCTTTATAAGGAGGCCGTGTCTGCTTTGATTTGGTGTTCATCCTCTGGCAATGTCAACAAACTTAGACCTTCACTATGTCACATCACATCAAGGCCCCCCGAGGGCCACCAGTCTACCTGCGGATCCCTACGTCCTCCTCAGACAGTGTCCTGATCTAGCCCCCTGCTGTTGTCCATTGCTGCTGACAACTAAGGAACTAGCTTTACATGGGCAAGCAGTCCGAGAGTGAGAACTAGACAACACACTAGAGGATTTGTCTGTAAGTCATTGCAGTGTCTGCCTCCATACTTGGGTAACCTTAGTAGTCACCGGGTTAAGCCGGGGGTCCGGTGCTGCTAAACAGGCTGTTTCAGAAATCAATGATGGAGAGGTGGGGGCGGGGGGGTGAGCAGGAAGAGAAAGTTGTTTGGGAGCAAGTTGTGTCAGACGTTGTTTTCTTCCATTTGATTTGTCCCTTGCCAAACACAAGCATTCATTTCTGAGCATTTGCGTTGACCCATTTAGTCCCATTGGTCACCATAGTGAGAGAACATGTTTTGTTGTACTTTACAGGCTCTTAGAGAAGATAAAGTTGTACTTATCAACAAACAAGTCCTATACTATGCATTATTAAGGTTGTCACAATCAAAAAGCTGCACTTTTACAGACTAATTTGGCACCGCACGTCACTATTCAACAGCTTAAAAAACAAATAAATTTGTTGACATTTAAAACATATTTTCTTCGTAAATACAATGTTTAAAGGGTCTAGTTTACATACGGGCCTTCATGTTCAATAGATTGAATCCATGATGCTTGTGGGACATGAAAATATAATTGTTGCCAATGGGAAAATACAGTGGCTCTAATTTATTATATACAGTATATTTAATCATAGCAGATTTTTCTTTTTTTTAATGTTGGGTTATACTTGATCAAGATGATGTTGTTGATGATTATACTATTATCCACTTGCCTTTACATTTGTTTATATCCGTGATTTAGACTGTAAAATGCCATATTTTGTTATTTGAGGGGGGAATTGGCCCATAATAGACCCATAAACTGATCTTGGGTAATAACTAAACACATATTTCATGTCAATAGGTTTCTTTAGTGTCTTTTGCACAATGTTAGATCTTGCTGAATTAGCCACAGGTGTAAACCTGGTTCGTATGGGTTTTGGGGGCTGAGATATGTAGATTGTAGATTGAGTTCAAGCACAGGCGCAGACTTTGTAGGTAAGTCACTTGGAGCTGAAATACAGGTGTAGACCTGATTTGTATGAATATTGGGGCTGAAATGCAAGAGTACTCCTATTTTTATGACAATTGAGGATGACATGTCACAGTTGACCTGTTTTTTTGTATATTTGTTGTATCAATATCGGGTTGGACATGCAAGTGTACACCTGGTCTGTAAGAATACTAGGGTAAACCTCTTCTATATGAGTGTGCCCATGGATTTACCTGGTTTATATGAGTAATGGGGTTTAGTGATACACAAGGCTCGTACAGGTAAAGGGTCTGGATGGATGTCTATTGCCCATGTTTGCGGTAGGAAAAAAGTGAATGGGGTTGGGACATGTGTTATACCACTGTGCTATGAGTTATCTATAAAATGATTAGCGTATACAGGTCGGAGGTCACAGGACTAAGATATGCAAATAACAGGATTAGGATGTGCAGCAAATAGCTGAATAGATTAATTGAAAAACCGTTGTTTAAACAGAGCCCGGGTTGGAGCTATACTCTCAACCGTAAAAAGAATCAGCCGCATTCGGCATGTTTCAATTTCCCATATTCCACTATCTCCCATCTATCTCTTTAAGATGAATCATAGTACGGTTTTAAACAGAGTAGCTGATGGTTAATTTGTTATGTATTTGTGTGTGTGTTTTTTTGGGGGGCGAGTGCTATTCTTAGAGTGACCTTTTAGATGCTGTGGCGTGCAGCTCTGTTGTCAGGGTGCGTCAGTCTGTGTGATTTAGCTGGAGTCAAAAAAGCCTCGGGACACATCATCATCCTCCTCCGATTATGGAGCCCCACAGTTTGCAGATGAAATCCGGAGGCATTGTGGATGAAAGGAAGTGGTCGGGTCGAAGGGTGAGGGACGAGGGACAGGCACAGCACACAGGGCATAACGCCGCCCGCCCGCCTGGTTAATGCGTCATTGTTCTCTCCCCTCTTTAGCCCTTCAGTTCCGCGATGGGGGCCCGGGAAAGAAACAAACAAAACCCAAATACCAACACGGGATGTTTTCTGAGGCAATCCCCACTTAGGGTGAAGAGACAAACCTTGTGGAAATATAGTGACTGTGGTGGGGAGAGGTTTGGGAATCATCCCAGGGGCACTGTGGTAATGGTCTCAGGTTCGATAGGAGTAATCAAAAGGAGATTAAGGAGAGAAGGTGCCAGGCTGTTAAAGAAGATGACTAAGAAGAAGTGAAAGCTCAAAGTTGCCCTTTCACAGGGCAGTGGAATGAATGAAGTAGAAATAAAATAACATATTCTTGCCAACAGATATTTCTACGTGGAACACAAGTGCATAAACTATACTTACAGTACATCTACACTATTTCAGGTTCTCCTTTCCAGATAAAAACATTTACTCAGCGATGGCAGTAATGTGCTTAGCACATTTATCTATTTAGCATATTTATTTGCCTTTAATCTGGTAAAAAATTACATACTGTATAAACATGTATGTATAAACATGGTGATATGAGTAATGTAAGATATGTAAACATTATTAAAGTGGCATTGTTTATAGTAACTAGTCATACATTTATTAAAGTGCTCAGTGATTGGGTGATTGGGTCTTAATGTAGGCAGCAGCCTCTTTGAGTTAGTGATTGCTGTTTAGCAGTCTGATGGCCTTGAGATTGAAAAACAGCTTTTATCTCTCGGTCCCAGCTTTGATGAACCTGTACTGACCTCGCCTGTACCCGGCCTGCACCTGAACTGACTTTCCACCTTCTCCACTGCTGTCCCTTCGATGTGGATAGGGGGGTGCTCCCTCTGCTGTTTCCTGAAGTCTATGATCATCTCCTTTGTTTTGTTGATGTTGAGTGAAAGTTTTTTTTCCTGACACCACACTCCATGTGCCCTCACCTGCTTCCTGTAGGGTGTCTCATCGTTGTTGGTGTTCAGGCCCACTACTGTCGTGTCATCTGCATACTTGGTGATTGAGTTGGAGGCGTGCATGGCCACACAGTCATGGGTGAACAGGGAGTACAGGAGAGGGCTGAGCACACACCCTTGTGGGTCCCCAGTGTTGAGGGTCAGTGAAATGGAGATGTTGGTTCCTACCTTCACCACTGTTATTCTTTCCCTTGATCCTGACTAGTCTCCCAGTCCCTGCCGCTGAAAAACATCACCACAGCATGATGCTGCAACCGCCATGCTTCACCGTAAGGGTGGTGCCAGGTTTCCTCCAGACGTGATGCTTGGCATTCAGGCCAACTATTTCAATCTTGGTTTCATCAGACCAGAGAATCGTGTTTCTTATGGTCTGAGAGTCCTTTAGGTGCCTTTTGGCAAACTTTAAGTGGGCTGTCATGCCTTTTACTGAGGAATGGCTTCCGTCAGGCCAGTCTACCATAAAGGCCTGATTGGTGCTGTAGACATGGTTGTCCTTCTGGAAGATTCTCCCATATCCCCAGAGGAATTCTAGAGCCATCAGGTTCTTTGTCACCTCCCTGACCAAGGCCCTTCTCCCCTGATAGCTCAGTTTGGCCGTTCGGCCAGCTCTAGGAAGAGTCTTGGTGGTTCCAAACTTCTTCAATTTAAGAATGATGTAGGCCACTGTGTTTTTGGGGACCTTCAATGCTGCAGAAATGTTTTGGTACCTATTCCCAGGTTTGTTCCTCAACACAATCTTGTCTCGGTGCTCTACCGACAATTCCTTCGACCTCATGACTTGGTTTTTCTCTGACATGCACTGTCAACATTGGGACCTTATATAGACAGGTGTGTGACTTTCCAAATCATGTCCAATCAATTTAATTTACCACAGGTGGACTCTCTAGGATGATCAATGGAAACAGGATGCACCTGAGCTCAATTTCGAGTCTCATAACAAAAGGTCTGAATACTTATGTAAATAAGATATTTATTTTTAAAATTTGCAATAAATTTACAAAAAAATTGAAATGCCTTTTTTTCGCTTCGTCATCATGGGGTATGGTGTGTAGTGTCACGTTCGTCGTAAAGAGGAGACCAAAGCTCAGCATCATGAGAATACATTTTTCTTTAATGAAAAGGAAGAACACTTAACAAACTTAACTTACAAAAACAACAAAACAAACGTGAAGCTATAATAAACCGAGTAATAATAATAATAATATATGCCATTTAGCAGACGCTTTTATCCTAAGCGACTTACAGTCATGTGTGCATACATTCTAAGAGTACAGACACAGGCAACTATACATAGACAATAACCCACAAAATACCCAGGGAATATGGCTACCTAAAAATGGTCCCCAAACAGAGACAACGATAACAGGACAAAAACACATATCACCCTCGTCACACCCTGACCTAACCAAAATAATAAAGAAAACAAAGAATACTAAGATCAGGGCGTGACATGTAGATTGCTGAGTAAATGTTTTATTTAACCCATTTTATAATAAGGCTGTAACATAACAAAATGTAGAAAAAGTCAAGGGGTCTGAATACTCTCCGAAGGCACTGTATGTTTTTTTATTTAATTGATGTAGTTCTGTTCTTGTCTATTAATGTTCTGTATTATGTCATGTTTCATGTTTTATGTGGACCCCAGGAAGAGTTGCTGCTGCTTTTGCAAAAGCTAATGGGGATCCTAATAAAATACCAATACCAAACTCATATTCATGATATAAATAAGCATGTTTTATTTTGTCTGGCTTGCCATTCCAAATAAAGTGAAAAAGGGAAGAGTTCTGAATACTTTCCGAATGTACTGCATAATCAATTTACCAAGGCGGAACAGCTGTGCTTCAAAAGGAGCAGGTCTCTGAACCTCTGTCTTCCTCCTTCCTCCTGGGTGATGCCAGTGATGAGAAGAGTAGATGAGTGGGAGTGGAGAAAATACCTCCCTATACATCCAGCTTGTCACAGTCTAATAAGCCTATAATTAACACCTGGACATTGATGCTCCTGATAAGCCAAAGAAGATTGAATTGGGAAAATAACCACTTTGTTTTCCTCACTATTGACTTACACCTGCATATTAGGAGCTCCTGTAGCGCCAGAGAGGGGGATATCGTGAAACAGAGAGTAAAGGGAATAGTGAAATAGAGAGAGAGTGGAACAGGGAGCGGGGGGGCTAGAGAGAAACAGACAAATTGAAATTTGAAATTCCGAACAGTTTTGACTTTCCACTGATTCTCTCCCTCATTTTCTGAAGTGTAACCGCAGCATCCTGCCTCGGCGCGAGTCAGAGAAGTAAACTAGGACACAGGAATACATTGAGCAGAAATGAAATCATTTGTGAGTGTGGGACATTTTGAGGCTGCGTGACAGTTGTTTGTTGCTGGCGCGAGATGGAGGCTGCGAGGCGAGATGGGTATAGTGTATAAACAGGCCAGGCTGTTAGGGAGCTGCTGGTTGGCCCGCTCCCCAGTGTCTTCTGGTGCAGTCTGCAAGGCAAGGCTGCCATGCTGCCATGCTGCCACATCCTTGCATATCATTATCTTAGCTGGGAGAGCTGCACTGGGGACCATCAGGGGGCTAGACTAGCCCAGCCAGCACACACTTTAATATCACTTCATGTAGCAAGGCTCATGCCACACAAACCTGAGATTACACATCTCTAAGCCATCATTTGGCTGATTCAGAAGTGAATAATGAAAGAAATATCAAACGGAACATGCAACAATTTCAACGATTTTACTGAAATAAATTCATTAGGCCATAATGACTGGTGAGGGGAGCAGCCATGGGGAGCCAGGCCCAGCCAATCAGAATGAGTCTTTCCCTACAAAAGGACAGAAATGCTCCTCAGTTTCATCAGCTGTCGAGTCGAGGTGGCTGGTCTCAGACGATTCTGCAGGTGAAGAAGCCAGATGTGGAGTTCTTGGGCTGGCGTGGTTACACGTGGTCTGAGGTTGTGAGGCCGTTTGGACTTACTGACAAATTCTCTGAAACAACAATGTTCCAATCCTATAATGCATAAGGTTACTTAGCTAGCTAAAGTTAATTGGCTATCATAGTAGCCAATTACGTTCACAAGTTTATTTGTACATATTTGTTTGTGCCGTTTACACAACGTTAGCTCTCACCTGACTGGTATAACGTTCCATTAGCTAGCTAATCAAAATAAAAACCCTTCATTGGCTAGTTGCCTTTATTTGCCTGTGCGTTAACTAGCAAGCTTTCAACTGACTACTGTTAGCGAGGTACATAAGCTATCTGCTAGGCTTTGTACAATCAAGTTAAGGTTAGCTACGGAAAATTAGCTACCTAGTTGATCAAAATATCTGTTTGCCTTTATTGATTCGCCTAAGCTTGAATACCACCATATAGCCAGATATTATCAGTAGCCTAGGTTTGTTCGCATACACTTCTTATGACTGGCAGTGGCATGGTTGTGCAAGCAGCTGTGTTGTTGCCGAGCACCCAACCCTTTGTTAGAGTTTCGGCTAAAAGAGATATTAGCATTTTCAGAAATGCTACAAAAAGGTAGCATATAGTTGGTTCTTAACGGACAGAAATGAGCATGTGAGAGCAATAAATTATACATTTAATAAAAATGTTGCACCTACAAACTTAGTAAATCTGCCATTTTATTTGTCCAATGGTCACTTTATGGATGCTATAGTCTCGTTTTAATCTGAAGTCTAGAATTTGAGCTGGGTAAGAGCAAGAAATACTTAATTGCTAATGACCCTGTGAAATCAATTGCTAATGACCCTGTTAACAAATACGGTATGTGGTTCTTGGTAACGGCTGAGCGGCGCATGAGGAGTGTGTTGTGTACCTCCAATCAAGTTGATTCGGATTTTTCATCGAGATTGGTGTAATATGGGTTTAGATATGGTGAAAGGAAGATTTTAATTTAACACTGAGCTTCATCCAATCCCTATAATTGATGCGACTATCTTCGCATCTTTAATTTTTCGATGTGGCTTGTTTAAAAGAGAACAGAATAATGTATCAAAAAACGAAATGTTGTTGAATGAATGAAAGCATCAAACCCAGTCACAAAATAACTATACTGCTTCAGAAAGAGTGTTCAAGACCTTGGCTCCTTGGATGCAGATTTCCAAATGCTCTGGATTTTGATCCCTCGTCCATTTGTTGACCACAAAGACCTTCAACGCATATTGATAAAGGTCCTCTTGGATCATATAGTCTTCAGCATCCTGATTGGTTAAAAAACAAAGTAAATGCACATAGGGAAAGCTACTAGATCCATGATATCTCAGATCACTACAACAAAGAATAATGATCAATCATTACATTGATTATTGAACTATTGTAATTCTATGTGAGTGGGCTGGAACAGGCCTTCTGTCGTTGAGGTCACTCACAGGAGGTTAGATTCAAAGTTTGTTTCTAGCATTCTCCCTCAAGGTCTTCACCTCCACCCCTGGATGCAGACACAACTAGCTACTTTCTCAAAGAAATAGCTAGCTAAGTAAAGAACAGAAATTACAATAATGCAGTGTTACCGCTAAAGAAATATACACTGAAAGCTAAATCAAATCAAATCAAATCAATTTATATAGCCCTTTGTACATCAGCTGATATCTCAAAGTGCTGTACAGAAACCCAGCCTAAAACCCCAAACAGCAAGCAATGCAGGTGTAGAAGCACGGTGGCTAGGAAAAACTCCCTAGAAAGGCCAAAACCTAGGAAGAAACCTAGAGAGGAACCAGGCTATGTGGGGTGGCCAGTTCTCTTCTGGCTGTGCCAGGTGGAGATTATAACAAAACATGGCCAAGATGTTCAAATGTTCATAAATGACCAGCATGGTCGAATAATAATAAGGCATAACAGTTGAAACTGGAGCAGCAGCACGGCCAGGTGGGCTGGGGACAGCAAGGAGTCATCATGTCAGGTAGTCCTGGGGCTTGGTCCTGGGGCTTGGTCCTAGGGCTCAGGTCCTCCGAGAGAGAGAAAGAAAGAGAGAATTAGAGAGAGCACACTTAAATTTATACAGGACACCGAATAGGACAGGAGAAGTACTCGAGATATAACAAACTGACCCTAGCCCCCGACACATAAACTACTGCAGCATAAATACTGGAGGCTGAGACAGGAGGGGTCAGGAGACACTGTGGCCCCATCCGAGGACACCCCCGGACAGGGCCAAACAGGAAGGATATAACCCCACCCACTTTGCCAAAGCAAAGCCCCCACACCACTAGAGGGATATCTTCAACCACCAACTTACCATCCAGAGACAAGGCTGAGTATAGCCCACAAAGATCTCAGCCACGGCACAACCCAAGGGGGGGCGCCATCCCAGACAGGATGACCACATCAGTGAATCAACCCACTCAGGTGACGCACCCCTTCCAGGGACGGTATGAGAGAGCCCCAGTAAGCCAGTGACTCAGCCCCTGTAATAGGGTTAGAGGCAGAGAATCCCAGTGGAAAGAGGGGAACCGGCCAGGCAGAGACAGCAAGGGCGGTTCGTTGCTCCAGAGCCTTTCCGTTCACCTTCCCACTCCTGGGCCAGACTACACTCAATCATATGACCCACTGAAGAGATGAGTCTTCAGTAAAGACTTAAAGGTTGAGACTCTGACATGGGTAGGCAGACCGTTCCATAAAAATGGAGCTCTATAGGAGAAAGCCCTGCCTCCAGCTGTTTGCTTAGAAATTCTAGGGACAATTAGGAGGCCTGTGTCTTGTGACCGTAGCGTACGTGTAGGTATGTACGGCAGGACCAAATCAGAGAGATAGGTAGGAGCAAGCCATGTAATGCTTTGTAGGTTAGCAGTAAAAACCTTGAAATCAGCCCTTGCTTTGACAGGAAGCCAGTGTAGGGAGGCTAGCACTGGAATAATATGATCAATTTTTTTGGTTCTAGTCAGGATTCTAGCAGCCGTATTTAGCACTAACTGAAGTTTATTTAGTGCTTTATCCGGGTAGCCGGAAAGTAGAGCATTGCAGTAGTCTAACCTAGAAGTGACAAAAGCATGGATTAATTTTTCTGCATCATTTTTGGACAGAAAGTTTCTGATTTTTTCAATGTTACGTAGATGGAAAAAAGCTGTCCTTGAAATGGTCTTGATATGTTCTTCAAAAGAGAGATCAGGGTCCAGAGTAATGCAGAGGTCCTTCACAGTTTTATTTGAGACGACTGTACAACCATTAAGATTAATTGTCAGATTCAACAGAAGATCTCTTTGTTTCTTGGGAGCTAGAACAAGCATCTCTGTTTTGTCCGAGTTTAAAAGTAGAAAGTTTGCAGCCATTCACTTACTTATATCTGAAACACATGCTTCTAGCGAAGGCAATTTTGGGGCTTCACCATTTTAATTTTACCTTTATTTAACCAGGCAAGTCAGTTAAGAACATATTCTTATTTTCAATGATGGCCTGGGAACAGTGGGTTAACTGCCTGTTCAGGGGCAGAACGACAGATTTGTACCTTGTCAGCTCGGGGGTTTGAACTCGCAACCTTCCGGTTACTAGTCCAACGCTCTAACCACTAGGCTACGCTGCCGCCCCATGTTTCATTGAAATGTACAGCTGTGTGTCATCCGCATAGCAGTGGAAGTAAACATTATGTTTTCGAATGGCATCCCCAAGAGGTAAAATATATAGTGAAAACAATAGTGGTCCTAAAACGGAACCTTGAGGAACACCGACATTTACAGTTGATTTGTCAGAGGACAAACCATTCACAGAGACAAACTGATATCTTTCCGACAGATAAGATCTAAACCAGGCCAGAACTTGTCCGTGTAGACCAATTTGGGTTTCCAATCTCTCCAAAAGAATGTGGTGATCGATGGTATCAAAAGCAGCACTAAGGTCTAGGAGCACGAGGACAGATGCAGAGCCTCAGTCTGATGCCATTAAAAGGTCATTTACCACCTTCACAAGTGCAGTCTCAGTGCTATGATGGGGTCTAAAATTAGACTGAAGCATTTCGTATACATTGTTTGTCTTCAGGAAGGCAGTGAGTTGCTGCGCAACAGCCTTTTCTAAAAATTTTGAGAGGAATGGAAGATTCGATATAGGCCGATAGTTTTTTATATTTTCTGGGTCAAGGTTTGGCTTTTTCAAGAGAGGCTTTATTACTGCCACTTTTAGTGAGTTTGGTACACATCCGGTGGATAGAGAGCCATTTATTATGTTCAACATAGGAGGGCCAAGCACAGGAAGCAGCTCTTTCTGTAGTTTAGTTGGAATAGGGTCCAGTATGCATTGTGTCAAGAGATATAGTACTAAAACACTTGAGCGTCTCTTGTTCCTAGGTCCTGGCAGAGTTGTGCAGACTCGAGACAACTGAGCTTTGAAGGAATACTCAGATTTAAAGAGGAGTCCATAATTTGCTTTCTAATAATCATGATCTTTTCTTCAAAGAAGTTCATTAATTTATCACTGCTAAAGTGAAAGCCATCCTCTCTTTTGGAATGCTGCTTTTTAGTTAGCTTCGCGACAGTATCAAAAATGAATTTCGGATTGTTCTTATTTTCCTCAATTAAGTTAGAAAAATAGGATGATCGAGCAGCAGTAAGGGCTCTCCGGTACAGCACGGTACTGTCTTTCCAAGCTAGTCGGAAGACTTCTAGTTTGGTGTGGCGCCATTTCCGTTCCAATTTTCTGGAAGCTTGCTTCAGAGCTCGGGTATTTTCTGTGTACCAGGGAGATAGTTTCTTATGAGAAATGTTTTTAGTTTTTAGGGGTGCAACTGCATCTAGGGTATTGCGCAAGGTTAAATTGCGTTCCTCAGTTTTTGTGATTTTTGTCCTCTGGCTTCCTTGGGTAGACAGAGTGAATCTGGAAGGACATCAAGGAATCTTTGTGTTGTCTGTGAAGTTATAGAATGACTTTTGATGTTCCTTGGTTGGGTTCTGAGCAGATTATTTGTTGCAATTGCAAACGTAATAAAATGGTGGTCTGATAGTCCAGGATTATGAGGAAAAACATTAATATCCACAACATTTATTCCATGGGACAAAACTAGGTCCAGAGTATGACTGTGACAGTGAATGGGTCCAGAGACATGTTGGACAAAACCCACTGAGTCGATGATGGCTCCGAAAGCCTTTTGGAGTGGGTCTGTGGACTTTTCCATGTGAATAATAAAGTCACCAAAGATTAGAATATTATCTGCTATGACTACAAGGTCCGATAGGAATTCAGGGAACTCAATGAGGAACGCTGTATATGGCCCAGGAGGCCTGTAAACAGTAGCTATAAAAAGTGATTGAGTAGGCTGCATAGATTTCATGACTAGAAGCTCAAAAGACGAAAACGTCTTTTTTTTTTTTGTAAATTGAAATTTGCTATCGTAAATGTTAGAAACACCTCCGCCTTTGCGGGATACACGGGGGATATGGTCACTAGTGTAGCCAGGAGGTGAGGCCTCATTTAACACAGTAAATTCATCAGGCTTAAGCCATGTTTCAGTCAGGCCAATCACATCAAGATTATAAGAGCGTATGCTAAATGACTTAAATGAAAATGTAAATGTAAATGATCAGTGATTAGTTAATTGACTATAATTGCCTTTGAAGTAAGGGATCTAACATTAAGTAGCCCTATTTTGAGATAATAATAATCGGTCCTTCTGTAGCTCAGTTGGTAGAGCATGGCGCTTGTAACGCCAGGGTAGTGGGTTCGATCCCTGGGACCACCCATACGTAGAATGTATGCACACATGACTGTAAGTCGCTTTGGATAAAAGCGTCTGCTAAATGGCATATATTATTATATTATCGAACCCACTACCCTGGCGTTACAAGCGCCATGCTCTACCAACTGAGCTACAGATGTGAGGTATCATGATCTCTTTCAATAATGACAGGAATGGAGGTGGTCTTCATCCTAGTGAGATTGCTAAGGCGAACACCGCCAAGATTAGTTTTGCCCAACCTGGGTTGAGGCACAGACACGGTCTCAATGGTGATAGCTGAGCTGACTACACTGACTGTGCTAGTGGCAGACGCCACTATGCTGGCAGGCTGGCTAACAGCCTGCTGCCTGGCCTGCACCCTATTTCATTGTGGAGCTAGAGGAGTTAGAGCCCTGTCTATGTTGGTAGATAAGATGAGAGCACCCCTCCAGCTAGGATGGAGTCCGTCACTCCTCAGCAGGTCAGGCTTGGTCCTGTTTGTGGGTGAGTCCCAGAAAGAGGGCCAATTATCTACAAAAATATATTTTGGGAGGGGCAGAAAACAGTTTTCAACCAGTGATTGAGTTGTGAGACTCTGCTGTAGAGCTCATCACTCCCCCTAACTGGGAGGGGGCCAGAGACAATTACTCGATGCCGACACATCTTTCTAGCTGATTTACACGCAGAAGCTATGTTGCGCTTGGTGATCTCTGACTGTTTCATCCTAACATCGTTGGTGCCGACGTGGATAACAATATCTCTATACTCTCTACACTCGCCAGTTTTAGCTTTAGCCAGCACCATCTTCAGATTAGCCTTAACGTCGGTAGCCCTGCCCCCTGGTAAACAGTGTATGATCGCTGGATGATTCGTTTTAAGTCAAATACGGCGGGTAATGGAGACGCCAATGACTAGAGTTTTCAATTTGTCAGAGCTAATGGTGGGAAGCTTCGGCGTCTCAGACCCCGTAACGGGAGGAGTAGAGACAAGAGAAGGCTCGGCCTCTGACTCCGACTCGCTGCTTAATGGGGAAAACCGGTTGAAAGTTTCTGTCGGCTGAATGAGCGACACCGGTTGAGCATTCCTACAGCATTTCCTTCCAGAAACCGTGAGAAAGTTGTCCGGCTGCGGGGACTGTGAGAGGGGATTTATACTACTATCTGTACTTACTGGTGGCACAGACGCTGTTTCATCCTTTCCTACACTGAAATTACCCTTGCCTAACGATTGCGTCTGAAGCTGGGCTTGCAGCACAGCTATCCTCGCCGTAAGGCGATCGTTCTCCTGTATATTATGAGTACAGCGACTGCAATTAGAAGGCATCATGTTAATGTTACTACATAGCTTCGGCTGTTGGAGGTCCTGACTAACCGTGTCCAGATAAAGCGTCCGGAGTGAAAAAGATGAGGGAAAAAACTAAAATATAAACGGTAATTAAAAAGTAATAACCGTAAAGTTGTCAGGTAGCAAAATAGGTTGGCAACAAAACGCACAGCAACACGCAAACAAGTCTGCAAGTTGTGACTAGACTAGATAACAATAGCAAACACATGCACGCATTCTTAAATACAAATAAAAGTGATTTTCTGAATGACTTCATGACATATAGCTACTTTAGCTCTCAACTATTAATTTAGCTAGCTAGCTAGTGTTTGTTAATCACTAAAGATGGTGGTGTACAATACCACCTGCTAGCTATATATACACCCATGCATTGTATAGGCAACAACAGTACATCTAATTAACTTTATTTATACAGTGATAATTGTACAAACAAATTGTAAAAGACACCTGTGTATTAAATGTATCAAAAACCCATGGACAGCTAACAACAACATAACCTAGGGCGAAATGGTAGCTAGCTAACCTTAGCAGTGCACCGTTAGATAAACATTTCATGAAAAGTAACCTTCTAAAATAGATATATTTAGCGTGGTTCATATATACACATGTAAATACACATAAAATGAGCCATCATTTGTAAAATAAAACGATGTAAGAGCTAAAACACCATTTTGTTTGCGTTTACTGAGCTAGCTAGCTTGGCTACGCTCATATGAATGGGAATGTCTGCCAAGTTTTTCACTCTGTCAAACATCTAATATATCTAAATATCGAAATGACATGAAAACTCACAGTTAGATTAACAAGTTATCTCTAGATTTTGAAATTTAAGAGTTGTCTTTTTTTCAATGGACTTCTCTTTCTATCTCTTTCCATGTGTGTGTGTGTGTGTGTGTGTGTGTGTGTGTGTGTGTGTGTGTGTGTGTGTGTGTGTGTGTGTGTGTGTGTGTGTGTGTGTGTGTGTGTGTGTGTGTGTGTGTGTGTGTGTGTGTGTGTGTGTCAGTGACCAGATCTCAACCCAATTGAACACTTATTGAAGATTCTGGAGCAGCGTCTGAGACAGCACCATCAACAAAATCTCAAATTACAGAATTCCTTGTGGAAGAATGGTGTCGCATCCGTCCAATAGAGTTCCAGACACTTGTAGAATCTATGCCAGGGCGCATTGATAAGGCGCATTCTGGCGGCTCTGGCAGTTCGTGGTGGCCCAATGCCCTATTAAGACAATTCATGTTGGTGTTTCCTATATTTTGGCAGTTACCTGTATATATTGTAGCAGTCCTCACTATATGGGCCACGTTGCAATTCCCACCAAGTGGGTTAACCCTATTGGTGTGATGCATAGGAATGTTTGCCCGTCAAGCCAGTGACCCGGGATCACATCCCTGCCCCGTCGTTCGCTACACTGGTGTCAGAAGTGGGATCGCGGTCATGAGGCATCGGAATGCATGGCCAGACATGTAAGAGGGCTCAGTAGTCAAAGCAAGTGGACTTGCTTTCCCTTTCGAAGGGGGCAGGTTAGCGATCCTTGCTATATGAGCCATGTTGCAATTTCCACCAAGTGGGTTAACCCTATTGGTTCCATGCATAAGGTGTTTTCACACCAGCGACTCGGGGTTCAACACCATAGTGCCCACAAAGCTGATCACTAAGCTAAGGACCATGGGACTAAACACCTCCCTTTGCTACTGGATCCTGGACTTCCTGACGGGTCGCCCCCAGGTGGTAAGGGTATGGCACCTGTTTGAACTTGTTATCAGTATAAAATACACCTGTCCACAACCTCAAACAGTCACACTCCAAACTCCACTATGGCCAAGACCAAAGAGCTGTCAAAGGACACCAGAAACAAAATTGTAGACCTGCACCAGGCTGGGAAGACTGAATCTGCAGTAGGTAAGCAGCTTGGTTTGAAGAACTGTGGGATTATTAGGAAATGGAAGACATACAAGACCACTGATAATCTCCCTCGATCTGGGGCTCCACGCAAGATCTCACCCTGTGGAGTCAAAATGATCACAGGAACGGTGAGCAAAAATCCCAGAACCACACGGGGGAACCAAGTGAATTACCTGCAGAGAGCTGGGACCAAAGTAACAAAGTCTACCATCGGTAACACACTACGCCGCCAGGGACTCAAATTCTGCAGTGCCAGACGTGTCCCCCTGATTAAGCCAGTACATGTCCAGGCCCGTCTGAAGTTTGCTTTGCTAGAGAGCATTTGGATGATCCAGAAGAAGATTGGGAGAATGTCATATGGTCAGATGAAACCAAAATATAACTTTTTTGGTAAAAACTCAACTCGTCGTGTTTGGAGGAAAAAGAATACTGAGTTGCATCCAAAGAACACCATACCTACTGTGAAGCATGGGGGTGGAAAGATCAGGCTTTGGGGCTGTTTTTCTGCAAAGGGATCAGGACGACTGATCCGTGTAAAGGAAAGAATGAATGGGGCCATGTATCGTGAGATTTTGAGTGAACACCTCCTTCCATCAGCAAGGGCATTGAAGATGAAACGTGGCTGGGTCTTTCAGCATGACAATGATCCCAAACACACCGCCCGGGCAACGAAGGAGTGGCTTCGTAAGAAGCATTTCAAGGTCCTGGTGTGGCCTAGCCAGTCTCCAGATCTCAACCCCATAGAAAATCTTTGGAGGGAGTTCAAAGTCCGTGTTGCCCAGCAACAGCCCAAAACATCACTGCTCTAGAGGAGATCTGCATGGAGGAATGGGCCAAAATACCAGCAACAGTGTGTGAAAATCTTATGAAGACTTACAGAAAATGTTTGACCTCTGTCATTGCAAACAAAGGGTATATAACAAAGTATTGAGATACACTTTTGTTATTGACCAAATACTTATTTTCCACCACAATTTGCAAATAAATTCATAAAAAATACTACAATGTCATTTTCTGGATTTTTTTTCTCATTTTGTCTGTCATAGTTGAAGTATCCATACCTATGATGAAAATTACAGGCCTCTCTCATCTTTTTAAGTGGGAGAACTTGCACAATTGGTGGCTGACTAAATACTTTTTTGCCCCACTGTATATAATTTCAAAGAAGAAAAATATATATATTTGACATTCAATTGAATACATGAAGTCCCACCAAAATGTCTGGAATCCATTCATTTTCTGTGTCTCGTTATTCAATAGTTCATGTACTATAATACTGTCAATATTTCATGGATTTTTAAAATAAAAAAATAGTTGAGTATCTTACTCCATTATGCAGCTGTTACATTTATCAGACCTATATTTTTGACCATTTATACATTTTTATGATCGTTGCTACTTAAATGTCCTCTCTCCACTCCTAACCCTACACTGTTGAGACAGCACAGCAGCCAGCTCGGTACCAGTATCCTCAGTACATTGAGTTTTAAGCTGCAAGAAGCAGTGCAGTCAAGGTAGGAGGAGAGGAGAGTTGTAGAGATAATTATCAATTTATCCAGGCAAACAAAGTCTATGAGAGCTTGGTAAATTGCCATCATATTCCCGAGGAGAGGAGTCCAGGGCTCCCCTTTTTGCTCTAAATCAAATCAAATGTATTTATATAGCCCTTCGTACATCAGCTGATATCTCAAAGTGCTGTACAGAAACCCAGCCTAAAACCCCAAAGAGTAAGCAATGCAGGTGTAGAAGCACTGCTCTAGCAGGGACATCATGCACCCACTGTTTTAGAGGGGCAGGAAGTATGTGAGGATGGAGGGGTGGGGGGGGGTTGAGCATTTTTCAAAGACCTGAAACAGCTTTTTTCTTGCAATCTAGAACCATAATCATCATGTCTCTTTTTCCTCAAAGTTTGTCTAAGCATATCTCTTTACCTTTTTAATTGTAATTTTTATTCATGTTGCACGTTGATTCTTTAAGAACTTCTAATCATTAGAAGTTTAGTAGAATTACCACACTGGTATATAGTATCATAACCGAATAATTACATTAATTTTAGTCAATAATTATGTACATATTTATTGTAATTTCAGTTTTGAAAAGAACAATCTAAATGCCTTTCAATCTCTGTATGAATTTCCATCAAATAAAATTGCTCGGTGGCTAGTATTACAGAGAAAAAACAAAAACCAGTTTGTTTTATTTATTCATCACGGAATCAATAGGCTCCATAGCTTGATCAAATCCAACGCTGTGAGTCTCACTCTATACTCTCTCTCTCCTCCTCCACTGACGATACTGCAGACACTCGAGCATCTAGCGTCCGGTATCTTTGTTTCCGTGAACTACTTACTCGGGAGAATGGATTATGATAAATCATGGGCTTAAAACAAAACAAAATGTATGTAGAACAGGGACAAATCTGAGGGGGTCACGTGCCTTAGTGCCCCCTATGGACACGACATAGCCCTCATAGCTCTCCAAGCTAATAAACAAGGAAATGATGAGGCAAGAGGAGACTTGCTGGTCTCACTAATGGCTGATTCGTTTATGACATCATTTAAAAAAAAAAGTTTACTACTAAAGAAAGTGTGCTCCGTACTACTGTGATATAGTATGTCATCTCTTCCTCACATTTCCGAGACTATACATTAGATGTCAGATCACTTAGACTGCAGGCAATGAGAGGATGACCTTTCTCTAAGATAGTGGTACCAGGAACATTCAATGTGAATCTCTGCGATATAATTCCACGACTACAGCTGAGCTGTCGTGTAAGCTATTTTGCACCTTTCCCATGTCCAAATGAAATGTGAAATATTCTCAGCTTGTAGGAGCTCCTCGAAAAAGCCCTCTAAATGTATTACTTTGTGAGGATGGATCCGTGCGTAGAGAAAATATTGCTATGACAACTAGAAAATGACAGCATGTGCAGTACAGTATGAGTCTGATTGAACAGACCCCATGCCTTCTGTTTTGGGTTTGGAAAGCCTGCCCTAATTGCACTGTGTGCTGCATACCTCTAAACTATAAGGGTGCATCTCCTTACTGGCGATGCTCCAGGTGTACCGCCAACCACCGCAATGGCTTGCCTTCACTAATTAGATCTTGTCTTTTTGAATTGCAGATGATCTTATTTTTCTTAGCACATCTGGGATTAGAGTTTGCTCATCAGCGCTCTGATTGTTCTGTGAAGGGGAAAAGTCTCCCCTAAACCAGTTCAAATGGGTAGCAAGCGGAGGAAGAAAAGGAAATAAATGTATTAGATATGGGCAGTGGGGACTGACTGGACTGGGAGTTAAAATTCAGATCTGGGTGGTTACGTAAACCCCAGATGTGGTCGTCCGATCCTGGACCTGAGACCATGGTGGTAATCTCTTTGAACAGCGGGCACACTATTCCCTGACTAAGACATGCTGTATAATCCTCCGCACATAGGCATTAATAAAGACCCTAGACAGACACTGTAACGGCTGTGTCCCCACTCCCCAGTGTATTGAGCTGCTCAACATCCCCTCTTATAGTGTGGCTGAGCCCACAGTCATGCTTACCATCTTTTCTCATAGACTGTGCACTGTGGTTATGCATACCGTCTCCTCTCATAGCCGACCCTTGACAGCGAGGCTGAGGCCCTAGCAAGACATCATGCCATCCTGTCACCAGATGCCTCTGACCGTGGGACGGCCAACATGTGCCGCAGGTCCAAGCCTGCCTGTCTCCATCATGCCAATTTATAGGGGGTGAGGGAGATTCTCCTGTGGCAGCAGCTTTTCTACTAGTCAGCAACCCAAGCTGGGATTACCATATCCCATCTCCTGAAAGCAGTCGCCCCGGCAATATGCAGCCAGCAACATTCCAGGGACTGATGTTTCAGCATTTCCTCCGCCCATCCAAAGACAATATTTCTTTCCATCTACAATAGGAAATTTAACTGCTTTTTTACCACAGTAATCTTGTTGCAGTGGGATCTCGGATGGTAGGAGTACGAGCAGAGCGAGGCCTGTGTTGTGTGTTTAATTCTATCTAGCAGTCCCAGAGGTTTTAACAGTGTGCCCTGAATGATCTTCCTTGCCAAAACATTATTGCATTCCATAAATCTTTACAGGAGACGATTACATCTGTGAGGTTTCTTACTAAATTGCCTGCATCAGGAAAATGTGCCGCTATACTAATACAAACACAGAAAGCAATATCTCAATATAAACAATGAGTTCGATTTTGAGTCATTGTTTAGGCAATATGGTGGATTTTTCACAGCATTATAATTTTTTCGAAATGTTTCTGTTTCATAGAAGAGGAAGAGGTCTATTTGAATAGAACAAAACAGAGCATCTCCAACCAATAGCCCACCAGTTAGGCTAACCACTAGACGAGGGAGAAATATTTTAACCCACATAGGCTAAATGAATCCAAGATCTACTGTATCTCAACCTGCACATGGAAGAGGCTTCATCTTCATTGGCATCATCCAACCAAAACCATTGAGCCGATTTCCAACCATCTTTAATGTTCCTGGATAAGGGCCTTGTATTTTCTTGCGTCAAAGAGAAGTAAAAGAAATATTATAAATATATTAGGTATAATCCCACCAGAAGAGTTGCCTGCCTGTGAGAAGGAAGCGTTGCTTCATGCATTCCCACGGTGTGAAGATTAAAGGAGGACAGGCATTTCTACACCTACGCCATTTGTTCCATTATCCTGTGTGCTGACAGATCAGATCTTCTGACAGAAAGAGAGGAGCTTTGAGGTGTGTGTGTGTGTGCGCGTGCGTGTGGGTGCGTGTGTGTTCGTGCAGACATTCGTGTGCACACGCTAGGCTGTCATTAGGGAGAAGCAGACAGGGCCCTTTGATGTCCTGGAGTGCACTGAGAAATGCATTGGGATGAGCCTGCAACTTCCCTCACAGAAGCTTTGTAGATTCTGTGGAGGGAGAGAGAGAGAGAGAGGGAGACCTATGCAGCACATGCCAAGGACACAATATTACATTTCACTAAATAATTTGGGAGGGCTATTTTTAGAGCTTTTACTGAAACACAGAAAAAAGAAAAGAGGAGAGCCAGGAATGGTGAGCCCGTGGGCCATGATAATGTGTGATGTGTCACTGCTGCCGTGCGCAGCCCCATCAAAACATGATTGGGTTGTGTTGATCAGTGGTGTGTGTATCAAACGTTACACCCTATGTACTTTGTTCATCACAATGTCTACTGCACTCATGCAATGCATAAATGGGATTAACCAGATACAGTTGAAGTCGGAAGTTTACACACACCTCTGCCAAATACATTTAAACTCAGTTTTTCACAATTCCTGACATTTAATCCTAGTAAAAATTCCCTGTCTTAGGTCAGTTAGGATCACCACTTTATTTTTATAATGTGACATTTCAGAATAATAGTAGAGAGAATTATTTATTTCAGCTTTAATTTCTTTCATCACATTCCCAGTGGGTCAGAAGTTTACATACACTCAATTAATATTTGGTAGCATTGCATTTAAATTGTTTAACTTGGGTCAAACGTTTTGGGTAGCCTTCCACAAGCTTCCGACAATAAAATGGGTGGATTTTGGCCCATTCCTCCTGACAGAGCTGGTGTAACTGAGTCAGGTTTGTAGGCCTCCTTGCTCGCACACACTTTTTCAGTTCTGCGGTTGAGTTCTGCAGACGGCCACTCCAATACCTTGACTTTGTTGTCCTTAAGCCATTTTGCCACAGCGTTGGAAGTTTGCTTGGGGTCATTGTCAATTTGGAAGAGCCATTTGCAACCAAGCTTTAACTTCCTGACTGATGTCTTGAGATGTTGCTTCAATATATCCACATAATTTTCCTCCTCATGATATCATCTATCTTTTGCACTAGTCCCTCCTGCAGTAAAGCAGCCCCAAAAAATGATGCTGCCACCCCGTGCTTTACGGTTGGGATGGTGTTCTTCAGCTTGCAAGCCTCCCCCTTTTCCTCCAAACATAACGATGGTCATTATGGCCAAACAGTTATATTTTTGTTTCATCAGACCAGAGAACATTTCTCAAAAATGTACAATCTTTGTCCCCATGTGCAGTTGCAAACCATAGTCTGGCTTTTTTTATGGTGGTTTTTGTGCAGTGGCTTCTTCCTTGCTGAGAGGCCTTTCAGGTTATGTCGATATAGGACTCGTTTTACTGTGGATATAGATACTTTTGTACCTGTTCCCTCCAGCATCTTCACAAGGTCCTTTGCTGTTGTTCTGGGATTGATATGCACTTTTCGCACCAAAGTACCTTCATCTCTAGGAGACAGAACGCGTCTCCTTCCTGAGCAGTATGACAGCTGCGTGGTCCCATGGTGTTTATACTTTCGTACTATTGTTTGTACAGATGAATCTGGTACCTTCAGGAATTTGGAAATTGCTCCCAAGGATGAACCAGACTTGTGGAGGTCTACAATTATTTTTCGGAGGTCTTGGCTTATTTCTTTTGATTTTCCCATATTGCCAAGCAAAGAGGCACTGTGTTTGAAGGTAGGCCTTGAAATACATCCACAGGTACACCTCCAATTAACTCAAATTTACATTTACATTTACATTTAAGTCATTTAGCAGACGCTCTTATCCAGAGCGACTTACAAATTGGTGCATTCACCTTATGACATCCAGTGGAACAGTCACTTTACAATAGTGCATCTAAATCTTAAAGGGGGGGGGTGAGAGGGAATACTTATCCTATCCTAGGTATTCCTTAAAGAGGTGGGGTTTCAGGTGTCTCCGGAAAGGTGGTGATTGACTCCGCTGTCCTGGCGTCGTGAGGGAGTTTGTTCCACCATTGGGGGCCAGAGCAGCGAACAGTTTTGACTGGGCTGAGCGGGAGCTGTACTTCCTCAGTGGTAGGGAGGCGAGCAGGCCAGAGGTGGATGAACGCAGTGCCCTTGTTTGGGTGTAGGGCCTGATCAGAGCCTGGAGGTACTGAGGTGCCGTTCCCCTCACAGCTCCGTAGGCAAGCACCATGGTCTTGTAGCGGATGCGAGCTTCAACTGGAAGCCAGTGGAGAGAACGGAGGAGCGGGGTGACGTGAGAGAACTTGGGAAGGTTGAACACCAGACGGGCTGCGGCGTTCTGGATGAGTTGAAGGGTTTAATGGCACAGGCAGGGAGCCCAGCCAACAGCGAGTTGCAGTAATCCAGACGGGAGATGACAAGTGCCTGGATTAGGACCTGCGCCGCTTCCTGTGTGAGGCAGGGTCGTACTCTGCGGATGTTGTAGAGCATGAACCTACAGGAACGGGCCACCGCCTTGATGTTGGTTGAGAACGACAGGGTGTTGTCCAGGATCACGCCAAGGTTCTTAGCGCTCTGGGAGGAGGACACAATGGAGTTGTCAACCGTGATGGCGAGATCATGGAACGGGCAGTCCTTCCCCGGGAGGAAGAGCAGCTCCGTCTTGCCGAGGTTCAGCTTGAGGTGGTGATCCGTCATCCACACTGATATGTCTGCCAGACATGCAGAGATGCGATTTGCCACCTGGTCATCAGAAGGGGGAAAGGAGAAGATTAGTTGTGTGTCGTCTGCATAGCAATGATAGGAGAGACCATGTGAGGTTATGACAGAGCCAAGTGACTTGGTGTATAGCGAGAATAGGAGAGGGCCTAGAACAGAGCCCTGGGGGACACCAGTGGTGAGAGCGCGTGATGAGGAGACAGATTCTCGCCACGCCACCTGGTAGGAGCGACCTGTCAGGTAGGACGCAATCCAAGCGTGGGCCGCGCCGGAGATGCCCAACTCGGAGAGGGTGGAGAGGAGGATCTGATGGTTCACAGTATCGAAGGCAGCCGATAGATCTAGAAGGATGAGAGCAGAGGAGAGAGAGTTAGCTTTAGCAGTGCGGAGCGCCTCCGTGATACAGAGGAGAGCAGTCTCAGTTGAATGACTAGTCTTGAAACCTGACTGATTTGGATCAAGAAGGTCATTCAGAGAGAGATAGTGGGAGAGCTGGCCAAGGACGGCACGTTCAAGAGTTTTGGAGAGAAAAGAAAGAAGGGATACTGGTCTGTAATTGTTGACATCGGAGGGATCGAGTGTAGGTTTTTTCAGAAGGGGTGCAACTCTCGCTCTCTTGAAGACGGAAGGGACGTAGCCAGCGGTCAGGGATGAGTTGATGAGCGAGGTGAGGTAAGGAAGAAGGTCTCCGGAAATGGTCTGGAGAAGAGAGGAGGGGATAGGGTCAAGCGGGCAGGTTGTTGGGCGGCCGGCCGTCACAAGATGCGAGATTTCATCTGGAGAGAGAGGGGAGAAAGAGGTCAGAGCACAGGGTAGGGCAGTGTGAGCAGAACCAGCGGTGTCGTTTGACTTAGCAAACGAGGATCGGATGTCGTCAACCTTCTTTTCAAAATGGTTGACGAAGTCGTCTGCAGAGAGGGAGGAGGGGGGGGGGGGGATTCAGGAGGGAGGAGAAGGTGGCAAAGAGCTTCCTAGGGTTAGAGGCAAATGCTTGGAATTTAGCGTGGTAGAAAGTGGCTTTAGCAGCAGAGACAGAGGAGGAAAATGTAGAGAGGAGGGAGTGAAAGGATGCCAGGTCCGCAGGGAGGCGAGTTTTCCTCCATTTCCGCTCGGCTGCCCGGAGCCCTGTTCTGTGAGCTCGCAATGAGTCATCGAGCCACGGAGCGGGAGGGGAGGACCGAGTCGGCCTGGAGGATAGGGGACATAGAGAGTCAAGGGATGCAGAGAGGGAGGAGAGGAGGGTTGAGGAGGCAGAATCATGAGATAGGTTGGAGAAGGTTTGAGCGGAGGGAAGAGATGATAGGATGGAAGAGGAGAGAGTAGCGGGGGAGAGAGAGCGAAGGTTGGGACGGCGCGATACCATCCGAGTAGGGGCAGTGTGGGAGGTGTTGGATGAGAGCGAGAGGGAAAAGGATACAAGGTAGTGGTCGGAGGGGAGTTGCAATGAGTTGCAATGAGGTTAGTGGAAGAACAGCATCTAGTAAAGATGAGGTCGAGCGTATTGCCTGCCTTGTGAGTAGGGGGGGAAGGTGAGAGGGTGAGGTCAAAAGAGGAGAGGAGTGGAAAGAAGGAGGCAGAGAGGAATGAGTCAAAGGTAGACGTGGGGAGGTTAAAGTCGCCCAGAACTGTGAGAGGTGAGCCGTCCTCAGGAAAGGAGCTTATCAAGGCATCAAGCTCATTGATGAACTCTCCGAGGGAACCTGGAGGGCGATAAATGATAAGGATGTTAAGCTTGAAAGGGCTGGTAACTGTGACAGCATGGAATTCAAAGGAGGCGATAGACAGATGGGTAAGGGGAGAAAGAGAGAATGACCACTTGGGAGAGATGAGGATCCCGGTGCCACCACCCCGCTGACCAGAATCTCTCGGGATGTGCGAGAACACGTGGGCGGACGAAGAGAGAGCAGTAGGAGTAGCAGTGTTGTCTGTGGTGATCCATGTTTCCGTTAGTGCCAAGAAGTCGAGGGACTGGAGGGAGGCATAGGCTGAGATGAACTCTGCCTTGTTGACCGCAGATCGGCAGTTCCAGAGGCTACCGGAGACCTGGAACTCCACGTGGGTCGTGCGCTCTGGGACCACCAGATTAGGGTGGCCGCGGCCACGCGGTGTGGAGCGTTTGTATGGTCTGTGCAGAGAGGAGAGAACAGGGATAAACAGACACATAGTTGACAGGCTACAGAAGAGGCTACGCTAATGCAAAGGAGATTGGAATGACAAGTGGACTACACGTCTCGAATGTTCAGAAAGTTAAGCTACGTAGCAAGAATCTTATTGACTAAAATGATTAAAATGATACAGTACTGCTGAAGTAGGCTAGCTGGCAGTGGGTGCGTTGTTGACACTACACTAATCAAGTCGTTCCGTTGAGTGTAATAGTTTCTGCAGTGCTGCTATTCGGGGGCTAGCTGGCTAGCTAGTAGTGTTGTTTACGTTACGTTGCGTTAAAAGAACGACAATAGCTGGCTAGCTAACCTAGAAAATCGCTCTAGACTACACAATTATCTTTGATACAAAGACGGCTATGTAGCTAGCTATGTAGCTAGCTGCGATCAAACAAATCAAACCGTTGTACTGTAATGAAATGAAATTAAAATGTGATACTACCTGTGAATGCGACCGGGTTGTTGAGTTCTATTCAGCTAGCAGAGTCTCCTACGTTAAGGACGACAAATAGTTGGCTAGCTAACCTCGGTAAATTAAGATACTCTCTCCACTGGCTTCCAGTTGAAGCTCGCATCCGCTACAAGACCATGGTGCTTGCCTACGGAGCTGTGAGGGGAACGGCACCTCAGTACCTCCAGGCTCTGATCAGGCCCTACACCCAAATAAGGGCACTGCGTTCATCCACCTCTGGCCTGCTCGCCTCCCTACCACTGAGGAAGTACAGTTCCCGCTCAGCCCAGTCAAAACTGTTCGCTGCTCTGGCTCCCCAATGGTGGAACAAACTCCCTCACGACGCCAGGACAGCGGAGTCGATCACCACCTTCCGGAGACACCTGAAACCCCACCTCTTTAAGGAATACCTAGGATAGGATAAATTAATCCTTCTCACCCCCCCCCCCCTTAAAATATTTAGATGCACTATTGTAAAGTGGCTGTTCCACTGGATGTCATAAGGTGAATGCACCAATTTGTAAGTCACTCTGGATAAGAGCGTCTGCTAAATGACTTAAATGTAAATGTAATAATCACTCTAAGACTACACACTCTAAACCTAAACAACACAATTATCTTGGAACGAAGATACGAAGACAGCAAAGACAGCTATGTAGCTAGCTAACACTACACTAATCAAGTCGTTCAGTTGAGTGTAATAGTTTCTCCAGTGCAGCTAATCAGTGGACGTTAGCTAGCTGGCTGGCTAGTGAAGACTACGTTAGGACGGCGAAATACGATAATTACGCAATTATCTTTGATACAAAGACGGCTATGTAGCTAGCTGAGAAGAAATTGCTAAGATTAGACAAATCAAACCGTTGTGCTATAATGAAATATAATGTATAATGAAATGTAATGAAATGTAATGAAAAAGTTATACTACCTGCGGGAGCGAAGTGCCGATGCGACCACTCGCTCAATTAGCCTATCAGAAGCTTCTACCATGTCATCATATTCTGGAATTTTCCAAGCTGTTTAAAGGCACAGTCAACTTAGTGTATGTAAACTTCTGACCCACTGGAATTGTAATAGAGTGAATTAGAAGTGAAATAATCAGTCCGTAAACAATTGTTGGAGAAATTACTTGTGTCACGTACAAAGTCGATGTCCTAACCGACTTGCCAAAACTATAGTTTGTTAACAAGAAATTTGTGGAGTGTTTGAAAGGAAGGTTTTCACGACTTCAACCGTATATCTAGCATTCGTATCTCCATTTTACCTCTCATTCATTTGCTAGCTCCACTCTTGTGTTGTCCATTGAAGGAATAATAATGTTTGCCGTGGTGAGAGATAATGGGGTTCTGAGCTACACAAATTAACAAGGTGATAAACAAGAAAGCTGACTGTTACATGACAACAGGAAGGCATTTTTGAATTGCTACTGATACATTAGCCTTGATCCCTAATGGAGGAGGTTGTCGATATCCTCACCTCAAGTCTCTATCAGGAGAGCACTGTTCTCTGTAATGACTGTAGGAAACACTGCCAGCGATGTTCTGTACTGTTGTGCAGTGGGGGTGTCTTGCACTAAAGGTAGTATTTGAGTCCGTTGGCGAAGCCCATCATTATAAATAGTGGAGGGTAATGCAATGTGGCTAGTCCACTGCTGACCAAGCTCAATAAATGTATTAACTGGCAGTTTCTCAGCTGCCAGGGGCTCTCTGTGCAACTTCCAGGCCTTAACTTATGTAATGTTAATAAAAAACAAATAGTGGACCCACAGACCCCTCAGATCATCCTTCATGTCTCTCTCTCCTCCTACCAACTGCCTCATCGGCAGAAAATAGCATGGAGATATGAGCGGTAATGGTGCTCGTTCTCCCTCTCTACCGCTGTACTCGGCTATCTAATGATGCCATCAGTGTGGAGGTGAGGAAAGGTGTAACCTGGGATTGATCACAAAGTCCTGATGTGTGCACACACAGATGTTGGTGTTTTGCAGAAATGGCAGACAACGTGTGTTTCTTTTTTTCTTTTTTTAAAACTCGTTAGATAAATTACCAGGTTGCCAAATTGCTTGGTGCTTTATTAATAAAGCCAGCTGTTCTCATTCCATCCGAGAAGCAGCGCTGCCCCACTCGCCGTGCAGAAAAGGGGCTAGGAGAGTATGCTCGATGCCTCACAGGCTTACGAGCACAAAACTATAGTAGGGGACAGGGGTGTTTCTGACACAGCTTACATCGTGGTTGTTAATCAATTAGTGTACAACATACGGTGAGCTCTCTGTAAACCTACACATGCAGGGTGAGCTGCTTGGCACTCTCGCGAACTTTGTAACTCCGTATAGCAGACAGAATTGAGCAGATCCCGGAAGGTGTAGGAGGCAGGGATACCCTGTGATAAGGGGAGATGTAGTCTTCAGGATGGATGTTGTGATGTTATGTGCAAATCAGATTTCCAGTATACGCAATACTAAAATCCCACATATTTACCTACCTACTACTGTTTATGTGTTGACTGTATGGCATTTATGTATTTCTCTATGGTGATTCAAGTTGTATTGACTGCATTGCCTTCCTGCATATTATCTTTACTGAACAAAATAATACATGCAAATGTAATAATTTCTAAGACTTCACTGAGCTACAGTTCATATAGGGAAATCAGTCAATTGAAGTTAATTCATTAGGCCCTAATCTATGAATGTCACATGACTGGGTAGAGGTGCAGCCATGGGTGGGCCTGGGAAGGCATAGGCCCAACCACTTGGCAGCCAGGACAACCCAATGGGGAGCCAGGCTTTATTACAGACATAAATACTCCTCAGCAGCACATACCCCCCCCCCCCCCCATCCCCCATCCCCCATACACATTGGCAAAGGACAAATGCTCACCAACAGGGATGAAAACACATTTGTGCATACCATTTGAGAGAAAGAAGCTTTTTGTCTGTATGGAAAATGTCTGGGACGTTATATTTCAGTTCTTGAAACATGGGACCAACACTTGTTGCGTTTATATTTTAGTTCAGTGTAATTTCCATATGGTGATTCAATGTTCTGCTTTCTCTCTTGTCGTCTCTCGTCTTTAGGAGACTACGTTGTTCTGACAGTCTTCTTCGACCTGAGCAGGAGGATGGGTTACTTCACCATTCAGACCTATATCCCCTGCACCCTCATCGTTGTCCTCTCCTGGGTCTCCTTTTGGATTAACAAGGATGCTGTACCTGCTAGAACATCCTTAGGTAACAACAAAGCAATACAAATCTCATCAATCGAATTCAAGATAAATAAACAGAGAATAAAAGAGTGATAATTCTGCCTCTCTCTTGTATTTAATCTCATCAGATTCACAATCAACCAACCTAGCCCCAAAACAAACATAGGTTTTTGCAGCTTTATCAGTGGAGTTCATTAGCAGTGTGGTACCTAATTAATCTCGGTCTCTCGTAAAATAGGACTTGTTGTGGTCCAGACCGACCTTTAGCGCCCAGAGAGGGCAGCTGCTTCAGTAACTAGTCCATCTTGATTCTATGAGCCCAGCCGTACGCATATGTTTTATGCAAAGCTCAGGGGAGATTCAGCCTCTATGTAAAAATGCAGGGGCCAAACTTTGCTTAAAGCAAAAGGGGGGATTTGTGAGGAGAATATGTGAGCTATTGAACCTGCTCCTGTCTCCGAAAGGGTGGCCATCTTCAGAGAACGTCGTCTTTTAGTTACATATTCCTTAGTTAGCTGCTTGTGCACCTCCAAGCCTCTCAACCCTGACCACAAGCACTCACACCAGGATCTTTGAAAGTTTTGCTGAATGTAAATCAATCCAGTTCACGGTGTAACATTTTTCTTCCGTTGAAGGAGAGGAGGACCAAAATGCAGCGTGGTTAGTGTTCAACATATTTAATAAGGACAATAAACATGAACACTACCAAATAACAAATGTGAAAACCAAAACAGTCCTATCTGGTGCAATAACACAATCACTCACAAAATACCCAAAGAACATGGCTGCCTAAATATGGTTCCCAATCAGAGACAACGCTAAACACCTGCCTCTAATTGAGAACCAATCTAGGCAACTATAGACTTCCATAAACACCTAGACTAGGTAACACCCCATAAACATACAAAACCCCTAGACCAGGAAAAACACATAAATCCACCATGTCACACCCTGACCTAACCAAAATAATAAAGAAAACAAAGATAACTACGGCCAGGGCGTGACACGCGGACATCCACTTCTTATCATAGAAGAGCTTTTTGACTTTTTAGAAACAATGTTATACCCTATTACTGTGAGAGGTTGATTTATTATTAAATGTACTGCCAGTGTCTATATCTTATATATATATATATATATATATAAGTTGCCTGCCAAAATGTAAATGGAGTCAAATAGCTTAATTTCCTTCCCAAAGATAACAGGGAGGTAAATGTTGGTTAGCTAGCTGGAAGGATTAATGGCTGTGACATAATTCTTAATCCTTCAGTGCCATCCAACCAAATATCACAATCACTCCAGGCACCCCTATGGATATTACAACATTAATCTTGAGGCATGATGATGTCTCTCGTTTTGAATAAAAAATAGCTAAATAACAACCAGATTAGCCTAAAGCCCTCATGATATATTAGAGTGGCTTGTTGAAGAGCTGGAGTGTGTGTTTGAGGCAGGGATGTTGGAAGATGTACACGATAAACACATATCTGTGCTCTCTTGTGTGCTTCGTTAAAGGGTTTCCCCCGATGAAGTATCTCCCTCAACATCATCATGCCTCTTACATGCACCAGATGGCTGGTGGTAAGGCATGGTATGAACATATTGGCTGAATTCGAAAGCATGGATATGTTGTGGATCATGCGAACCAAAACAGCTGGTCCCTATGCCATCCGTTATGGGAGACTACACGTCATACTGTGTCAATTGGTTGCAATTATACAGACAGTGCATTTCATAATCCTTTAGTTTCGTGTAATCCAGTACCCTAACCCTTTCCAGAATATTTTTTTCTGATCACTATACTAAATGATATTGTTTCATTGGGTTCCTTTTTATTTGGGGTATAAGTATGATATGGATTATGTGTCCAGATAAAGCACTTTGGAATGAAGTATGTAATGCATTTTAAAATAGCAAGCTCTAGTCATTTGCAGAGTGCAAACATTTGTTCAAACATTTGTTCAACCATCCCCACTGTATATCATGCATATTTTATTTTGTTCAACCAGTCTGAGATTCCTCCATTCTAATAATATCCTATGAGAAAACACATTTTTGTACAGAAAGTTTATTTAGAGTTTAGAGAAATAGTAGCTAAATCCTCAATAAACAAAGGCATACTCTCTCACAACTTTTCATGTTAGTCTTCTACATCTCCTACATTGTTTAATGCCTCCACTGCACAATATCCCCAAATCCTAGAATCCAACATCCCTAAAAATGTGACCAACATCCCTAAAAATGTAACCAACATCCCTAAAAATGTGACCGACCACCTCGATTAGGTGGTTGGTCACAGCTAGCTAGCTAAATAATGAAGTTAGCTAGCTAAACATAAACCATAATCCCAACCCCATAGCTACAGTACAAACTGAATGTCATAGCTAGCCACCATGCATGAAATGCTGTAGGATGATTCTGCAGGTAGCTAAAGCTAATCAAGTAGGTTCAATGTTAGTTAGCTAACATTAAGCTATAACTAGCAATGTAAATGGTTTTCTGAGATACTAATACAATTACTACTCAGATTATACGCGTAACATTAGCTTGCGAGACAAGCTAGCGAACAGTACGATTTAACTTGCAAAATAACAACTGCCTGACAAAATTAAGAATTTATAATATCTGAAAACTTTATGGCAGACTGGAACCACTTTAAGTAAGACGTCCTGTGTCTTTTCTGTTTAAATTGTAGCTAGCTTGTTTGGCCCTTTGTGTCAAGGCGGTGGCCCGTTCCTGTAGGTTCATGCTCTACAACATCCGCAGAGTACGACCCTGCCTCACACAGGAAGCGGCGCAGGTCCTAATCCAGGCACTTGTCATCTCCCGTCTGGATTACTGCAACTCGCTGTTGGCTGGGCTCCCTGCCTGTGCCATTAAACCCCTACAACTCATCTAGAACGCCGCAGCCCGTCTAGTGTTCAACCTTCCCAAGTTCTCTCACGTCACCCCGCTCCTCCGCTCTCTCCACTGGCTTCCAGTTGAAGCTCGCATCCGCTACAAGACCATGGTGCTTGCCTACGGAGCTGTGAGGGGAACGGCACCTCAGTACCTCCAGGCTCTGATCAGGCCCTACACCCAAATAAGGGCACTGCGTTCATCCACCTCTGGCCTGCTCGCCTCCCTACCACTGAGGAAGTACAGTTCCCGCTCAGCCCAGTCAAAACTGTTCGCTGCTCTGGCTCCCCAATGGTGGAACAAACTCCCTCACGACGCCAGGACAGCGGAGTCAATCACCACCTTCCGGAGACACCTGAAACCCCACCTCTTTAAGGAATACCTAGGATAGGATAAAGTAATCCTTCTCACCCCCCTTAAAATATTTAGATGCACTATTGTAAAGTCGCTGTTCCACTGGATGTCATAAGGTGAATGCACCAATTTGTAAGTCGCTCTGGATAAGAGCGTCTACTAAATGACTTAAATGTAAATGTAAGTCACTCCAGTTTACACTGACCGTGAGCAGAAAGTAGTCTATCACAACTTTCTCCTTTTCCCCATCTTTGACGATAGTGCCTGCTAAATTAAGTACAGTAATTTTGTTGAGAGTAGTAGTAACACCACCATGGCTAACATTATATCTTTAAAAAAATCAGCGGTAGCAAGGATTATCTACACATACTGAGCAGTTCATGTTAGACAGACGCGAGCTGCATGGTAGACTAATCCAAACCTATCACTCGGCATATCAAGCCTCCCGTTATCTCATCCAATAATGGCTGGCGGGAAGGTTCCTGACTTTTTCCGTGGCTAAACCAACTAGGCTTGTAAATTTAACAATTGTATTCGTATTTACAAATGGCATACACATTTGTTATTAAGGCACATAGAGAAATGCCTTCTTGAACATGTGAACTCCTATCTCAAGGCATTCAAACTGTTAAACAGCCATCACTAACACAGAGAGGCTGCTGCCTACGTACAGACTTGAAATCATTGGCCACTTTAATAATGGATCACTAGTCACTTCAATAATGCCACTTTAATACTGTTTACATATCTTGCATTACTCATCTCTGTATTTTTATACCATCTATTGCATCTTGCCTATGCCGCTCGGTCATTGCTATTTATATATGTATATATTCATATTCCATTCCTTTACTTAGATTTGTGTGTATTAAGTAGTTGTTGTGGAATTGTTAGATTACATGTTAGATATTGCTACACTGTCAGAACTAGAAGCACAAGCATTTCGCTACACTGGCGATAACATCTGATAATCATGTGTATGTGACCAAAACAATTTGATTTCTGCCAAAAAAACACATACTTAAAAAAAAAGTTTTAAAAAATTTAAAAAATAACTCTCCTGTGAAATTGTGACGTGTGACACAGTTGAAGTCGGAAGTTTACATACACCTTAGCCAAATACATTTAAACTCAGTTTTTCACAATTCCTGATGTTTAATCCTAGTAAAAATTCCCTGTCTTAGGTCAGTTAGGATCACCGATTTATTTTAAGAATGTAAAATGTCAGAATAATAGTAGAGAGAATGATTTATTTCAGCTTTTATTTCTTTCATCACATTCCCAGTGGGTCAAAGTTTGCATACACTCAATTAGTATTTGGTAACATTGCCTTTATATTGTTTAACTTGGGTCAAACATTTTGGGTAGCCTTTTACAAGCTTGCCCCAATAAATTGGGTGAATTTTGGCCCATTCCTCCTGACAGAGCTGGTGTAACTGAGTCAGGTTTGTAGGCTTCCTTGCTTGCACATGCTTTTTCAGTTCTGTCCACACATTTTCTATAGGATTGAGGTCAGGGCTTTGTGATGGCCAATCCAATACCTTGACTTTGTTGTCCTTAAGCCATTTTGCTTGGAGTCATTTTACATTTGGAAGACCCATTTGCAACCAAGCTTTAACTTCCTGACTGATGTCTTGAGATATTACTTCAATATATCCACATAATTCTCCTCATGGTGCCATCCTCACCTCATGGTGCCATCTGTTTTGTGAAGTGCACCAGTCCCTCCTGCACCCCAAAGCACCCCCACAACATGATGCTGCCACCCCGTGCTTTCACTATTGGTATGGTGTTCTTCAGCTTGCAATCCTCCCCCTTTTTCCTCCAAGCATAACGATGGTCATTATGGCCAAACAGCTCTATTTTTGTTTCATCAGACCGGAGGACATTTCTCCAAAAAGTACGATCTTCGTCTCCATGTGCAGTTGCAAACCATAGTCTGTCTTTTTTTATGGCGGTTTTGGTGCAGTGGCTTCTTCCTTGCTGAGCAGCCTTTCAGGTTATGTCGATATAGGACCTGTTTAACTGTGGATATAGATACATTTGTACCTGTTTCCTCCAGCATCTTCACAAGGTCCTTTGCTGTTGTTCTGGGATTAATTTGCACTTTTGCACCAAAGTACGTTCATCTCTAGGAGATAGAATGCGTCTCCTTCCTTAGCGGTATGATAGCTGCGTGGTCCCATGTTGTTTATACTTTCGTACTATTGTTTGTACAGATGAACGTGGTACCTTCAGGCATTTGAAAATTGCTCCCAAGGATGAACCAGACTTGTGGAGGTCTACAATTCTTTTTCTGAGGTCTTGGCTGATTTCTTTTGATTTTCCCATAATGTCAAGCAATACATCCACAGGTACGCCTCCAAATGACTCAAATGATGTCAATTAGCCTAGCATAAGCTTCTAAAGCCATTTTCTGGAATTTCCCAAGTTGTTTAAAGGCACAGTCAACTTAGTGTTTGTAAACACTAATTCTCACTGTAATTGTGATACATGCACAAAGTAGATATCCTAACCGACTTGCCAAAACTATAGTTTGTTAACAGGAAATTTGTGGATGGTTGAAAAACTAGTTTTTGTTTTAGTGTATGTAAACTTCCGACTTCAACTGTATGCCAACTGCTCAATTGTAGCTTCTTAAATAGGTCACAAATGATATATGTTACCATTTGCTGCTTTAACGTCTTTACCCTCATCTTGACCCTCTTGTCCATTGCCAGGCATTACCACTGTGCTGACCATGACTACGCTGAGTACCATAGCCAGGAAGTCGCTGCCTAAGGTCTCCTACGTGACGGCCATGGACCTCTTTGTGTCCGTGTGCTTCATCTTTGTTTTCGCCGCTCTGATAGAGTATGGAACACTGCACTACTTTGTGAGCAACAGGAAGCCAAGCACAAAAAAGGACAAGAAAAATAAAAACCCGGTGAGTGTTGTATATCCAAAACAAAGTAGGCCCACAAGTGGTAAATACAAAATTGTCAGATTTTCTGTCAGGGAATTTATAGTATATGTGTACATTTCTCCTCAAAGAATTTAACATTTGAGCTTAGAGTGTTTTCAGAGTTCTAACCTTATTTCCAGCCTCTGAAAGCTTTACCAATCACTCTCACTGTATTACTGTAATGTATAGCCAACTACTACTAGGTTCCCTTAAGGGAGAAGTCATTGTGAGTGCCTTGCAGTCTGCGTGAGAGGCACGGGATAGATTGAACCTGTACTTAATCTACACCACAGCTGTGCAGTTATAATTTAGACCTTTGTCACATGACCAGACGTTTTCTTAGGGGCTTCAAATCCCCACAACATCATGGTAGCTAAAGTGAAAGCACCTGAGTTAGCTAGCAAGGTACTTAACAGGCTGTGGGATGCTGCTGTTTCAGCTTCTTTGTAACTAAGATTTGCTTTTGGATATAAATGTGTGCAGGATGAATGAGTAATGATCTGGATGTTCTCACCGAGGTTGTTCTCACTGAGGTTCTTCACATGGTCTGCCAAGATGTGATGCAGAAGCCTTTGACTGAGCTCCTTTTGATCCTCATGAATAGTTAAGAATAAAAGAGGAAATCGAGGAAATAACATCCTTTAATTTCCCATAGGCTTTGGGTATAAGGGTCACTCAGTGAGGGTGATGTGTGCTACTTCCGGCGCCGACAGAGATGGCCGCCTCGCTTCGCGTTCCTAGGAAACTATGCAGTATTTAGTTGTTTATGTGTTATTTCTTACATTGTTACCTCAGGTAATCTTAGGTTTTATTACATACAGTCGGGAGGAACTATTGGATATAAGAGCAACGTCAACTCACCAACAGTACGACCAGGAATACGTCTTTCCGAAGCGGATCCTCTGTTTGGCCTACCACCCAAGACAATGGATCGGATCCCAGCTGGTGACCCAAAACAACGACGCCGTAGAAGGGGCAGACGGAGCGGTCTTCTGGTCAGGCTCCGTAGACGGGCACATCACGCACCGCTGCTGAGCATGCTACTCGCCAATGTCCAGTCTCTTGACAACAAGGTAGACAAAATCCGAGCAAGGATAGCATTCCAGAGAGACATCCGAGACTGTAACTATAAACCACATATCCTGAGGCTGCATTTATTGTAGCCGGGGATTTTAACAAAGCTAATTTGAAAACAAGGCTCCCCAAATTCTATCAGCATATCGATTGTGCTACCAGGCCTGGCCAAACCCTAGACCACTGTTATTCCAACTTCCGCGACACATATAAGGCCCTCCCTTCGGAAAAGCTGACTACCACTCCATTCTGTTGCTCCCAGCCTATAGACAGAAAGCTCCTGTGCTCAGGTCTGTTCAACGCTGGTCCGACCAATTGGATTCCACTCTTCAAGATTGCCGTAATGCGGAACATTTCCCAGTCCACGTGATCGAAGCAAACAACAACATTGACGAATACGCTGATTCGGTGTGCTAGTTTATTAACAAGTGCATTAGTGATGTTGTACCCACAGCGTCTATTAAAACATTCCCCAACCAGAAACCGTAGATTGATGGCAGCATTCACGCAAAACTGAACGTGCAATCCAGTGCTTTTAATCAGGGCAAGGTGACCGGAAACATGACTGAATACAAACAGTGTAGCTATTCCCTCCGCAAGGCAATCAAACAAGCTAAGCGTCAGTACAGAGACAAAATGGAGTCACAATTCAACGGCTCAGACATGAGAGGTATGTGGCAGGGTCTACCGTCAATCACGGACAATAGAAGAAAAACCAGCCCTGTCGCGGATCACGATGCCTTGCTCCCAGACAGACTAAACAACTTTTTTGCCCGCTTTGAGAACAATACAGTGCCACTGACACGGCCCGCTACCAAAACCTGCGGGCTCTCCTTCACTGTAGCCAACGTGAGTAAAACATTTAAACGTGTTAATCTTCGCACAGCTGCAGGCCGAGACGGCATCCCAGGACGCGTCCTCAGAGCATGCGCAGACCAGCTGGCTGGTGTGTTTACAGACATATTCAATCTGCTGTCCCCACATGCTTCAAGAGGGCCACCATTGTTCCAGTTCCCAAGAAAGCTAAGGTAACTGAGCTAAATGACTACCGCCCTGTAGCACTCACTTTTGCCATCATGAAGTGCTTTGAGAGACTAGTCAAGGACCATATCACCTCCACCCTACCTGACACCCCACAAGGGTGTGTTCACTGCCCTCTCCTGTACTCCCTGTTCACCCATGACTGCGTGGCCATGCACGCCTCCAACTCAATCATCAAGTTTGCAGATGGCAGTACAGTGGTAGGCTTGATTACCAACAACGACGAGACGGCCTACAGGGAGGAGGTGAGGGCCCTCGGAGTGTGGTGTCAGGAAAATAACCTCACACTCAATGTCAACAAAACAAAGGAGATGATCGTGGACTTCAGGAAACAGCAGAGGGAGCAGCCCCCTATCTTCATTGATGGGACATTAGTGAAGAGGGTGGAGAGTTAAGTTCCTCGGCGTACACATCACGGACAAACTGAAATGGTCCACCCACACAGACAGCGTGGTGAAGAAGGCGCAGCAATGCCTCTTCAACCTCAGAAGGCTGAAGGAATTCAGCTTGTCACCAAAAACACTCAAAGTTTTACAGATGCACAAATGAGAGCATTCTGTCTGGCTGTATCACCACCTGGTACGGCAGCTGCTCCACCCATAACCGGAAGGCTCTCCAGAGGGTAGTTAGGTCTGCACAACTCATCACCGGGGGCAAACTACCTGCCCTCCAGGATACCTACAGCACCAGATGTCACAGGAAGGCCAAAAAGTTAATCAAGGACAACAACCACCCGAGCCACTGTCTGTTCAACCCGCTATCATCCAGAAGGCGAGGTCAGTACGGGTGCATCAAAGTGGGGAACGAGAGACTGAAAAACAGCTTCTATCTCAAGGCCATCAAACTGTTAAACAGCCATCACTAACATTGAGTGGCTGCTGCCAACATACTGACTCAACTCCACCTACTTTAATAATGGAAAAATTGATGTAATCAATTTATCACTAGCCCCTTTATATAATATTTACATACCCTACATTACTCATCTCATATGTATATACTGTACACTATACCATCTACTGCATCTTGCCATCTTGATGTAATTAAATGTATCACTAGCCACTTTAAACAATGCTACTTTATACAATGTTCTCATACCCTACATTACTCATCTCATATGTATATACTGTACGCTATACCATCTACTGCATCTTGCCATCTTGATGTAATGTATCACGCGCCACTTTAAACAATGCCACTTCATATAATGTTCTCAAACCCACTACTCATCTCATATGTATATACTGTACTCTATACCATCTACTGCATCTTGCCATCTTGATGTAATGTATCACTAGCCACTTTAAACAATGCCGCTTCATAAGTTTTCATACCCTACATTACTCATCTCATATGTATATACTGTACGCTATACCATCTACTGCATCTTGCCATCTTGATGTAATGTATCACGCGCCACTTTAAACAATGCCACTTCATATAATGTTCTCAAACCCACTACTCATCTCATATGTATATACTGTACTCTATACCATCTACTGCATCTTGCCATCTTGATGTAATGTATCACTAGCCACTTTAAACAATGCCGCTTCATATGTTTTCATACCCTACATTACTCATCTCATATGTATATACTGTACGCTATACCATCTACTGCATCTTGCCATCTTGATGTAATGTATCACGCGCCACTTTAAACAATGCCACTTCATATAATGTTCTCAAACCCACTACTCATCTCATATGTATATACTGTACTCTATACCATCTACTGCATCTTGCCATCTTGATGTAATGTATCACTAGCCACTTTAAACAATGCCGCTTCATATGTTTTCATACCCTACATTACTCATCTCATATGTATATACTGTACTCTATACCATCTACTGCATCTTGCCTATGCCGTTCTGCCATCACTCATTTATATATTTTTATGTACATATTTGTATTCATTCCTTTACACTTGTGTGTGTATAAGGTAGTTGTTGTGAAATCTTTAGGTTATATTACCGTATGGTCGCTACACTTGCATTAACATCTGCTCACCCTGTGTATGTGACAAATACATTTGATTTCTAACCATTTTATGAAAAATAAAACATAATAATGTCCTATTTCATGTTTTGATGGTATTTGTTCAGATATCTGCATTATGCATGAGAACAACAGGTAATTCATAATCAATCTACTAAATGTATGCGCACTGGAACTGATTAGGTAATCTAAGGTTTTAAGTTAGATGGAGAAAGAGCGTATAACGCACTACAAATCCATATTCAATGTGTTTTATTTAGATACAAATGCCATTAACTGTACAAAAAAATGACATTGTCTTGTTTTGGTGTAACGGGTCAACCTTGAGCCTTACTAGGATCAATATCACCCCTAAACCATTGATGTCAAGTTTGTTTTTATCATGGATATAGCACATCTCTAAAGGTAGATTTGGCTGGAGATCAACCTGGTCTCCAGTGTGATGTGTCCTGTCATGCACCTTCCTCCTCCTGTATGTGTGTCTCTACAGTATACTATTCTCTTTCTACTTTTGATGTTCTCTATGTTTTTGTTTATTACATGTGTTCTTTTTTGTGTTGCTCTCTTTTAATTCCACATATTCTTTGTTTCCTGTTGGGACAAAAGCTCCTCCGGCTCTTTTCCTCAAAGGTATATTGCCTTCAGTTTCAACTATTGACTGCATGTGTCTGCTGCATTTTGCCTCTTTCTGGCCCCAGCTAGCACATTGCACTGCTACTTGTCTGTTTTAGATACCCTTTATTTACTTTTACCTCAGAATCTCTTCTGCAATACCATCAAATAAAGTGCTCACGGGAAAGTGCGGAGGCAGCCAGACGTACTTGCGTCGTGGCAATAATGCGCTCTTTCAACCAGTCCACACATGTCGCTAGTAAAAAGATGGCACGCAATGGTTTCATTCTGGCTTTTTTCCCCATTTCTTTCTGCCTCACACTGTGCAATTTTGACTGTAAACCGGTGGCATCTTTTTCTCCGCTATCATTTAACCTACCCATGTATTTGTGGGGCTTTTAACCTGACGCTTCCTATAGAGTCAGCAAAGCCTTAACAGACTGAAGTAGACAACCCCTACACTGTGCTAGGCCTCATTAGTAGTGATCGTCTTAACGGCTACACACGGGCGGCAGAGTAGACTCAGCCCCAGTAATCTTCATCCACTCACAGTGCAGAGGGTGCTACTGAAGAGCTATATTTAACACTCAAGTAAAGAAGATGGTGTGCTTTCAAAACCCGAATCACCCTTAATCTATGGTATGAAAGAACATTTCTTAATGGGGTCATTTGACTGAATTTAAATACCATTAGTCAGAGAATACTGTAAGTCAACATTTGAACCAGCCATTTATAGTGAAGGGCATTTTCTATAGATAGTTTAAATGGACAAAACAATCAACAACAAAAATGTACTACAGCTGACACGAAGCTTAGATTAAAGTGGTACGGATCCAGAGCAGATGCCTGTGTTTCCTTCAATCATTCCTCCCTAGAGGTTGTCTACTTTCATTCGGTTAAAGCTGCAATGCCACTGTTTTGTTTTGCAAACCCCCGGCCACGCTGCAGTATCTGTGTTTGTTACACTGCTTGAGCTAGCTCCTACCACACCCTTCCTTCTCCCGTGCAACGCCACTTTGAGACCCTGGGTCACATGACCTGATGCTGCTCCCTGCTGCAAATCCCCCGGCGGCTGTCAATCAATCAGGCAATATTGTGGAACCAGCCATGTATCGTTTTCAAAGGGACGACAACAACTCTTGTGTTCTAGTGCTGGGTAAATTTGAGCTGCAGGGAGCGAGTTAAAGTCAAATCAGTGTTTTGAGCTTTTATGATGACACATGCCTTAAACAGTTTACCCCAATGCTTATGGCATTTGAGAAGTGGTACTTGACACACATATGATTAATTTTATAAAGACCAAATATTCAGAAAGCAGTATGATTACCTAAACATAGTACTGGCACGGCATCACATGGTCTCCGTTCAGTCAGTAGCGACTCCATTCAGTTTATTTTAAGCGGGGCAATACATGTAGCTACGTCATTCTATTTCTAAGTGACTCATACAGAAAATATGATGCTGGGTCAGAGAAAGCTCATTCTTAAAGTTGATCATGAGAGTTTATTTTTATTTTATTTTTAAAGGTGGCGTGTTGTTTTGCGATAAAAGCCCATGAAAATGCCCTCTTTCAATGCTAATTGTGCCTCTTTTGACTGATGGAGCAAAGGACTCGCTGATGTCACTGACCTATTTTAGGAATCATCCGAAATAAAACGCTGTGCCCTGAAGTGGTGAGCAGGCTTAAATGGAAGTTGATTTAACCCATTTAGGGACAGGAAATGGAGGATGGAGGAACAGTGAGTCCCTGCTCAGGAGTCTTTCTTATCATACAGCTTAAATCATAAGCGATTTACAAAAAAGCGTCCGCTAAATGGCATATATTATTATTATTATTATTATATTCCGATTTCCTCCCTCTGAAATCCATACAAGGGCATCCACGTACAGAAGAAGAATTGGTCCCGCTTTATTTGAAGTGCATCTCATGAAGTCTTCTTAAAGCCTTCATATAGACTTCATAAGCACTACATAGATGTTTCACAAATAATCTATTAACAAATGTCATGCTCTATAAATATTCATAATGTGGCATACGTGTGTGACGTAACCGTACAGATATTTGTTCACATTTGCATGAAATACGGTTAGAGATGATTTGTGACCCATTTATGTAGCGCTTACGAAGCCTATTTAATTGCTTTATTGAAGCTTTCCTAATATTCACTTCAAATAGTGCAGGACTGATGTAATTTGAGTGAATCGTAATGCGAAAGGGGACTATGGTTTAGCTTTGGGACTAATGATAACCACGATACTCATGTTTTCCCATGATGTGCAACAGCAGAGCTTATAATGGGTTTCCCAGCACTAGCATCATCTTTCTGCTAAACAAAGCGAAACTTACACAATGTTTCTGACAGAAGCTAAACTTCTTTACCCTAAGGTGTAATTTGCCTTACGCGTTCCAAAGGGAATAGTCCATTGTCATCTTTAAGCCACTCTAATTAAATGCAGGTGCCACTGATATGTAAACATGTATTTGCTGACATGCTTAAAAAGAACCCATTGGCAAGTGAAGGTACAAATTACATTTTGTATACTAACATAAAGAGAGACTAAATTAGGTCCCCTGTGCTGCCTCTTAGACTCTAGTCGCTAACTGTGCTCTCTCTGTTATAAGCAGACACCTACGGTGGACATACGCCCTCGCTCAGCCACCGCCATCCAGATGAACAACGCCACCCACATGCAGGAGCGGGATGAGGAGTATGGCTACGAGTGCCTAGACGGCAAGGACTGCACCAGCTTCTTCTGCTGTTTCGAGGACTGCCGCTCCGGGGCTTGGCGGCACGGGCGGTTGCATATCCGTGTCGCCAAGATAGACTCGTACGCTCGCATCGGTTTCCCCACCGCTTTCGGTCTCTTTAACCTGGTTTACTGGATCTCCTATCTCTATCTCTAGATCCAGCGTGTAGCCAGACTTAGAATATATGTTCTGCTCCAACGTGACCATTTTTTTCAGAAGGGGACCCACTGAAATGTTTTCCTTTTGTTTCTGTTTGATTTTTCTATGTTTGTTAATTCATATTTCTCATAATTTCTTTATATGGTTGAAGCAAAAGTTGTAGCAAAACCATTAGGCATGCAGGGATCTGGAGTCCGATAGTGGGGACTACGACTGTGCTTTGGGTAAAGGCAAGAACCTAAGTTCACCGTAGTGATTCTGCAGGACTACATTTTCCAGATTCCCCTTGATCAGATAATTGGTTTACGTAGAAGGTAATCGCAGTCAGGGCCGCTTCAATGTTGTTGTTTTTTTGTATCTGCCCTTAGTCAGTATATTAGATCACAGTAAACATTTTCACGGTAAACAAACTTCATTCAAACTGAAAAAGTATCAAGGCATGTTTCCGATTTCTTGCATTAACAAGTCACGCATGCGCCGTAGGAGACAAACGGAAGATTTGACATCAGCTTATTTTCCCCATCTTTTAAAATATGCATTTACTTATATTGCTGTATTCCGTCCATCCAAAATACAAAATAAGCTAAATCTCAAGCACTTTAATAGCTATGTAGGTTGAACAGTAAGTATGATTTTCAATGATAATTTGATAGCTCGGTTTCTTTCATCTAACTGTGAAACTTTACTTTTACACAGTTAAACATGCATTTTTTGAATGTGTGGTCAGGAGCGCTAGAAAATACTGTTTATGGTCAATGCTCAACTGTACAGACACTGTATATATTTTATTATTATGTAGTGGTTTTCATTTATTTATTGCATGCACCTTTCAGGCCCAAAATCAACACATGTTTTAAAGGGGCAATCCACAGTTGTTACATCCATTTTACCGACACATAAATTAACGATATTCTCATTGATACTTGAAGTTATAAAGGCCTCATGAGCTTACTTCAACTGTCCTACCCCGTCCCAACCCGGCATATAAACTTGTTTTACTCCAATGCTTGTGAACATTGTAAATGTAAACAAACACTGTTTAGCCTCAAAATATGTTTAAATCCATCATTTAGATTTCGTGGATGGTCAGTCCTTGCATCAACAACCCTGTCTGTAAATTTAAGAGTGGTTACATTTCTTCAGGCCCATCCCTCAGCTTTTTGCAAAGACAGAGGTGGGGTATCTGTTTGTTATTGTTTAAACTGTGGATAGCCCCTTTAAGGTCTTCGATTGTTGGCTATGGATACAAAAAAAGAACACTGCTGATTATCCATCTGGATTCCGTCTTACTTTTTTAGGAAAAGTAGAAAATGAGACAAAGTCAGATTCTGTCTTATAAATTAACGTTAATCTCTACCAGTATGTATTACAAGAGGATCAATCCAGACCTTACAGGGAAAGCGTTGTTATATCAACTTTTATTAACTTGTAGACTGTCCTGAAAAACTCTTCCCTTTCAAACACTTTGCTATTGATGGCTATCTTCAATTGACACACAAGTGTGCTGGCTCCTTTGGGAAGTGTGTAGATAAGAAATAGGCATCAAAAACAAATGTATGGTTTTCTTACATCAAAACATATTTTCTTACATCAAAACATATTCTGCTCCCTTTCTCTACCCCACAACCACTTGGTGGAAGTGAATTTCATGCCAACACATCAAGCAGTGTTTTACTTCATTCAGCTGGCACAATTGAGTGTCTACAATGGAAGCGGCTGTAGTTCTGAATGCGTACACCCATCAAAATGCCAAAACTCTCAGCGACAGAAAACAAACTCCCATTTGTCATAAGACTGAACTGCATTACTTAGTCACCGCATTAAAACAGGATCCATTCCATCTGTCTCAATGGGTGGTTTAGAGGGACTTAAGGCAAAAACAAACCATTTAACTTGAGGAATATTGATGAACATGACAGCTCCGTGGAGAAGAAAGCATCTGCTTGTGACCCGACCAGATGCATAAGCCTTACTCTCTTTGAAGAGAAACACTGTGGAAATTACAATGATCTGACGCTGAAAATGTATTGGAAGATCTGGGAGAAGTTCAGGAATTTATTTTTTTTGGTTCATTTTACTTTTCTGTGTTTACAATGGATCATTAAATCATTCATGTGTCAATACACCATTACTCGTTTATAGTGTGGCACATTGTGAATGTCAACATAAGTACTCAAACTATTTGTGCTTCACATCATATGCTAATGGCACGCTTACAATGCAACTTATGGGGTACTTGTATACCCAAATCATGGCCAACCTGTTCCAAAAGAGTACCTTAGCTAAAGGCAGCCAGAGGATGTTAAAGCAGTGCTTTAATCTAGACCAGGGTTTCCCAAACACGGTCCCGGGGCCTCCCATGGGGGCACGTTTTGTTTTCTGCCCTAGCACTACACAGCTGATTTAAATAACTCATCATCAAGCTTTGATTATATGAATCGGCTGTGCAGTTTTCGGGCAAAAAAAAACAAAACTTGCCCCCCTGGGAGGACCCGGGACCAAGTTTGGGAAACCCTGATCAAAATGAATAAGTCATTTTACTGTACATATTGTAAATCACATGATATTGTGTACATAGTAGATCACAAAAGGAAACAAACACTTATCAAACTCTTCAATTTTTGAAAGGGGCAATGAAATGTTTCATTTTCTTCATGTATCCCCTTTCATTGATATCATTATTATCATTGCATTATGCTGGACTGTGTGGGATATTGTAGGGCAGGTGTATTCTACGAGGTCCGGAGCCTGTAGGTTTTCTGTTCTACCTGATAATTAATAGCACCCACTTGGTGTCCCAGGTCTAAATAAGTCCTTGATTAGAGGGAAACAATTAAAAAACTGGCTTTGAGGTCCAGAGTAGAGTTTGAGTGTTGTAGAGTATTTTTCAAGGAAATCGTCGTGTTTCCCTATTTAGAAAGCCCTCAACGAAACAGAGATGGAGAATGTCCTTTGTCAACAATATCATAGAGACATAATTTCGTTCTATAATGAATTTATCTTGTTGTTGTTGTATTTTCTATGTTGTGGTCTACATAGGCTCTAAAGACCAGTTATAGTCTGTTCACTGAAGGGTATGACTAAAAAGGTAGGTGGCGAAGTTACTTATTAACCAGCCTCAATTGACAATATCTTTTCAGACATTCAACTGTTATATTAGCTACTCCCTGAGGTACTGAACAGACGTGCTTCTCTAGTCTAAAGTGGCCGTCAGAGTTTCTGCATTAAATTGTAAAGTTTCTTAGCAACAACTGTACTACCCATTGTCAGTTGAATGAAGTGGAAAGTGAGTGGAATTTGAAGCTCTACCCCTTGTGCATTCACTAGTGGTCCTCTATTTTGTACCTGTTGCGAAGCTATCACTCAGTACAAGGTTTTGTCTTAAGGGTGTGTGTGTGTTTTTCTCTCACTTGAACAGAAAGGAATGGATTTTTTGGCAACTTGATAGTTTACTTCAGTTGAAATGGAGAGGAATGTAAGGGTGTGGAAGAACAACTTTAAGTGCCAAACTTTGACACAAATGTGATACATCCATTCAGAAACCCATAGTGTTCAATGATCTCTTATAGTCAAAATGAACTGTTATTTTGCGAAGTATGTGCGAAATTGGAGAAATGCGTTTTGTGTTCTTCGAGAAATAATATTTAACAGATATAATTTACTATTAACACATACATGAGACATTATTTGTATACCTTCATTTACCATTATTACATTTCACAGACGCTGTTATCCAGATCAACTTGCAGTAGTGAGTGTATACACTTTCTGTACTGGTCCCCTGTGGGAATTGAACCCACAACCCCTGGTGTTGCAAGTGCAATGCTCTACTAACTGAGCCATACGGAACATTATCTCATGGTCTATAGCTTATGAACAAATATCAAAGCACAAGGACCAAACGTGCATTAGCTTTATCTTAAAATGCCTCTGTCTCAGAGACACACTTTTCATCCATTCAAGTATAACCTTTGATAAAGAGAATGAGTTAGCATTTTTTTTTGTTTGTTTGAAAGAAAGGCTGAACGAGCACATTCAGAAAGTAGAGATGTTTTTAACTGTGAGAAAGTAGTTACTGAGGTATCAAGTGTATGTATGTGGTTTATAAATACCCAATGACCAACCAGTCATATTGAACGGTGCTGGCATACTAAATTTGATTATTTATATCAACTATTTAAATGTTGCTTTACTATACACAAAAAAACATTATATTGTATTTTTGTGATTTCTTTATTTTCTTATGTTAGTTTGCACACATATGGTACATACAGTATTACACATAGTTAAAGGTTTTGGAATTCTCCTGGTACTTTGAAGGAGATAATCATAAAAGATAGTGTGCACACGATGTATAGGTCAATCACAAATATGAATATATTTAACATTTAGTTCATGTGGTATTGCTCAGCTTATTTTAATTTGGCCTCCATCTATTCGACCGTCTCATGACCTAATTTAGGTTAGAGGAGGACAGAGCATTCAAAGATAAAAGAAGACAGATATATTTTATTTGGGGGAAACTACAAATAGGACCTATTTGAAGAGCACATGTAAATAATTTATATAGTTATATACTTTGTCAGACTGGAGAAAAAAAATATACCAGTCAAAAGTTTGGACACAGCGACTCATTCCAGTTGTTTCCCCACTATTTTCTACATTGTAGAATAATAGAGAAGACATCAAAACTATGAAATAACACACATGGAATCATGCATAAACAAAAATATATATATATATTTTATATTTGAGATTCTTCAAAGTAGGCACCCTTTGCCTTGATGACAGCTTTGCACACTTGGCATTCTCTCAACCAGCTTCATGAGGTAACCTGGAATGCATTTCAATTAACAGCTGTGCCTTGTTAAAGGTTAATTTGTGGAATTTCTTTCCTTCTTAATTTGTTTGAGCCATTCAGTTGTATTGTGACAAGGTAGGGGTGATATACAGAAGATAGCCCTATTTGGTAAAATACCAAGTCCATATTATAGCAAGAACAATTCAAATGAGCAAAGAAAAATGACAGTCCATCATTACATTAAAACATGAAGATCAGTCATTCCCGGAACATTTCATGAACTGTGAATGTTTCTTCAAGAACAGTCGCAAAAACCATCAAGCTCGATGATGAATCTGGCTCTCATGTGGACCGCCACAGGAAAGGAAGACCCAGAGTTACCTCTGCTGCAGAGGATTTCATTAGAGTTACCAGCCTCAAAAATTGCAGCCCAAATAAATGCTTCACAGCGTTCAAGTAAAAGACACATCTCAACTGTTCAGAGGAGATTGCGTGAATCAGGCCTTCATGGTCGAATTGCTGCAAAGAAACCACTACTAAAGGACACCAATAATAAGAAGAGACTTGCTTAGGCCAAGAAACACGAGCAATGGACATTAGACTGGTAGAAATCTGTCCTTTGGTCTAATAAATCCAAAGTTTTGATTCCAACCACAATGACTTTGTGAGATGTAGAGAAGGTGAACGGATGATCTCTGCATGTGTGGTTCCCAACATGAAGCATGGAGGAGAGGATTTGATGGTGTGGGGGTGCTTTGCTGGTGACAAAATCAGTCATTTATTTAGAATTCAAGGCACACTTAACCAGCATGGCTACAACAGCGTTCTGCAGAGATACGCCATCCCATCTGGTTTGCGCTTAAGTGGGACTATCATTTGTTTTTCAACAGGACAATGACCCAAAACACACCTCCAGGCTGTGTAAGGGCTATTTGACCAAGAAGGAGAGTGGTGGAGTGCTGCATCAGATGACCTGGCCTCCACAATCACCTAACCTCAACTCAATTGAGATGGTTTGGGATGAGACAGACCACAGAGTGAAGGAAAAGCAGCCAATAAGTGCTCAGCACATGTGGGAACTCCTTCAAGACTGTTGGAAAAGCATTCCAGGTGAAGCTGGTTGAGAGAATGCCAAGAGTGTGCAAAGCTGTCATCAAGGCAAAGGGTGGCTACTTTGAAAAATCTCAATTAAAAAAAATCTAATAGTTTAACAGTTATTTTGTTACTACATGATTCCATATGTGTAATCTCATAGTTGTGATGTCTTCACTATTATTCTACAATGTAGAAAATAGTAAAGATTAAGAAAAACCCTGGAGTGATATGTGTGTTCAAACTTTCAACTGTTACTGTATACAGTATACCACACCATAATTGCAGTACTGGGTACCTGGTTTCCAAAAACAAAATACATCTATTATGAATTCCATTCATATCTTAGTTGTTTGCCATCTCTGTATATTTATTGAGTATTGTACAAAAGGGACACTGATTAATTATTGTTAGGGTCTGCATAATATACTAAATGTACTGAAAAAATCCTTTTCATAAGGGAATTGCACACAGTTGTGAAATTTTGCAATAAAATGATTGCATTATCAATGTGTCTTGTTTGTCACATTTAATGACTTGTGTTATTCTACGGAATGGCATGCTATAACAAAACAAATGTGACCATACATCAAACATGACTAACATTTGCAGCTGATTTCCTCACGCTGTATAGGCCATCGAATACTTGTGAGAACAGGTTAAAACCCTTATTGAACTGCGATAAAGTGGTTCCTGAACAAAAGAAGATGCATATTTGGAGGCATGTGAACCATTTTTGGGGGTTTGCGAGTTGAGGTGTGTTTTTTTTTTTCCACCTTTATTTAACCAGGTAGGCTAGTTGAGAACAGGTTCTCATTTGCAACTGCGACCTGGCCAAGATAAAGCATAGCAGTGTGAACAGACAACACAGAGTTACACATGGAGTAAACAATTAACAAGTCAATAACACAGAGAAAAAAAGGGGAGTCTATATACAATGTGTGCAAAAGGCATGAGGAGGTAGGCGAATAATTACAATATTGCAGATTAACACTGGAGTGATAAATGATCATGTACAGGTAGAGATATTGGTGTGCAAAAGAGCAGAAAAGTAAATAAATAAAAACTGTGGGGATGAGGTAGGTGAAAATGGGTGTGCTATTTACCAATAGATTATGTACAGCTGCAGCGATCGGTTAGCTGCTCAGCTAGCTGATGTTTGAAGTTGGTGAGGGAGATAAAAGTCTCCAACTTCAGCGATTTTTGCAATTTGTTCCAGTCACAGGCAGCAGAGTACTGGAACGAAAGGCGGCCGAATGAGGTGTTGGCTTTAGGGATGATCAATGAGATACACCTGCTGGAGCGCGTGCTACGGATGGGTGTTGCCAAAGTGACCAGTGAGCTGAGATAAGGCGGAGCTTTGCCTAGCATGGCCTTGTAGATGACCTGAAGCCAGTGGGTCTGGCGACGAATATGTAGCGAGGGCCAGCCGACTAGAGCATACAAGTCGCAGTGGTGGGTAGTATAAGGTGCTTTAGTGACAAAACGGATGGCACTGTGATAAACTGCATCCAGTTTGCTGAGTAGAGTGTTGGAAGCAATTTTGTAGATGACGTCGCCGAAGTCAAGGATCGGTAGGATAGTCAGTTTTACTAGGGTAGGGTTGACTGTTCAGTGATGTAATGGGAGCATTAGCAGGAGCCCAGTGTTTGATGTGTTTCAGGGCAGCAGCGTGCTAGGCTGGCTGGTGCAGGGAGACCTCTGCTTTGGCACCTCATCCCCTGAGGTTGAGTCGCAGCTGCTGGGCCAGAGATGGCAGCGAATCCCCCTGGTTATTACGCAACGCACTATCAAAAGGTAGCCTTTCATCTGCAGCGGTACAAGCTCTTCTGAAGAAAAGCTGGAACTACAAGGGTCCACCATTAATAATGCAACACAGCCACTCATTTTTTAATTAACATTATTATCGTCTTGGTGCCAAACATTCTTCTATCTGGTCCATGGCAAGGTGAGGCAATATCCAGGATTTATTATGCTGCTGGAGTTACATTTCACTCTTACAGTACGTTGATTGAAGTGTGCATATCCCTGGAATGTTGTCATAAACTCACCCCTATAGGACTTGCTTTTCACCGGGATTGTAGCTTTCCATAAGCTTGGCAAGCCAAGATAGAGGTATAGATAGAGCAAAGTATTTCCAGGGACATAACAAAAGAGGGATTCTAGTGCAATGTAAGACATGCTGAACTTTAAAGAAGTTTGTCCAAAAAATAAATGTCTCTGATCCTACAGGCTACCTATAAAATACTATATGGGCCTGGAGAGTCAATAACACAGCATTTAGATTTATAGATTAAATTAAACATGGTTGATAGCTCCATTGAGCATGTTTTAGTCAAAGATGTTGCTTAATCTATGTCCAGGAAAAAGTCCACTAGACATAAGTTGTTTTGAGTAGATCCCTCCCAAAATTGGGGGGAAATCACCCTTTCCCACTAGCACTGACTTCGCTGATAAAAACTTTGTTTGAGGGAAAATGTACATGAAACGATTCAGATGTGTTGTTGTCTCAGCTAGCCATCTTAAGATGAATGCACTAATTGTAAGACGCTTTGGATAAGATCGTCTACTAAATGACTCAAATTAAATAAAAAGCAAATAATAAACCATTGCATGCATCCATGCAGACTAACAATAAAATACAATTCCTAAAGTGATGAGCAACCTAAGCAAAGGACCAGATTTGGTCAAATATTTTAGAGGAGAGAGAGAGAGAGAGAGAGAGAGAGAGAGAGAGAGAGAGAGAGAGAGAGAGAGAGAGAGAGAGAGAGAGAGAGAGAGAGAGAGAGAGAGAGAGAGAGAGAGAGATAGGAGAGAGAGAGAAGAGAGAGAGAGAGAGAGAGAGAGAGAGAGAGAGAGAGAGAGAGAGAGAGAGAGAGAGAGAGAGATAGAGAGAGAGAGAAGAGAGAGAGAGAGATAGGAGAGAGAGAGAGATAGAGAGAGATAGGAGAGAGAGAGAGAGAGATGAGAGAGAGAGAAGAGAGAGAGAGAGAGAGAGAGGAGAGAGAGAGAGAGAGAGAGGAGAGAGAGAGAGAGAGAGAGAGAGGAGAGAGAGAGAGAGAGAGAGAGAGAGAGAGAGAGAGAGACTCTCCCACATTGACTCTGTACCGGTACCCCCTGCATATTGCCACGCTATTGTTATTTACTGCTACTCTTTAATTATTTGTTATTCTTATCTCTTACATGTTTTGTGTTTTCCGAACGGTGACCTAACTTAGTTGATGATCCAGTACCGTCATTAACCATTTGTTTCAAACCACAGCTCTCGTCATATCTCATTAAAGTAGTTCTATTTGAATTATTAGGATCCTTCCAATTGATATAAAACTCACCCTCAATAAATATATCTCTTTTACTATCTGTGGCCTGGTCAAATCCAGTGCATAAGTCATCCAGATAGGATGACTAGAGCTAGGAGGTCTATACACACATCCAATATGGGTGCCTGGTGAGTTAGATGTTTATTTTTATTTATTTTACCTTTATTTTACTAGGTAAGTATGGGTGCCTGGTGAGTTAGATGTTTATTTTATTTATTTTACTAGGCAAGTCAGTTAAGAACAAATTCTTATCCTCAATGACGGCCTAGGAACAGTGGGTTAACTGCCTGTTCAGGGGCAGAACGACAGATTTGTACCTTGTCAGCTCAGGGATTCGAACTTGCAACCTTTCGGTTACTAGTCCAACGCTCTAACCACTAGGCTACCCTGCCGCCCCAGGGCATGTACTTGAGCCCATAGTGCATCTATTGACACACATTAAGGTCATCCCTCCTCTTAAAAGGTATATGATTCTGAATGCACAGTGCTACACCCCCACCATTCCTGTTCCTGTCCCTCCTCAGTAGACTATATCAATGAATGTTCATTTGCCCATTATTTACAGATGCATCCAAATGCGTTCCGGTTAAAGCTAAAATATGAATATCATTTATTTATTTTAAGTTAAAAACCTCATGTATTTTGTTAGGAAGGCTACATACATTGACCTGAGCTATATGCAGCCCTTTTCTTGTCAGGTGAAGATAAATAGATGATGTATTCGTTATAGTTGAAGTTGTCATGATACACTGCAACAAACAAACTCAGATTTGAAAACTGGATTAAAATAGCCAGGGAGTTACTCTAGAGTTCCGATACAGTTGGATGAACATAGCCAGGGGGTTGCTCTAGAGTCCTGATACAGTTGGATGAAAATAGCCAGGGAGTTACTCTAGAGCCCCGATTTGAAAACTGGGTTAAAGTAGCCAGGGAGTTACTCTAGAGTTCCGATACAGTTGGATGAAAATAGCCAGGGGGTTGCTCTAGAGTCCCGATACAGTTGGATGAAAATAGCCAGGGAGTTGCTCTAGAGTCCCGATACAGTTGGATGAAAATAGCCAGGGGGTTGCTCTAGAGTCCCGTTACAGTTGGATGAAAATAGCCAGGGGGTTGCTCTAGAGTCCCGATACAGTTGGATGAAAATAGCCAGGGAGTTACTCTAGAGTCCCGATACAGTTGGATGAAAATAGCCAGGGGGTTGCTCTAGAGTCCCGTTACAGTTGGATGAAAATAGCCAGGGAGTTACTCTAGAGTCCCGATTTGAAAACTGGATTAAAATAGCCAGGGAGTTACTCTAGAGTCCCGATACAGTTGGATGAAAATAGCCAGGGGGTTGCTCTAGAGTCCCGATACAGTTGGATGAAAATAGCCAGGGAGTTGCTCTAGAGTCCCGATACAGTTGCCCGTTGGTGTACATTTGATCCATCACCAAGGAGACTCGTTGGTTCAGGCAATGCTTTTCTTACAGGAAATGTTTTTTCAGTTTTTTCTCCTTTCATTGACCTCCGTGGGGAAGTGAAAATTCATTCAAAAATCAGTATTTCTGAGTTTTCTGCCCCCGCTCTTCACCACTTCTGTCAGTGTTCAAGGTGAATGGAATAAGGCGGAGTCAGGCGCAGGACACAGGTATGAGTAAAGCCACGATATTTACTCATATTCAACAATAATCCAACAAAGATAAACATCAACAATCCAGATCATGTACACGGAACCACTTGACAAAAACAATCACGCACAAAACAACAGGGGGAGCCAGAGGGTTAAATAAGGAACTCTGATTATGGAATGGTAACCAGGTGAGTATAATGAGGACAAAGCACAACAAAAATGAAACATGGATCGGTGGTGACTAGAAAGCCGGTGACGTCGACGTCTGAACGAACAAGGAGAGGGACCAACTTTGGCGGAAGTCGTGACAACTTCCTTTTGCTTAAAACGTTCAAAACATGCAATAATAGCCCAAATGCCTTACCCATTCTGTGGACTCTGGAGAAAGTGACATAACGCACGACATCTGTGAGCAGTTTCAGTTGAGTTGACATAAAATCTTGAACAGTGTTAGATATCAAGTTTGGCAAGTTTTTTCATTGATGGATTTCAACAAGTCAACATCTATATCAGTAAACCTCTCCACACGCGCCCACAGGCTTGGGGATGGTTTGATGCCATCACTGATACCGCTTGGCCACCTTGGCTTTGGTTTGTCTTGTTGATTGGATATGTTGTCTTTATTAACAGTGCTGGAATTCTCAGAATCCAGTGACTTGTTTCTTTGAGCTCATAAGTATCTCTCGTCGATGAATCGTTCGAGCTCTTCAATGGATTCTGAATCATCAAATCAAATTGTATTGGTCACATAATGTAAGAAATAATACATAAAAACAAAATACTGCACAGAACCATCCAGCGTGTTTGCATGCAGAGTAAAACAAAAAATAACAAAACAACGGATCTTTCCGGATCTATACAGGTCGTTGGTAGATACACCCATCAAATGATTGTGTACTCACTCCTGCCTGCTATATTGAAATATTTGCCGTAAACAATTAACCAAGTCTGAAAGACGTGTTTGACATGGACCGGAGCAGGCATGCAAGCCGAGGGTGATAGAGTGCCATGCTCCTCATTTAAAATGGTTCCCATTCTCTTTTTGCAAAGTTATAAGAAAACGGAAGTAATAGAAATATTAGAAAATAGAAGTAGGAGAATATTGTGAGCACTGCTCCAGATCACCACAAGAGAGAGAGTGAGGGGGAGGGGGACAGGGAGGACGGAGAGGGACCCGACTCAAACTAAACGGTCTATTGTATAGCAGAGCATGTGTCTAACTCCAAACCCCCACAACTGAATAGATACGAGCATAAATCATGACCACACCGCTTAAAAAAAACAGAGATGTGAGCTCTCCATGCAGAATCAGGCCGGTTCCACCCAACTAAATCAAGCAAAGTGGACTCACTTATCACCTGAAACTCCCACCAACTCCCAAGCACACAATCATTAGAAATAATTGCTAAACAAACCATAACACAACAGCGTTCAAGAGGAAATGCACTAATTTCAATAGCTAACACCATACTTTCAACAAGCTATTGTGCATGGTGCACAAGAGTAGCCAACACATTAACATTGTAATAATATGACAGTTTGTAACACAGCAAAAAAAATTATAATATTCATCCTCAAATAAAGAATATTAACCGCACGGCGCAGATGATTCAACTATTGCAATTACCATGCACGCCAGCAGTCGTAAAACAGTTAAGTTAGTTAAGAACAAATTCTTATTCACAATGACGACCTACCCTGGGACAATTGTGCGCCACATTATGGGACTCCCACAGCCCCTTTACTTTCAGTGCAGCAAACTCTCTCCAGAAGTTCAGTGAGGATCTCTGAATGATCCAATGTTGACCTAAATGACTAATGATGATAAATACAATCCACCTGTGTGTAATCAAGTCTCCGTATAAATGCACCTGCACTGTGATAGTCTCAGAGGTCCGTTAAAAGCGCAGAGAGCATCATGAAGAACAAGGAACACACCAGGCAGGTCCGAGATACTGTTGTGAAGAAGTTTAAAGCCGGATTTGGATACAAAAAGATTTCCCAAGCTTTAAACATCCCAAGGAGCACTGTGCAAGCGATAATATTGAAATGGAAGGAGTATCAGACCACTGCAAATCTACCAAGACCTGGCTGTCCCTCTAAACTTTCAGCTCATACAAGGAGAAGACTGATCAGAGATGCAGCCAAGAGGCACATGATCACTCTGGATGAACTGCAGAGATCTACAGCTGAGGTGGGAGACTCTGTCCATAGGACAACAATCAGTCGTATATTGCACAAATCTGGCCTTTATGGAAGAGTGGCAAGAAGAAAGCCATTTCTTAAAGATATCCATAAAAAGTGTTGTTTAAAGATTGCCACAAGCCACCTGGGAGACACACCAAACATGTGGAAGAAGGTGCTCTGGTCAGATGAAACCAAAATTGAACTTTTTGGCAACAATGCAAAACGTTATGTTTGGCATAAAAGCAACACAGCTCATCACCCTGAACACACCATCCCCACTGTCAAACATGGTGGTGGCAGCATCATGGTTTGGGCCTGCTTTTCTTCAGCAGGGACAGGGAAGATGGTTAAAATTGATGGGAAGATGGATGGAGCCAAATACAGGACCATTCTGGAAGAAACCCTGATGGAGTCTGCAAAAGACCTGAGACTGGGACGGAGATTTGTCTTCCAACAAGACAATGATCCAAAACATAAAGCAAAATCTACAATGTAATGGTTATAAAAAATAAACATATCCAGGTGTTAGAATGGCCAAGTCAAAGTCCAGACCTGAATCCAATCGAGAATCTGTGGAAAGAACTGAAAACTGCTGTTCACAAATGCTCTCCATCCAACCTCACTGAGCTCGAGCTGTTTTGCAAGGAGGAATGGGAAAATATTTCAGTCTCTCGATGTGCAAAACTGATAGAGACATACCCCAGGCGACTTACAGCTGTAATCGCAGCAAAAGGTGTCGCTACAAAGTATTAACTTAAGGGGGCTGAATAATTTTGCACGCCCAATTTTTCAGTTTTTGATTGGTTAAAAAAGTTTGAAATATCCAATAAATGTCATTCCACTTCATGACTGTGTCCCACTTGTTGTTGATTCATCACAAAAAAATACAGTTTTATATCTTTATGTTTGAAGCCTGAAATGTGGCAAAAGTTGCAAAGTTCAAGGGGGCCGAATACTTTCACAAGGCTCTGTATATATATATATATATATATATATATATATATATATATATATACAGTTGAAGTCGAAAGTTTACATACACCTTAGCCAAATACATTTAAACTCAGTTTTACACAATCCCTGACATTTAATCTTTGTAGAGATTCCCTGTCTTAGGTCAGTTAGGATCACCACTATATTTTAAGAATGTGAAATGTCAGAATAATAGGAGGGAGAATGATTTAATTCAGCTTTTATTTCTTTCATCACATTCCCAGTGGGTCAGAAGTTTACATACACTCACTTAGTATTTGGTAGCATTGCCTTTAAATTGTTTAACATGGGTCAAACGTGTTGGGTAGCCTTCCACATGCTTCCCACAATAAGTTGGGTGAATTTTGGCCCATTCCGCCTGACAGAGCTGGTGTATCTGAGTCAGGTTTGTAGGCCTCCTTGCTCGCACACGCTTTTTCAGTTCTGCCCACAACTTTTCCATAGGATGAGGTCAGGGCTTTGTGATGGCCACTCCAATACCTTGACTTTGTTGTCCTTAAGCCATTTTGACACAACTTTGGTATGCTTGGGGTCATTGTCCATTTGGAAGACTCATTTGCGACCAAGCTTTAACTTCCTGACTGATGTCTTGAGATGTTGCTCCAATATATCCACGTAATTTTCCTCCCTCATGATGCCATCTGTTTTGTGAAGTGCACCAGTAACTCCTGCAGCAAAGCACCTCCACAACATGATGCTGCCAGCCCCATCCTTCACGGTTGGTATGGTGTTCTTCGGCTTGCAAGCCTCCCCCTTTCTCCTCCAAACATAACGATGGTAATTACGGCCAAACAGTTCTATTTTTGTTTCATCAGACCGGAGAACATTTCTCCAAAAAGTACAACCTTTGTGCCCATGTGCAGTTATAAACCGTAGTCTGGCATCTTCATGGCAGTTTTGGAGCAGTGGCTTCTTCCCTGCTGAGCGGACCAAGTTTTGTCGATATAGGACTCGTTTTACTGTGGATATAGATACTTTTGTACCTGTTTCGTCCAGCATCTTCGTGAGGTCCTGTGCTGTTGTTCTGGGATTGATTTACACTTTTTGCACCAAAGTACGTTCATCGCATGGTCCCATGGTGTTTATACGTTCATACTATTGTTTGTACAGATGAACGTGGTACCTTCAGGCATTTGGAAATTGCTCCCAAGAAGTATCCAGATTATAGAGATTTTTCTGAGGTCTTGGCTGATTTCTTTTGATTTTCCCATGAGGTCCAGCAAAGAGGCACTGAGTTCGAAAGTTGGCCTTGAAATACATCCACAGGGACACCTCCAATTGACTCAAATGATGTCAATTAGCCTATCAGAAGCTTCTAAAGCCATGACATAATTTCCCACACTGGTTAAAGGCACAGTCAACTTAGTCAACATTGTCGAATAATAGTGAAGGAACTGTGAAATATCACAAATGGAATCACGTAGTAACGAGTAGAATCCTTTGGTGACAGCTTTGCACACTCTTGGCATTCTCTCAACCAGCTTCACGAGGAATGCTTTTCCAGCAGTCTTGAAGTAGTTCCCACATATGCTGAGCCCTTGTTGGCTGCTTTTCCTTCACTCTGTGGTCTGACTCATCCCATACCATCTCAGTTGGGTTTAGGTTGGGTGATTGTGGAGGTCAGGTCATCTGATGCAGTACTCCATCACTCTCCTTCTTTGTCAAATAGCCCTTACACAGCCTGCAGTTTTTTGGGGTCATTGTCCTGTTGAATAACAAATTATAGTCCCACTACTGGATGGGATGGCGTATCGCTGCAGTGTGCTGTGGTAGCCATGCTAGTTAAGTGTGCATTGAGTTCTAAATAAATCACTGACAGTGTCACCAGCAAAGCACCCCCCTCCCACCATCACACCTCCTCCTCCATGTGGGTGGTAACCACACATGTGGAGATCATCCGGTGGTTGGAACTAAAACATCTCTAATTTGGAAAGGAGAGGGACAGATTTCCATCGGTCTAATGTTAATTTCTCATGTTTCTTGGCCCATGCAACTCTCTTCTTATTATTGTTGTTCTTTCGTAGTGCTTTCTTTGCAGCTTTTCAACCACTGTTTCACGCAGTCTTTTCTGAACAGTTGATGTTGAGATGTGTCTGCTACTTAAAATCTGTGAAGCAACAGGGCCTGGCCTATGTTAAAATTGTTTTAAAAGTACAATGTTTTGTTTGGTGTTAAACTTGTGTTAAAAGATGCTTAAAATGATTACAAGACAAAAAAGTGAACGTGATTGTGTTGAAATGTGTTTGCTTTTAAAAATGTAGTGGTAACATTTAATTCAGTACATAAATGTGTAGGTTGCTTTACTTACTCAGTCCCGAGGCTCAATTTACCCTGGGGAAAGCCATGTTTTCACAATTTTGCTGTTTATATGAATTCTGATTATTTCCAGGGATACACAACATCGTGAAATATATTGTAGCTGGCACAAGGGTGTGGGGTTTCGACATCACCAAGCTCAAAAACCAAACACGCACAAGAAGCACAACTAGAATGAACATGGGAAATTTATTAGGGATATTTGCACACGGCGGGAATCCAGCAACCAGCTCACAACGGGTAAATGTACAGATAATTATCTCGCTTCTCACACTCTCCATAACACTTGTTTCCCTCTCGGTCCTCTCCCTCTTTGTGCAGCCTGCTTCCTCTTTTATCCCCATGCACTCAATGGCTTAACGAACCACCGGCTTGCCTCGATGGGGCAGGAAGTCAATATAAGGCTCGGGGGTGAAGCCAGCGGGCTGCAAGATATCTTTCTTCAATCATCACTCCCCTCACCTTTCCCCACCGTCTGCCACAATATGTAGATATCTTTGTTTGAAATAATACTATATTTCCCTTGACAGAGTGATGCTGAATCAACTTATACCACTCTCCCCTACGGTGCATTCGGAAAGTATTCAGACCCTTTGACTTTTTCCACATTTTGTTAAGTGACAGCCTTATTCTAAAATGGCAGTCCCATAGGATGGCGCACATTTGGCCCAGCATCGTCCGGGTTAGGGTTTGGCCGGGGTAGGCTGTCATTGTAAATAAGAATTAGTTCTTAACTGACTTGCCTAGTTAAATAAAGGTTAAATAAAAATAAATAAAAATATTATGAAACTTTGTAACTGCCTGAGAACCCATTTAGGTACAAGATCAAAGTCCACAAGATACTTTCCGAATGCCCTTGATTTCCCTCTAAATGTCTATTTTTGAAAGCAAACACATTTGGAAGTTCAAAGAGGAAACCTGTGGCGCTCTCCAGTTATTAAGCCTTTCATTTTTTTACATACTAATTGAACCTCTGGTGATTATGTTCACGAAAACAACATCAGTTTAATGGTAGGAGATAGGACGCACCAGCCACTCTAGCCACCATGCCATAGGCAGTGATCGTACATTATGATAAACACATGATAATAGATTGTTTCCTCCAGAAGACATGGTGCACAGTAGGTGAAGACACTTGAAGGGAGAGAGCCGTTAGTTCTTTTCTATTTATAGACCCACCTGACCCGAATCCAGATGGTAGAGTCCTCTGCTCATATACCATGAGAGCCAGGCGTGATGCTTTCTCACCTGTGAACAGAATTTTCCCAGTCTCCTAAAGCACTCAAGGGCCACAGAAGTTAAATGAACCTTAACTGAACAAAACTAACCCTGAGATCCGTGAGCTATTTAACTTTCCACTTTCATTGCAGTTTCCAAATGTTTTCCCAAAGTGTTTGCTCGTTGTTATTTGTTCATTTGATTATGATTAGTACCATACTGTGCAGCATGTGTTGCGATTAGGGCAGCAGTTAGCCTAGTGGTTTGAGCATTGGTGCCAGTAACCGAAACTTTGCTGGTTTGACTACCTGAGCAGGTGAAAGATCTTTCGATGTGCCCTTGAACAAGGCACTTAACCCTAATCATCTCCAGGGTTGCCATACTACATTGGCTGAACTTGTAAAAACATATTTGATGCAGTTAATATTGATGACATCAGCTGGTGTTTTGTTTTGAACTTGAATGTTTAGGCTTAGGGTGATAGTCAGAAAACAGTCGATGCTGCTTTCCCCTGCTGAATGACTTGGCCAATCCAAAGTTTGTCACATTGAGCAAAATCATAAAAATAAGATCCCATTAAACTTTGGAGTGAAAAATGGGATGTGGAATTCATGGATTTTTAAAAACCTTTATTTAAGTAGGCAAGTCAGTTAAGAACAAACTCTTATTTTCAATGATGGCCTTTCAATGGTGGGTTAACTGTCTTGTTGAGGGGCAGAACGACATTTCTTTTTTACCATGTCAGCTCGGGGATTCAATCTTGCAATATTTCAGTTCCTAGTCCAACGCTCTAACCACTAGGCTACTTGTCACCCCAATTAGGTAGCTGTCAACGGCACATACACCTGTTTGTATGTACGCATCTCAAACTTATGTTATTCCATCGTGCTTTTGGGGAAGTTCATAATTTATCCAGTTTAATATTTTATGAAAAATTTGTCCTCAAAAAGAACAGGATGGAAAGAGACCATGGAGGGGACTGACAACACAGCCTAGCAAGCATCAGCTGCCACCCCTCACGGAGAGACACTTGGGAGTTGCAGAGAGGCAGACTTTCTACCTCATTGGACTTGCTGTTTGGATGCCAAACATGCACATTTGAAATATTATATAATTCAAAGGCAAATAGCTGTGATAAACTTTGGATACGATTTCACGGTGGGTTGGTCTTGTGTATATTTATATCATGCTACTGTGGTGGCAGCTGACTTGACAAGTACACTACTATGTCCAAATAACTAACATCCACGTCTCATCATGTCCAGATCAAAACTACAGACCAGATGCCATCAACACTCCCATAGAAAGATGTGTGCAACATTGTCCATACAGTGCATGGATATCTTATTCTTTAAACAAGAAGCATCAACCTGTAAAGGGAGTCTACCTGCTATGTTTACTATGCAAAAAAAGAACAGTCTGTGAATTTTATGTGACATGGCGGGAAAAAAGTGTTTAAATATGGGAGGTGTGTGTGTTTGACTTCATTGCAACCTATATCCCCGAGCCATGAAAGGTGTTGAACAGGCATCATCAGATTCAGTTCACATGTCGAAAATAAATGAATGAAACCATATGTCAAATACATATGAAATGTCTATTCTGGTACCGCACACTTTTACAGTTCTTTGGTATGAGCATTGGTTTTACTTTGACACTTTGACACTTTGTGAAAGCTACATCCCTGGGAATAAATAATATAAAGCGGTGTTTCATTTTCTTCAGATCTGAAGGTCCACCCATTTTTCTGATATGCTGCTTACATAGAGATAGATAGAAGACTCATCTTTGTATCTGTGCCGTTATAGCGTCCATGACAACATGGGCAGCGGCATTAAGGCTATCTCCATTTTGAAGTAGTCCATTTTATTTTTCAGGATTGGCTGATCCCTCCTGATAAACTCGTTGGACATGACTAGAACAGGGTTACCAGGAGGGATCAGCCAACGATGTTGGAAGTCCCATCCAGTTGACTACATAGAAATGGTGGAAGCTCTCAATGGCGCTGCCTATGCTAAACACAGGCTTTAGGACACTAGAGGCCTCTATCATTCTCTATGGCTGCTTATTATGCAAATGTTTAATCCATAATCTGCCAGACTGCCAGCAGTGACTTCCTCACTATGACTGAACCTGGAGAAGTTAGAAGTTACAGAACACAAGCTCTGGATCAGTCAATGCTAAAGAGGTAATGTTATTACAGGACATTACATACAGTCAGGGTAATGTTAATTACTGCACACTACCAAAATGTTTTCCAATGAAAACTAGAGTTTCTTAGTGGACAAGTTCATAGTTCCTCCTTGTTTCGGTAAACATTTTTCTATTTGGTTGCTAGTGAAAATGACCCAGGTGGGAAGATCAATGCACTGTTTCTGTCTTCTTTCCTGTGAGAGCAAGCACTTCCAGTTGTGTCTGTCTTATTGTTATTTATAACTAATGAAATAAGACTCTCCAAACCTGGTCTGGGCTGCACATCATTTCATGCTCAGCATTGGGTGACTATTAAAGATAATCAAAGTTGGGAAAGGCAGGCAGACACCATTACCAACCGTTTCACATGTTGGGTTCCAGATGAACTATGGCAATGAGCTTTGGCAGGATTGATGGGGCGTGAGGCCAGGAGTGACAGAGCGCTTTTACACCCCTGTAGCACCCGCCCGGGCTCCCCGTCAAAGGGGAAATCAAATCTGCAGCACAGTGAAACGGCAAAGGACTGTGTTTACTGCCCATGCACCCGGGAATGGAGAGTAAACATAGGGCTGTATTCAATCCATAGTGCTAACGATCCACTTTATTGCGCGGTTGATAATTAAGGGCAATGTTCCCTCAGTAGTGGATACTGCATTCATGATAAATGCTGCATACCTCAGCTCAATCGGAAATTATCTTTACATTTTAGCTTGGACCTTCCTTGAAACTTCAACTATACGGATTTTAATCCAACCTCTAGTTACTAGCACCACAGCGATATCAGACAGGGCTGCATTGTTAACCTACTGTAGGTTCTAATCTATGCAGTCTGGATCCTGTAAGCAGCCATATCACACAGGCTGAGGAGATCCGCTAATGTATTCATACACATATTTTGTCATATCAAATCTTATTGCTCACATACACATGGTTAGCAGATGTCAATGCGAGTGTACCTGAGCCCTAGGACCATGCCCCAGGACTACCTGACATGATGACTCCTTGCTGTCCCCAGTCCACCTGGCCATGCTACTGCTCCAGTTTCAACTGTTCTGCCTTACTATTATTTGACCATGCTGGTCATTTATGAACATTTGAACATCTTGGCCATGTTCTGTTATAATCTCCACCCGGCACAGCCAGAAGAGGACTGGCCACCCCACATAGCCTGGATCCTCTAGGTTTCTTCCTAGGTTTTGGCCTTTCTAGGGAGTTTTTCCTAGCCACCGTGCTTCTACACCTGCATTGCTTGCTGTTTGGGGTTTTAGGCTGGGTTTCTGTACAGCACTTTGAGATATCAGCTGATGTACGAAGGGCTATATAAATACATTTGATTTGATTTGATTTGTGTAGCGAAATGCTTGTGCTTCTAGTTCCAACCATGCAGTAATATCTAACAAGCAATCTAACAATTTCACAACTACCTTATAAACACAAGTGTAAAGAAATAAGAATATGTACATATAAATATATGGAGGAGCGATGGCCGAACAGCATAGGCAAGATGCAGTAGATGGTAAAGAGTACAGTATATACATATGAGATGAGTAATGTAGGGTATGTAAACATTATATAAAGTGTCATTGTTTAAAGTGACGAGTGATACTTTTACTACATCCAATTATTAATTATTAAAGTGGCTAGAGATTTGAGTCTGTATGTTGGGAGCAGCCACTCAATGTTAGTGATGGCTGTTTAACATTCTGATGGCCTTGAGATAGAAGCTGTTTTTTAGTCTCTCGGTCCCAGCTTTGATGCACCTGTACTGACCTCGCCTTCTGAATGATAGTGGGGTGAACAGGCAGTGGCTCGGATGGTTGTTGTCCTTGATGATCTTTTTGGCCTTCCTGTGACATTGGGTGCTGTAGGTGTCCTGGAGGGCAGGTAGTTTGCCGCCGGTGATGAGTTGTGCAGACCTCACTACCCTCTGGAGAGCCTTGCGGTTGTGGCCGGAGCAGCTGCTGTACCAGGCGGTGATAGACCCCGACAGGATGCTCTCGATTGTGCATCTGTAAAGTTTGTGAGTGTTTTTGGTGACTAGCCAAATTTCTTCAGCCTCCTGAGGTTGAAGAGGGGCTGTTGCACCTTCTTCCTTACGTTGTCTGTGTAGGTGGACCATTTCAGTTAGCTGAGGAACTTAACACTTTCCACATTCTCCACCACTTTCCACCTTCTCCACTACCGTCGATGTGGATAGGGGGGTGCTCCCTCTGCCGTTTCCTGAAGTTCACGATCAATCCCTTTGTTTTGTTGACGTTGAGTGTGAGGTTATTTTCCTGACACCACACTCTGAGGGCCCTCACCTCCTCCCTGTAGGTTGTCTCGTTGTTGTTGGTAATCAATCCTACCACTGTAGTGTCGTCTGCAAACATGATGAATGAGTTGGAGGCGTGCATGGCCACGCAGTCATGGTTGTCTCGTTGTTGTTGGTAATCAAGCCTACCACTGTAGTGTCGTCTGCAAACATGATGAATGAGTTGGAGGCGTGCATGGCCACGCAGTCATGGTTGTCTCGTTGTTGTTGGTAATCAAGCCTACCACTGTAGTGTCGTCTGCAAACATGATGAATGAGTTGGAGGCGTGCATGGCCACGCAGTCATGGGTGTACAGGGAGTACAGGAGAGGACAGAGAGCACACCCTTGTGGGGCTCCAGTGTTGAGATGTTGTTTCCTACCCTCACCACCTGGGTGCGGCCCGTCAGAAAGTCCAGGACCCAATTGCATAGAGCGGGGTTGAGACCCAGGGTCTCGAGATTAATGACGAGTTTGGAGGGTACTATGGTATTAAATGCTGAGTTGTAGTCGATGAACAGCATTCTTTGTTATGCAGGTGAATGAGGACCCAAAAGCGACTTGGCGAAAACAGAGTCTTTAATCCAGTGTAAGGAAATAGCAATACTCCTAGACAAATCGGAGCGGTAAATAAAGTATAAAAAACAATTCCACTCGTAATCACGAGAACTGACTGGAGACTCGATAATAAACTGCAGGTTGCCTCGGGAAGGCACTTGACCGTAGCAGACTCAGACACCTGCTCACCACGCAGCATCTGAGGAAAACACGACATGACAGGGCGATACAAAGACACAGCACGGTGAACAATATACAAGGATCCGACAGGGCAGAAACGGAAAACAAGGGGAGAAATAGGGACTCTAATCAGGGGAAAAGATAGGGAACAGGTGTGGGAAGACTAAATGATTGATTAGGGGAATAGGAACAGCTGGGAGCAGGAACGGAACGATAGAGAGAAGAGAGAGAGGGAGGGAGAGAGAAAAAGGGGAACGAACCTAAAAAGACCAGCAGGGGGAAAACGAACAGAAGGAAAAGCAAAATGACAAGACAATATAAGACAAAACATGACATTCTTACATAGGCATTCCTCGCGTCCAGATGGGTTAGGGAAGTGTGCAGTGTGATTGCGATTGCGTCGTCTATGGACCTATTGGGGTGGTAAGCAAATTGGAGTGGGTCTAGGGTGTCAGGTAGAGTGGAGGTGATATGATCCTTGACTAGTTTCTCAAAGCACTTCATGATGACGGAAGTGAGTGCTGCCGGGCGATAGTCATTTAGCTCAGTTACCTTAGCTTTCTTGGGAACAGGAACAATGGTGGCCCTCTTGAAGTATGTGGGAACAGAAGACTGGGATAAGTATTGATTGAATATCTCTGTAAACACACCAGCCAGCTGGTCTGCGCATGCTCTGAGGATGCGGCTAGGGATGTTGTCTGGGCCAGCAGCTAACACATTTAAATGTTTTACTCACGTTGGCTGCAGTGTCTATTCGAGCAAAGAATTTGTTTAGCTTGTCTGGGAGCAAGACATCGAAGTCCGCGACGGGGCTGTAACACTTCTCCTGAGGTTACAGAAGGTCTAGTTATTGCAAATTATTAGCATACCAACAAAAGGCTAATAGGCCTAACTGGGGCTGTGTCCTCAGCATGTTGTTAGGTTTATAGCATTCTGGCATTCAATAGCCAGTGTAAAGGGTAAAGGTTCTTCTAGACTATGACCTCCAAAATAAATATATTTTCATATTTCACCGCATAACTATTCTGATGTGTAACAAACAAAATAATGTACTGTATATAACATTTTCAAGCTTGATGAAGATATAGATGTTTCAATACTGTATTTCCTTAGACCTTTCCAATACATACAAAGGCTTCGGAAGTATTCAGACCCCTTTACTGTTTCCACATTATGTTACAGCCTTATTCTAAAATCTATAAAATAGTTTTCCCCCTCATCAATCTACAAACAATACACCATAATGTTTTTTCTAAATGTTTGCTCATTTGTGACCCGTTTCAGGAAAGTAGAGGTATGCCGTGGGTCACTACTTCACATGAGAGCCATTTGAACATAAACTTTAAAAAAAAATCAAAATGTGTTTTTTTTTGGCAGAAATGCAATCTCGAACATATGAGCTTTCATGTGCCTTAAAAACAAACGTGTATGCCATCTGCAAATACGAATACAATTGTTAAGTTACGAGCCAAGTTGGTTTAGCCACAGAAAAAGTTGGCAACCTTCCCTCTAGCCATGATTGGCTGAGATAATAAGTAGGCTGGACATGCAGAGAGATGAGTTTGAATTGGTCTACCATATAGGACGCTTCTGTCTATTTGAACTGCTCAGTATTTGTAGATAATCCTGTATAAGGCATTTAAAAAATGTTTTATCACGTAGAAAAACTGCATAAGTATTGCTCTCCACTTTCAGAGGACCGAATTTTGAAATCAGTGGAATTCGAGTATGATATCTTAGGAGATGGATACACATCTGTCTCCAGATTACATCTTCAAACTAAAGGCAAACATGGCATCCGTGACAGGAGACGCATCAATCCATAATGTTTACGGCTAGGATACTCTAGCTAGCTACATTTTCAGATATTACACCAGACATAGCATTTTCCTTAATGGACAAAAAGCTCAATTTTTGTCTTATCTGACCAGAGAACCTTATTCCATATGGAGTCTCCCACATGCCTTTTGGCAAACACCAAACGTATTTGCTTATTTTCTTCTTTAAGCAATGTTTTTTTTCTGGTCACTCTTCCGTAAAGCTCAGCTCTGTGGAGTGTACGGCTGAAAGTGGTCCTATGGACAGATACTCCAATCTCCGCTCTGGAGCTTTGCAGCTCCTTAACTTTATTGGGTTAGGGGGCAGCATTTTCACGTCAGGATGAAAAGCGTGTCCAAAGTAATCTGCCTGCTACTCAGGCCCAGAAGCTATGATATGTATATTATTAGTAGATTTGGATAGAAAACGCTGTGACGTTTATAACCTGTTAGGGATGATGCGAATTTTCGCAGCTTTTTGTAAAAAATCGCGCAACATTTCAAAGTCCTGCTACTCATGCCAGGAATATAGTATATGCATATGATAAGTATGTGTGTATAGAAAACACTCTGAAGTCTCTAAAACTGGTTAAATCGTGTCTGTGGTTATAACAGAACTAGTTTAGGAGTAAAAATCCATGGGATTGTTCACCAAAAACAAAACAAAAATATTCATCTGCCAGTCAATGTATTGTTTAACCTCTTCAACCTATGGGGGCGCTATGTCATTATTGGATAAAAAAACGTTCCCGTTTTAAGCGCAATATTTTGTCACGAAAGGATGCTCGACTATGCATATAATTGGCAGCTTTGGAAAGGAAACACTCTGACGTTTTCAAAACTGATATTATCTGTGAGTGCCCCAGAAATGATGCTACAGGCAAAACCAAGATGTAACCTCAAACAGGAAATGAGCTGAATTTCTGAAGCTCTGTTTTACTATCGTCTCCTTATATGGCTGTGAATGTGCTGTGAACGAGCTTATGCTCTCTGCCGTTCGTCCAAGATGTCTGCAGCATTGTGACGTATTTGTAGGCATATCATTGGAAGATTGGCCATAAGAGACTACATTTGCCAGGGGTCCGACCGGTGTCCTTTGTCTAAATTGGTGCGTAATTCTCAGTGGCAATCATTTTACCATGCGATAACAGAGGGAGAAGCACACTTCCAAGAACGATACATCATTGAAGAGATATGTGAAAAACACCTTGAGGATTGGTTCTAAACAACGTTTGCCATGTTTCAGTTAATTTGGAAAAAAGTTCGGCGTTTGGATAACTGAATTTTCGTTTTTTTTTGGTAGCCAAACGTGACGCACCAAACGGAACGATTTCTCCTGCACAAAAAATATTTTTGGAAAAACTGAACATTTGCTATCTAACTCAGAGTCTCCTCATTGAAAACATCCGAAGTTCTTCAAAGGTAAATTATTTATTGAATGTTTTTGCTGGTTTTTGTGAAAATGTTGCCTGGTAATGCTAATGCTAAATGATAATGCTAAATGCTAACTCGAAATACTAAATGCTAGTTTTGCTATGGTAGAGAAGCATATTTTTGAAAATCTGAGATGACAGTGTTGTTAACAAAAGGCTAAGCATGAGAGCTAGCATATTGATTTAATTTCATTTGCGATTTTCATGAATAGTTAACGTTGCGTTATGGTAATGAGCTTGAGGCTGTAGTCATGATCCCGGATCCGGGTTGGCTCGACGCAAGAAGTTAAGGCGATGTTGCCAGTACTGGCATTTCATGGCTGGTTTATCCTTGGTGAGATGATGTATAGGCACTTCCTGTCTTGGGGCGCACCGGAGGATGTTATGAAAGTGAAAACATGGACGATGATTTCAAGACTTGCTGCTATCGAATACAGATTGCCCCATGATCAATTTGATAGATTATTAACGTTTATTAATACCTAAAGTTGGTTTACAAAAGTAGTTTGAAGTGATTTGTAAAAGTTTCTAGGCAACTTTTGTAATTTTAAAAAGTGACGTTGCGTCTTGTAAAGGTGAATTTTCCTGGATCAGACCGGCCTTCATAAAATGACATTTTGGCTATACAATGACGGATTTAAATCGGAGAAAAAAGACCCAATTGTGATGTTTATGGGACATATAGGAGTGCCAACAAAGAAGCTCGTCAAAGGTAATGAATGTTTTATATTTTATTTCTGTGTTTTGTATAGCGCCGGCTACCGCAAAATCTTTTGTTTAGGTCTCGTTCGGGTATTTTGGGGGTGCATGCTATCAGATAATAGCTTCTCATGCTTTCGCCGAAAAGCATTTTACAAATCTGACATGTTGGCTAGATTCACAACGAGTGTAGCTTTAATTGAGTACCTTGCATGTGTGTTTTAATGAAAGTTTGAGTTTTATCGAAAACTATAGGTGGCGCTCTGAAATTTCCGCTGATTTATGTTCCTGCACAGGAACTCAATTCCGCATCATCCCTAAGAGGTTTCTAAACTTGTTTGTATGATATCTGTGAGTATAACAGAACTTATTTGGCAGGCGAAACCCCGAGGACAAACCATTCAGACATTTGCTTTTGAGGTCACTCTTTTCAATGGGTTTTCTTCGGTAATCCAGATTTCCAGAGTTTCTTTTGATAAATGAAGAAGTAGCACTGTTCAGAACGAGGGTAGAGAGAAGTGTACTCTTTGTTAGAGGCGCGTGACCTAAAAGCTTTATACACTTTGTTTTCCTCCGGTATTAAACACAATTTATCCCGTGTTAAATTTGATCGATTATTTATGCAAAAAAAATTTAAAGTTGTATTAGGAAAGTGGTTTGAAATGTTTGGACAAAGATTACAGTTAATTTATGAGATATTTTGTAGTCATGTTGCGCGAGTTGAAACCGGTGTTTTTCTGGATGAAATGTGCCAAATAAATTGACATTTTGGATATATATCGATGGAATTAATCAAACAAAAGAACCATTTGTGATGTTTATGGGACATATTGGAGTGCCAACAGAAGAAGCTCGTCAAAGGTAAGGCATGAATTATATCATTATTTCTGCATCTTGTGACGCGCCTGGCGGGTTGAAATATGATTGTCTGTGTTTGTTTGCTGGGGTGCTGTACTCAGATAATATCATCGCTTGCTTTCGCCGTAAAGCCTTTTTGAAATCTGACACGTTGACTGAATTCACAACAAGTGTAGATTTAATTTGGTGTATTGCATGTGTGATTTCATGAAAGTTACATTTTTATAGTAATTAATTTGAATTTGGTGCTCTGCATTTTCACTGGATGTTGGCCAGGTGGGACACTAGCATATCCCACAGAAGTTAAAGGTTACCCTTGGTCACTTTTTTGCATCTCTGATTAATGCCCTCCTTGCCTGGTCCGTGGTTTTGGTGGGCGGCCCTCTTTTGGCAGGTTTGTTGTGGTGCCATATTCTTTTAAATCTTTTAATAATGGATTTAATGGTGCTCCGTGGGATGTTCAAAGTTTCTGATACTTTTTATAACCCAACGCTGACCTGTACTTCTCCACAATGTTGTCCCTGAGCTCTTTAGTCATTATGTTGTCGCTTGATTGGTGATGCCCCTTGCTTAGTGGCGTTGCAGACTGGGGCCTTTCAGAACAGGTGTAAATATACTGAGCTCGTGTGACAGATCATGTGACACTTAGATTGCACACAGGTGGACTTTATTTAACAAATAATGTGACTTCTGAAGGTAATTGGTTGCACCAGATCTTATTTTGGGGCTTCATAGCAAAGGGGGTGAATAGATATGAACGCACCACTTTTCCTTTTTGTATTTTCCCCAAAAATGTTAAACTAGTTTTTTTTCATTTTAAAACAATTTTTACATGAAATACAAATAAAAATTCATTCAAATGACAGGTTGTAACGCAACAAAATAGTAAAAACGCCAAGAGGGATGATTATTTTTACTGTAGAATGATAGACAGACAGACAGACAGATATATATAAAAAATATATACCGTTTTTTTTATTTTGTACTATTTTCTACATTGTAGAATAACAGGGAAGACATCAAAACTATGAAATAACAAATATGGAAACATGTAGTAAACGAAGAAGTCTTGAACAGATTCTTCAAATGGCCACCCTTTGCCTTGATGACAGATTTTCACACTCTTGGCATTCTCTCAACCAGCTTCACCTGGAATGCTTTTCCAACAGTCTTGAAGGAGTTCCCAAATATGCTGAGCACTTGTTTGCTGCTTTTCCTTCACTCTGCAGTCTGACTCACCCCAAACCATCTCAATTGAGTTGAGGTCAGGGGATTGTGGAGGACAGGTCATCTGATGCAGCACTCCATCACTCTCCTTATTGGTAAAATAGCCCTTACATAGCCTGGAGGTGTGTTGTGTCATTGTCCTGTTGAAAAACAAATGAGTCCCTCTAAGCCCAAACCAGATGGGATGGCGTATCGCTGCAGTATGCTGTTGTAGCCATGCAGGTTAAGTGTGCCTTGAATTCTAAATAAATCACAGACAGTGTCACCAGCAAAGGACCCCGACACCATAACACCTCCTCCATGCTTTACAGTGGGTAAAATAAAATAAAAATGACACACAAAATCTCCAATTTGAACTCCAGATCAAAGGACAAATTTCCATGGGTCTAATGTTAATTTATTGTGTTTCTTGGCCCGAGTAAGTGTCTTCTTATTATTGGTGTCCTTTAGTAGTGGTTTCTTTGCAGCAATCGACCATGAAGGCCTGATTCACACAGTCTCCTCTGAACAGTTCATGTTGAGATGTGTCTGTTACTTGAACTCTGTGAAGTATTTATTTGGGTCGCAATTTCTGAGGCTGGTAACTCTAATGAACTTATCCTCTGCAGCAGAGGTAACTCTGGGTCTTAATTTCCTATGGCGGTCCTCATGAGAGCCGGTTTCATCATAGAGCTTGACAGTTTTTCAGACTGCACTTGAAGAAACTTTCAAAGTTCTTGACATTTTCCATATTGACTGACCTTCATGTCTTAAAGTAATGATGGACTGTTGTTTCCCTTTGCTTATTTGAGCTGTTCTTGCCAAAATATAGACTTGGAATTTGACCAAATAGGGCTATCTTCTGTATACCACCCCTACCTTGCCACAACACAACTTATTGTCTCAAACGCATTAAGAAGGAAAGAAATTCCAAAAATCTGTTAATTGAAATGCATTCCAGGTGACTACCTCATGAAACTGGTTGAGATAATTCCAAGAGTTTTCAAAGCTGTCATCAAGGCAAAGGGTAGCTGCTTTGAAGAATCTCGAATGGAAACTATATTTAGATTTTTTTGAACACTTATTGGTTTTTACCATTCATAGTTTTGATGTCTTCACTGTTATTCTACAATGTTGAAAAATGCAAAAATAAATAAAATCCCTAGTAGGGTCATTGTCCTGTTGGAAGGTGAATCTTCGGCCCAGTCAGAGGTCCTGAGTGCTGTGGAGCAGGTTTTCATCAAATAACTCTTTGTACTTTGCTCTTTTCATCTTTTCCTTGATGCTGACTAGTCTCCTAGTCCTTGTCGCTGAAAAGCATCCCACAGCATGATGCTGCTACCATCATGTCTCACTGTATAGCTGGTGCCAGGTTTCCTCCAGACCTCACGCTTGGCATTCAGGCCAAAGAGTTCAATCTTTAGGTGCCTTTTGGCAAACTCCAAGTAAGCTGTCATGTGCCTTTTACTGAGAGGTGGCTTCCGTCTGGCTACTCTACTATATAGGCTTGATTGGTAGAGTGCTGCAGAGATGGTTGTCCTTCTGGAAGGTTCACTAATCTCCACAGAGGAACTCTGTCAGAGGGACCATCAGTTTTTAGGTCACCTCCCTGATCAAGGCCCTTCTGGCCCGATTGCTCAGTTTGGCAAGGCGGCCAGCTCTTGGAAGTCCTGGTGGTTCCAAACTTCTTCCATTTAAGAATGATGGAGGCCACTGTGTCCTATATTAGGCCCCACAGTTGACAGCGCATGTCAGAGCAAAAACCAAGCCCTGAGTATGAAGGAATTGTCCATAGAGCTCCAAGACAGGATTGTGTCGAGGGACAGATCTGGGGAAGGGTACCAACAAAAATCCTGCAGCATTAAAGCACCCCAAGAACAGGCATTTGTGTGCCTTTCCAAATCATGTCCAATCAATTGAATTTACCACAGATGGACTCCAAAGAAGTTCTGGAAACATCTTTAGGAAATAGGATGCACCTGAACTCAATTTCGAGTCTCATAGCAAAGGTTCTGAATACTTATGTTAATAAGGTATTTCTGTTTTTTATTTATAATATATTTGCAAAAATGTCTAAAAACCTGTTTTCACTTTGTCATTATGGGGTATTGTGTGTATTATTGCTGCTAAAAAAATATTTAGTACATTTTAGAATAAGGCTTTAATGTAACAAAATGTGGCAAAAGTTTGAATACTAAGGTACTTTATTTCACACTCCCTTTCGTCTACTTGAGCACTGTACACTCTTAGAAAAAAGGTGCTATCTAGAACCTAAAAGTATTCTTCAGTTTTCCCCATAGTACAATTCTTTGAAGAACACTTTTTGGTTCCAGGTACCCTTTACACATGGAACCCAAAAGAGTTCTACCTGGAACCAAAAAGGGTTCTCCTATGGGGACAGCTGAAGAACCCTTTGGAACCCTTCTTTCTACGAGTGTTATCAGCTAGTAGTTTGAAGGCCTTGTTACTTTTGAAAGGTTGTGAAATTCATGAAAGTTTTAAACCATGTCATCAACCCAAAACTTCATATAATTTCACACTTGAAGTGTCAAACCTTCATGAAATGTGATGTTCATTTGATTCATTCTGTAAAAAGGATTAAAGCTGTGTGATCCCAATCATATCTGACAGTGTGACAGCAAGTGTCAGCAAGTTGCATTAGTTTTTGGCTGATAGGCATACATACATACATAAAAGGGTATGACTCACAATCTCACATATAGCAGAGACATACTCCTCGATTGGAGATCCTTAGATAATATGTGTCTGTGATTTGATTATGAGCAAAAAGAAATGTCCGGACTCCAGGTTCACATTACATCTGAGCTCTGAGTTTCATCAGAACTGTTAATATGGTGGTTTTTCCACCACTGCCATCTTAAGTGCAGGTGACACATGACTCTGAAGCCTAGGGGGGCTCCCTCTCCTATCATTCACTCCCCCACCTCCAACAAAGCCATCCCCGCCAGCTGCCCCTCACAGGCCCATAACTGCAGAGACAGAGGAAAGCCCCCAGAGACATACACTAAATCCCCACCCACTGTCCACTTGAGGATAAACCACTGCTTTGAAAATGCACGTCCACAGAATTGGCCACTGTGGATGTTGCCCTTGCTGCTTTCTTGTACCACGTGAAAACAAGGGCCATGCGCTCTGTTGCTCCAACGCCATCGCTGTCTGCTTGTGCTGGACTGGAACTCTGCCCCGAGGCTAGGGTCCATGGTCGGGTGCTTTTATGTCTCCTTCACTGCCCGTCTGCTGCCCCCAGGACCTCTGAGTCACCCAGCTGACAGCTGAGTCACTTCTACAGGGTCCAGATAGTCTCCCAGAGAGGTGTGTGTGTGTGTCTGTGGATTTTGTGTTGTGTTTGTGTGCATGAGTATGTATGTGTGGGTGCGCGCGTGTGTGCGCATCACACGCATGTTATGGTTATTTTTACTTGACTAGCGTATGCATCTATATCAAATAAAATCGAATTATATTTGTCACATGCGCCAAATACAACAGGTGTAGAGCTGACAGTGAAATGCTTACTTACAAGCCCTTAACCAACAATGCCATTGTAAAAGTAACAAATAATCAAAGAGCAACAGTAAAATAACAATAGCGCGGCTATATTCAGGGGGTACCTGTACAGAGTCAATGTGCGGGGGCACCGGTTAGTCGAGGTAATTAAGGTAATATGTACATCTAGGTAAATTTATTAAAACTTCTTATGCACGAGATCCCGCTAATGGGATCTATATGACAACAGCCAGTGAAAGTGCAGGGCGCCAAATTCAAATAACAGAAATCTCATAATTAAAATTCCTCACACATACAAGTATTTCACACCATTTTAAAGATACACTTCTTGTTAATCACAAAAAGCAGAAATAGAGATAAATTAATCACTAAATTAATCACTTTGATGATCTTCATCAGATGACACTCATAAGACTTCATGTTACACAATACATGTACGTTTTGTTCTATAAAATTAATATTTATATAAAAGAATCTCAGTATACATTGACGCGTTATGTTCAGTAGTTCCAAAAACATCTGGTGATTTTGCAGAGAACCACATCAATTTACAGAAATGCTCATCATAAATGTTGATGAAAATACAACTGTTATACATGGAACTTTAGATAAACTTCGCCTGTAAAAACTTTTGAGGATCTGAAGACCATTGATCTGAAGACCATTGCCAAATCTGTTCAGTCTCCCGAGGAGGAATAGGTTTTGTCGTGCCCTCTTCACGACTTTATTGGTGTGCTTGGACCATGTTAGTTTGTTGGTGATTTGGACAGATCTCAACCTGCTTCACTACAGCCCCATAGATGAGAATGGGGGTGTACTCGGTCATCATTTTCTTGTTGTCCACAATCATCTCCCTTGTCTTGATTACGTTGAGGGAGAGGTTGTTGTCCTGCCACCACACGTCCAGGTCTCTGACCTCCTCCCTATAGGCTGTCTCATCGTTATCGGTGATCAGGCCTACCACTGTTGTGTCATCATCAAACTAAATGATGGTGTTGGAGTTGTGCCTGGCCATGCAGTCATGAGTGAACAGGGAGTACAGGAGGGGACTAAGCACGCACCCCTGAGGGGCCCCAGTGTTGAGGATCAGCGTGGCGGATGTGGTGTTACCTACCATGACCACCGGGGGGTGGCCCATTGTGAAAGTCCAGGATCTAGTTGCAGAGGTAGGTGGTTCGTCCCATGGTCCTTAGCTTAGTGATGAGCTTTGACGACACTATGGTGTTGAATGCTGAGCTGTAGTCAATGAATAGCATTCCCTCATAGGTGTTCCTTTTTCCCAGGTGGGAAAGGGCAGTGTGGAGTGCAGTAGAGATTGTATAATCTGTGGATCTGTTGGGGCGGTATGCAAATTGGTGTGGGTCTAAGGTTTCTGGGATAATGGTGTTGATGTGAGCCATGACCAGCCTTTCAAAGAACCTCATTGCTACAGACCTGAGTGCTACGGGTCGGTAGTCATTTAGGCAGGTTACCATATTGTTCTTGGGCACAGGGTCTATGGTCGTCTGCTTGAAACATATTGGTATTACAGACACAGACAGGGAGAGGTTGAAAATGTCAGTGAAGACACTTGACAGTTGGTCAGCTCATGCTCGAAGTACACGTCATGGTAAACCATCTGGCCCTGTGGCCGTGTGAATGTTGACCTGTTAATCCTCTTAAGGACCCGCCCCTTTTTAAAATTTTCTCCTAACATGACATACCCAAATCAAACTGTCTCTAGCTCAGGTCCTGAACCAAGGATATGCATTTTCTTGATACCATTTGAAAGGAAACACTTTCAAGTTTGAGGAAATGTGAAATTAATGTAGGAGAATATAAGATATTAGATCTGGTAAAATATTTAAGTTTTAGACTGAGCCAATGAACTATTGCATTTCTGTTCAAAATGTTGTATGAAGACTGCCCAAATGTGCCTAGTTGGTTTATTAATATGTTTTCAAGTTCATAACTGTGCACTCTCCTCAAACAAAATCATGGTATTATTTTACTGTCATAGCTACTCTAAATTGGACAGTGCAGTTAGATTAACAAGAATTTAAGCTTTCTGGGAAATGTTACTTGCAACCTCATGCTAATCGCATTAGACTACGTTAGCTCAACCATCCCACGAGGGACCCACCGATCCTGTAGAGGTTTTAAACAACCACAATGGAAAATTGATATGAAGTACTTGTAACTTTTCAAGCGTTGCTTTTAAAAGGAGGAATTGTGTTAATTGTGTTGGCCTGTAGCTACATGGTGATAAGTTGCAAAATCATATTTTTTTCTGATCAATGTTGGCCTTTGTTGTGTTTATTTGTTGTGTTTGTCAAACCAAATGACATTGTATAAAGAACCAACCAACACCTACCGTCAAACTTTTCAGCTAAGAGTACATCAATTATTTTTTGAACCAATATATTTTTTTCCATACATGACCAAACGACAACCTTGTTGAAAGGACCTTGCAGACTGAAATAAATGTTGTCATAGTCCCAAAAATCCATTCCATTTAGATTCAGAGAGAGAGGTTAAGTGGACCAGACAAAAGTGTAGGACAATACAGGGAAGATTAAAATGTGCTCCTTGCTCCCTCTGTCTGTCAGTCAATCCCCAAGGGTCCAGCAGACAGTGTCTGCAGCTGAGGCTCATGGTAGGAACAGAGAGGAGTGCTGTAGCGCTCCAATAAGCTTTCCATCACAGTGGTGTCATGGCAGACCTTCTTTCACAGCTCCCAAATAAGATCACAAACACATCAGACAGGTCTGAGTGCTCCTTCACCTTACACAGGCTCGCAGACAAGATGAAATCTCAAACCCACAAACAAGGTTACAAAGATAAAACTTGTACTTGACGTTTTTGTGTGTGGTGCAGGCTTTTAAAAACAAAGTTGTATTTTTCAGGCGAGAGTTATTACTGAGTCTGCAAAAATAATTAGGCCTTCATCCTTTCTTCTTTTCAGTATGTGTTTGCTTTATTTGATTTCTGTAGTTCTATTTTTATAGGTAGCGTAGCACTGCTTTGATTAATGTTTTCTTGTCTATACCTACTGTTTATTATAGCTATGCTCACAATCTAAAACGTCATGATACAAACCATCTTCCTATCTGGAACATAGCTGGGAGCTAGCTAACAAATAATAGAAACATATGTTTTCTCATGGCCACTTGTGGCTCACCAAGCAACAAAATACTTGTGTTGTTGTGTTGTCTGAGAGTAGCCTACATTATAGCTTACTGGGATTCTACATACAGCCATTTCATGGTGACATCATAGAATGCACAGCAGCTGTGGTGTCCATTGGTCCAAAGGAGACAGAAATGTAATGTGAAAGCAACATCTGTGCTGAAAGGTCAGGGTTGTGAACGGTCACTGCCTCATTTTGCCTCGGACATCAATGCACCTCATTTCACTCTGAAAAAGTGCAGTAAACTGAATAACGATGATATAATAAACTGAACCATGCTTGCGATATAGTTGACCGCAACAACTGGGAAGCCTTGAATTTCATTATGTGTTTGACATTTCCATCTACTGCATAGATAAACTCAAGGTACAGAGACATGTCTATATTTATAATCTACTCATATGTCCTCCTAAGTGTCCATGTATCCATCCAGTTATATATCTTACATGTATTTCATGGTCCTAATGAGGAACTTATGAGTTGCAATACAGGATCAGCATCTTTACATTTGTGTCGATAGCCTATCTAACAGAATCTCATCACTCAGTGATGAATGCATTAAAGGTCCATTGCAGCCATTTTTATCTCAATATCAAATAATTACTTGGTAACAAATATATATAAAGCACAGGAACATACATTTTTAAGACTGCACTGGGCCTATAATAATCTCCAAAAAGCCAGCAGCCAATGTACTGTACAGGAACTGTTGACATGTAGAGTGAAGTGAGAATAAATAGCATCAGTCCCTCTGACCTTTACCAGATGTCAAGAGTCCCTGCTCTGATATGACACTCTGACACTCACTCATGCAATGCACGAGTGATTGACCATGACATTTATGGCTGCATGTAAATTATTATGACAGCTTATGATAACCCTCACTCTATGACAATAACTTCAAGCCAAATGGGACCTGAGAGAGGAGAGAGGATACCCATGTGAGAATCCTTGACCTCCTTACTATTCACTCACCCCCCCCCCCCACATACACACACACACAGTCCAGACACAGCACACCCGGGAGCACACTACATGTATTTAAATCTTCCAGGAATTAGCCGTCCTGCAATCTGACTTGATGAAGACAGAAGAGGGGGAAGACATCTGGAGAGCAGGGCTTATATAACAATCAGATTCAGGGAGGGAGGGATGTATGGAGGACGGGCAGGCCATTCACCCCCTGCCTACTATGAGACGCTGCCTGTCTGCCCAGTCACTTCCATTCCTCTGCACAGAAAAGAGGGTTCCCCCAGGGTTCTTTGGGAGGGGTGAACCATAATGACCCACAGAACCCTTTGAGCCCTTCAATGGTTCTTTGCTGTTCACAAAAGGGTTATTTGCAACTTTAAGCGATAATTAAAATGTATAGGTAGAGGTATATTTAGGGGAGTGGTTTGTACACAGCTCTTTTTGTGCAACCGTGAGTGAGTCTGTCATTCCTGTCATCTAATGCTTTGTGTTATGAAATCACATATTATAAATGACCGTGCCAATAGTGGTGTCTTGTGAAAGACTAAAGTATGGTCTTCTAGAGTAACCAGAGTAAAAAAAAAAACCTGTATGGTTCTTAAGAAGGATCTACAAAGAACTGCCCTTAAGGAAAAACCACATGATTTCACATGCAAAACTGTCACGTTTTGCACATTATCATTTTATTTCACGTGAAATTCCACATGTGACATCATATGAAACCATGTATCTTTGGAACATTTCACACAATGATATTTCACATGACGTTTCACATGTGATCACATAGCCTTTCACATGTGGATTCAAATTTTCACTTGGGAATATTTTTCACAAGATTTCACAGCTGGTGCCCCGGAAACAAAAATGAGTTTTTAGGATACACACACAAACAGTGCCTGTAGTGTTTTCAATGTACAAACTTGACTGTGTATGTTTATTTACAGAGTAATTACTATTCAACATGTCCTCAAAAGCGATTTTAACTGACAACCTTGAATGACAGTGTTCTGATATTCCTGCTACACCAGCATGTCTGTGTCAGTGACTGAATTCACCACCTATGCATACACTTTGGACTTAATTAATGTAAACCTCAGCGTTGTTAGAAATACACTCAAGGAATTCTCTCATATTTATCATAGTGTTTCAGGAGTAACATTAACATAGAATAATATGCCCACCAACATTAAACAACTATACAGAAAACCCCTCATATTGCTGAAATAATTCATTTAGATCAATGATCGGAGAACAGTCAGATGAAGTGATAACTAAAATAGAAGTGCAGATGACAGAGTGCAGAGACGTATTATTGGTAATGAATGTGTAGAGGAATGCTGTAGACTTTGAGGTGCAGCAGAAAGATCAACATAAGCTCAGCATACCCCAAATCCAGATGTTGTCATTTCAAATCTCAGGTGGGGTCATGTTATTAAAAAGTCGGTACTAAGCGATCCTATCAAATGTAATCATATTGTCATTTATTAAAGATTTTTTTTTACACAATGTTAGCTGAACATCATACCACTTACTTTAAAAAATAATTGAATTCCCTTGAAATGTACGTGTCATTTGTAGTTTCACATGTGAACATTGCATTTTTCATGGTAATTGCATTTTCACATGTGAAATACTGCAGCTGTTTGCACATATTGAGCTGAAATTTGTGAAACCATATGTTCACATGTATTACATTCAGAGTTCACATGTTAACACCAACTTTTCACGAGGAGAAAAACATTCACATGTGAAAATCTAATTTGCACTTTCACATGGAAAAAACTTTTACATGGGAAAATCTAACTAACACGTGGAATAGCATTTTCACATGTGAAAATCGAATTTGCACTTTTCCATATGAAGATTGAATTTGCACTTTTACATTGAACGTTTTTCACGTGAAAATCGAGCTTTCACGTGTGGAATTGCATTTTGACAGGTGCCTTTTGTCACATTTATTTCACAAGATGATATTTTCACATTTGTAGTTTCATGTTATTACATTTTTTTCACATTAACTTCACATGAGATCACATCTGAAATTCATGTGGTTTATCTGTATGACCCACACATTTAAGCATACGCAAGATTGAAAAGGTTCTTTATAAAACCATTGTCCCTAAAGGTTCTATAAAGAACCATAAAAAGGGTTCTATATAGCCCGAAAAAGGGTTGTAACCGTTATGCTATGCAGTGGAACCTTTTTTTGTGCTATATAGGACCTTTTTGTTAGATATATATAGGTAGCCAAGCAGTAAAGAGTGTTGGGCCAGTAACTGAAAGGTCACTGGTTTGAATCACGAAGCCAAGGCACTTAAACCTAATCACTCAGGAAAAAAAGCCAGGAAAGTGTTCTTTAATAGCACCACAAAGGTTCCAATATGAACTGTATGAGCATGGTTCTTATGGAACCTTCAAAAATAGGTTATATTCAGAACCAAAAGAGATCCGCTATGGTTGAAAGCCAAATAACCCTTATTTGGCACTATATATAACCATTTGTTTTTAGTGTGTGGGACAGACTGATCCTGCATGGAGAACCCAAGCTGGGTTTCTTAACTTCACGCTATGTATAGCACATTGGAGTTGGGTTGCGACGACTCTGGGCAGAGTGTAACTACATTGAGTCGCTGTCAGACGACACGAGGAAACAGTTGGTGGTTGTTTTTGACAAAAGTTGTATTAAAAAGTATGTATTTCAGCAAACAAAGAAAGGCACGCAAGCTACAGAGGACAAACAAACAGTGGGCACAAGGCAAGGGTTTAAAACATTTACAAGTATGGACTGACAGCGACTCCATGTGGTGGGAGGTTCAGTCCGCCCACAGTCATCTCCGCTCAACTTCATTGATGTGATGTAAATGGTGGAGCTGAGAAAAGTTTGGCTAGGTGAACCCATGCACACTGACAATGACCGCTGTATTTGAAACCCTATTTATCTACTCATGTCAAATTCTAGGAATGACTTGGGTTCATAACAAAATGTAGACCCTGGTAATGACGACAAGATTAAAAGAAAAACAAACGTTTGACCCACATATACAAAACTCTAAACCACCTTTACTCCACACACAGAGACGAGTACAAAGCCCTCCCTCGCCCTCTTTTTGGCAAATCTGACCATAATTCTATCCTCCTGATTTCTGCTTACAAGGAAAAATTAAAGCAGGAAGCACCAGTGACTTGGTCAATAAAAAAATAGACATATGAAGCAGATGCTAAGCTACCGGACAATTTTGCTAGCAAAAACTGGAATATGTTCAGGGATTCTTCCGATGGCATTGAGGAGTACACCACATCAGTCACTGGCTTCATCAATAAGTGCATCGACGACGTCGCCCCCACAGCGACTGTACGTACAAACCCCAACCAGAAGCCATGGATTACAGGCAACATCCGCACTGAGCTAAAGGGTAGAGCTGCTACTTTCAAGGACTTTGAAAAAGTTACAAAAAAAGGCATGTGCTGTTTCTTGTCTTGCTGCACACGCTGGGCATCCTTCACATGTGATAGGCTAATATTGTCTGTCACCTACTGTATCAGACTATTCTTAATGTAATCTTTACATATACTAAACAATAGATGTGTGAAATTTGTTTTGATTTAGAATGGACCATTATCAGGCACCTATCTAGGGGCAGGGGAAGAAATATATGTCAAATATGCACTTAAATAGCGAATGGAGCACGCTTTTCCCGTGATTTATTTTCATGCCAGCCAGGTATGCTATACGCCTGTTGTAAAGTGAAGCAATGTGCTTAATATTAGGAAAGTTGAGAATAAAAATGGTAAGAATATAGTAAGCTGATGGGATCCTCCTCTTTTTAATAGAGGCCATCAAAACTCTGTTTTCTCACACAATTGCATAGCTCTCATGGGCTCTCGTGTAGTGTTTGATTTGATTTTTGATTATATTTGCATTGTTGTCATCGTAATTAGAGGGATAATAGAGTGCTGCATAATAGGCAGATAACAAGTTTGGTAGGCTGCTAATGACAGTGACTAAACGGTCATATGGAATTTTGACTGTGGTCATGACTTGTGACCACCGGTGTGACAAATACAATTAGATTTGATTTGATTAGAGAACATCCTGGCTCTGCTGTTGAACCATTCAGCGAGCTATTTAACCAAGGATGATCTTCACTATGGTAACTAAGCCATCTGCCATGTCTGAAATACAAACTAATGATCAAGGCAATCCTATATTTCAAATCTAGGCTACCTCTCCCATGTTAAGATAAAGCAGTTTTTTTCACTCTCATTTTTCAGTTGACCATGACTAAGTGGTGGTAATTAAGTCAGAGATGTTTACAAAAAGGTTTGTTGTCTAATCTGATGGAACTGACAGTATTAAATCTGTCTTAAATCTCATGAACTCTTTGGAGCTCTCATCAATTTTCCTGTCACATACTGCATCTTCCTCAGTGTCATTTCATTTAACTCTGTGGGAATGCACTGAACTCGTTTAAAAAAAGATCCCTTCCTGATACCATTATTATTTTATCAAACCCGTTATGCCTTACCACAATCTGGGATTTGAGATGTCTTGTGAAGGTAAAGTGTATTCACCTTCAGCCCTGGCGACCCTGTGGGACTGGCTTATCCTGTCTGTGGCTTATTATCAATACCCTTGCTAGACCTACTCCTGTTCCTGCTCTATGTGCTGCTGAGGTAGTGACGTGGTTCAAAATTCTGCTGGTGTCGAGCACAGTGTTGTTAAAATAATGATCATTAGCCAAGGTCAAAGGCCTTTTGGATGATCCGTCAGGACGCGTGCTGCTCTTAATACTGTTGGGAGAAAACAAAACATCTTACTGGCTTAACATGCTGGTTAATAGATTCCTGCAGTGGGGATTGCATGTTGAATAACACATTGGCTTTGTGAGAATAGTCACAAATGTCTGTTAGGATGGTTTACACATTGAGAGTACAATGTTGTTAAGTTTTATTCACTGGCTCATGTGTCACAGGTGTGGTATTCAAAGTCAGGGAAATACAGTGGGGTCGACAAATTGAAAGGAAAATGCGGGGGGCAGGGACAAAAGTACAGATTTTATTATATAATGTACACGGTTTTGAGAAAGATCATTTGAATGATATGTTATTGAGTTAATGTATTTATTGGTTCTCTTAATGCTGATAAGATAAATTAAATTGTAATTCATTTTATTGGCTATTTGTTTATGTTAAATTCTAAATGTACACATTTTAAGTTGTGACGTTAAATTTGGGGTGGGGTCGCCAGAAATTCTGCCCCCTCAAAAAAATATCTAGAAAAAAGTTCCCCAGAAAAACTTTACTTTTGCGTTCTATATTTGTATGTCAATGTTCCGTTAAGGGCTTCTAACTTCTGAGTGCACCTCTTTAATCTTGCTGTAGAACCCTGGAAGGGTGTTAGTGAAGGGCGGAGGGGAGGGGGGACATCTGAGGGAGATCTGAGGAGACAGTGGCCCTAGGACTGACGGCGCACCTGTCTTGGCCTGCTGCCAGATGAGAGCGAGGCTGTAGCTAGCTTTAGTAGAAGTGATGGGCGGCCTGCTCTGCCTGCTCCACCCTGCAAGATGGGAATATCGTTGGGTGAGAGGCGAGGGGGAAGTTCAATTCCGTCCAGGAGATCAAAGTTGGGGGCCGTTAACGATGTGCGCTGCCAGCTTCCACTGCGGTTGCTGCTGCTGACCCATCTAAAAGTTTAACTTGGGTAAGATAGATGACATTATTTACACATCCTTTGCTAGGGGCAGGCATGTTAGCAAACAGAACATCAATGCAGGGGCCACCGGTGCAGTCAGCTATGGCATCTCAATATCACAAGCAATTGACTTTGTGCATTGGCAAAGTACAACAGACACTGGTAATGTGGCCTAGTTTTCAGATAGAGGATCGAGCAGCTGTTTGCAGAGCCTAATAACTTTTATGAAGACACAACAATTCACGCATAGCACAATAAACACAACTAAATATAATAATATTTTGCATTCATATACTTAAGAGGTTAAGGAAAAGTCTGCTTGGTCTGTTGTGATCACTGCCAAGACCATACCGTTCATACATGTTTTCAATGGCAGTTTATGATATATACTGAAGAGTAAGTAATCAAATGATGTCTTCTTCCCCCACATCAGACATTTTCTGGATATAAGAACACAGATATGAAAATGAGCAGATCAAGCCATATGAAGGACGAAAGAGAGATCCTGGGCTCTATTCAATCATATCCGCTTCAATCGGATTCACATTAAGAGAAAAAAATCCCATGCAGCCTTGTTTACAAGTTCCAACACTGGAATGTGAGATGCAATCAAAACCTTGATTAGGCTGATAGAAATCCTCATTATTTTGTTGAATGATTTCCAATTTGGCCATCGTTTCTAAATAGCCTACACTTTCTCGTTCTAAACTTCTAATGTGAGTGGGACGGGTGTGGCTTCACGACAATGACCAAGAGCAGCTGCTCACCAATTGGACAGCTCCAACACAGTTACCCTAGTTACACAACATCAGCTATGTAGCTATGTAGGTGTCTCCGATTATCACTAGGCCTTCATTTGTCTTCTGCCTCAATAGTGAAAAATAACATTCTTAAGTCCCACATTTTCATATGATTATCACTGCATGAATAGATGGAGCATGAGGTGACACCTGATCAGAGCAGAAAGAAAAATGGATCTCATTCAAAGTAACAGTTTGTGCTTATATTATTACCAACGCCGTAAAGTTCCCCCTTCCTTTAACACGCAATTCTTCCCCTTCCCGAGTGCATTGCTAATCGGTGCATTGCTAATGATTTTTGTATGAAATAAAGACAACTGTCCCTACTTCTTTGTGTCTCACAGTTAAAGCCTCTACTCCTCCTAATGGTGTTTGTCCTGCATTAAACAAGGCATCCACCAGGGTTGAAAATATGTACAGTCAATTATGCTGCCTGCCAAGCCAGAAAGGGCTTCCACACTTCATTAGCAGAATTCTGTGAATGTGTTCAGTTAGATCATCCACGGTGCGGCTCTGAGTTCCAGTCGGTGGGTATTTTGTATTTGTGGAAGACAAGATCTTGACAAAATCAGGGGAGCTTTACCCCAAAATATCAGTTTCCTTTCAAGGTCATTGTCATTGCTGCTGTTTAAGAAGGACAAATCTCTATGGAACCATAAAGTGTAGGTGTCTGTAAAACAATTCCATAATCTACGTTGAACCCGTGCAACTTTGACAATACGGAATGTTCTTTCATGTACAGTAGTGTTAGTGAGAAAGCGCCTGTAGTCTTTTCCTCAAAGACGTGCCACCGAAATGTGCTTTTCACATAACACAAATGTACATCAACTTTTGTCAATTGGATCAACAGTGAACCATTTATAACATACGAGGAGAGAACTCATACTCACAGTCCTTGTGCGCCAGGGGACGTATGAGGTGGCAACAAAGGAGGTAGTATCTTATAACGCATTGGCCTTTTGGTAATCCGTTTTTTTTTTCCCCAGGCAAGATGGTAGTCTCCTGAGCGCCACACTTAAGGATTGAGCCAGGGGTAATTTCATGGTAAACTAATGACTCCTATGCCATTTAAACAACACTCTACAACCCTCTATGGACTGTAGGTTTATGTTCTGTCAATGGATACTTGATAAGCATAAGACACACCATAGTAGTCACAGGCAGTCAAGGGTGCATGTGGATATGGATGTGTGCGTACTAAAATCCACAATGATCCTAGGAAAGTTAAATGCAATTAATGGATCATCTACAGTCACAATAATTGAAATGAAAGTCATTGTTTGCAATTGAAGTAAAAGCAAAAGTGAATGAATAGATATGTACAGTATAATTATCTTGACTAGCTCCCCCTTTGTGATTACATAATTGGCTTTAATTGCTAAGCCTTAATTGGGAGGCGCTTGGTTTGGCACATACAGGGGGAGAACAGAAAAACACATTGCTGCCAGTTTCTCATAGCTTCAATCTTTTTATGCAGACGATCATGTAACTAACTCATTGAAATAATACGGCACAATATTGCCTTGATTTGTGAACATATGTTTGAAAAGTTCCTCCTCAGTGAGGGAGTCGTGACTTGCTTTGACACCCACATTTCACATTCACCACATCAGAATGGGGGCAGTAAGGTATCATCTTTAGTATCATCAAAAAGTACATTTACATTTTTTTTTAAACGAAATACACTTTGTGATGGTGCTGGAGATTATAACTTATTCACATTTTTTTCTAATGAGTACACACTATTGAATGTTTACTCGTCAATAAAGACGCCATACTGCAATGGCATGTAAGTATATTTTCAAGTTATAGATATTGAAAGTAAGAGGGTGTTAAGATAAACATAATCAGATAGGAGGTATAGAACAGAAAAGGAGTAGTTAGTCATATATAGTAGAAAAAAAAGCAGTGTTTTTATTTACATTGTCATCACTAGCTTTGTCCAACACTGACATTACTAAACACAACTAGAATCTCATCCTGTGACAGGAATGGTAGGAGAGTTAGTATTCCACACTTATTGCACGCACACAATTACACTTAGCTGGGTTGTGAAATGTGATGGTTAGAGTGAAAATCTACCAGAGAATAGAGCTCCAGGAGGATGGTTGGTGACCACTGCCCCTACACACTCTACAAATGCGTTTTAAAATAATCATACAGTCAATCACATAGAGAGCCATAGTCCCTACCCATTGACAGTTCCTACTAATCGGTTATATGGCATGGTTCAACCACTACACTCTATGAAAAAGTAATATATAGAACTTTTCTCCACATAGCAGAACAGTCTTGGGTCTCTACAGATGTAGGACCTTCATTTGAGACAGTTTACGACACAATGAAAATAATTCTGCAGCAACAAGAAATGTGAATTATTATGTGGATTATAATTAATTGACATTTTTTTGTAGGGGTTAATACATTTCTCATTAGGGCAAATCAAGTCTGACATTTTGAAGTGGAAATCAACTTTAGAAGCTCTTTTAAACCTCAAATACACTATGAGAATATTATCAGCAACAAGAGTGATCAAATTAGGATCCTACATATGTATAATACTCTTTTTCAGTCCAAGTAGTGGCTAAAGCATGCCTTTGCCAGACTTAGTAGGAATTGTCAATGGACAGGGGCTACTCGTCTATCTGTAATTGGCTGTATGACCAATAGAATACATTGGTAGTCATTACAGGTATCTGGCCTATAGGAGCTTTGACAATTGGTGCTGTGTCTGTCTGGGCCTTAGGAACAGATTGGTGCTGCAACCAGCGTAGTCTATCACCCTCTTACACCTTACCTTTTAATTATAGAATGTGGTGACATAAAAAATAGATATTGGTAAGTGGTAACCCAATCAACAGCCAAAGTGTACATTTATATTTATATTTATATTACAAAGCAGTCTGAAAGTAGATTGACAGTATGTCAATCTGAAGGAAGTATGGTTTGAAGCGACTGAAATGATTCAGATAAAGATATTGGGAAGTGAATAGAATATCACCAGTCAATAATGGTGTATGATCTTTTGTGTAGAAAATATAATAATTGACATGGCTTTCAATGATGTGGTGATGGTATGCTCTGCACCGTACTGTGACATTTTATTGATAGCGATCTATTGTTGCCTTGTAGTCAGTATACTACACAATCTCACTTGCTTTTGACCATACATAACTAGCTAACTCTCCAGTGCATGTCAACAATTTGACCGGGTGGGACAATGGTAGGGGATATCGAAATCAAAGATGAACTGTCATTGGTCTATTACAATCAGACCGCCGGGTGACATTATACGACGGCCAAAAACACCAACCCACCTGAACGTGCAAAAATTGCAGCCATTTAAAAAAAACTGCTCTTACACAAAAGGGCATTATCATAATTTTCAAGTGTTTCAAGTGTTATTTCAACCTCATAGTGTGGAAATATCATTATAAAGCAAGTAATAGACGTTTTAGACTTTACTGACCCTTTAAATCACGATCAGACGACTTTGTTGAATGGAGAACTTCGCAAGTTTTGCCTGTACATCTCCCCTACATCTTATCTGTAGCCACTGTTTTGAATGACCTTAGGCCCTTAGGCTCATGACTCGTAACCAGCATGATGCACAGTATGGTACTCCTCAAAGATGCAGGGCCCAGTTAACCAAAGGCATATTAAGGCTAAGTTAATCATTAGAACCATTGAGTTCAAAGGTTTTAATGAACTAAAAGCCTTAAGATGCTTTTGAGAACGCGGGCCCAGGTCTATTCAGTGGCATGGTGGTTCAATTAAGGTTTCTGGGCAACATTTGGGGTTGTGTGCACATGGCTCTGTATATCTTCTGGAGAGAGATGACGACAGATGACTTTGCATAATCACATAGGAAATGTGTGGCAGTAGAGTCTAAATTTACTTATGTGGAAATTAAAGCTGATAATGAGACACATGGAGGTAACAACGTGTCCTATACGTAACCTGCTGTTGACACATTTCGTGTCGCAAGAAGTAGATGTGTGTGAATGTCATGAAGAGAAGCACAAGCATGACATAAATGCTAATCGAATTCCAAAATTCTTTAGCTAATACTTTGAAGAGAACTGTTTGAAAATATGTTCAAAAACTATTTTTTTAAAGCCTCTGGATCGTACCGGACAGTTGGAGACAATGGAGAATGCACACCGAAAGATTTCCAATCACTCAAGAAAGCACAAGTTCAAGGATCAAAGGCAATTCATACAACAGATAGTCAACAAATAAATCAAAAGGAAGTTTGTTCTGTCTGTCCTATACCTGAAAGATATGACAAAGATCAGGAAACTATTATCATTATTTTTCTGGCAGGCACTACCTGAAAGATATGACAAAGATCAGGAAACTATTATCATTATTTTTCTGCCATGTATTTATCCCCTTATTTCAGGCACTTATCGGGTATCAAAATAAGACCCAAAATAAGACCCAGATGCAGAACCGTGTCGAAGTAACAATGTTTATTACAGCAACAGGGACAGATCAGGCAGAGGTCGATAATCTAGAGGTGGGGCAAAGGTACAGGACGGCAGGCAGGCTCAGGGTCAGGTCAGACAGAGGTCAGTAATCTAGAGGTGGGGCAAAGGTATAGGACGGCAGGCAGGCTCAGGGTCAGGCAGAGTGTTCAGGTGGGTGGGTACAGGGTCAGGGCAGGCAAGGGTCAAAAGCAAGAATGACGAGAAAAGGGAGACATTTTTTTAGACATATTTTTTATTTCACCTTTATTTAACCAGGCTAGTTGAGAACAAGTTCTCATTTACAACTGCGACCTGGCCAAGATAAAGCAAAGCAGTGCGACACAAACAACAACACAGTTACACATGGAATAAACAAGCGTACAGTCAATAACACAATATTAAAAAATAAAGTATATATACAGTGTGTGCAAATGGCCTGAGGAGTAGCCTTAGTAGCGAAGTAATTACAATTTAGCAAATTAACACTGGAGTGATAGATGTGCAGGTGATGATGTACAAGTAGAAATACTGGTGTGCAAAAGAGCAGATAACAAAATAAAAACAATATGGGGATGAGTTAGGTAGATTGGATCGGCTATTTACAGATGGACTATGTACAGCTGCAGCGATCGGTTAGCTGCTCAGATAGCTGATGTTTAAAGTTAGTGAGGGAAATATAAGTCCCCCAGCTTCAGCAAAGGAGGTGTTGGCTTTGGGGATGATCAGTGAGATATACCTGCTGGAGTGCGTGCTACGGGTGGGTGTTGTTATCGTGACCAGTGAGCTGAGATAAGGCGGAGCTTTACCTAGCATAGACTTATAGTTGACCTGGAGCCTCTAGGTCTAGCGACGAATAGGTAGTGAGGGCCAACCGACTAAAGCATACAGGTTGCAGTGGTGGGTGGTATATGGGGCTTTGGTGACAAAACGTACGGCACTGTGATAGACTGCATTCAGTTTGCTGAGTAGAGTGTTGGAGGCTATTTTGTAAATGACATCATTGAGGATCGGTAGGATAGTCAGTTTTACAAGGGTATGTTTGGCGGCCTGAGTAAAGGAGGCTTTGTTGCGAAAAAGGAAGCCAATTCTAGATTACATTTTGGATTGGAGATGTTTAATATGAGTCTGGAAGGAGAGTTTACAGTCTAGCCAGACACCTAGGTATTTCTAGTTGTCCACATATTCTAAGTCAGAACCATCCACAGTAGTGATGCAAGTCGGGTGGGTGGGTGCGGGCAGCGAACGGTTGAGAAGCAATTAGTTTTATTAGCGTTTAAGAGCAGTTGGAGGCCCCGGAAGGAGAGTTGTATGGCATTGAAGCTTGTTTGGAGGTTTGTTAACAACACTGTCATCTCAGATTTTCAAAATATGCTTTTGAACCATAGCTAAACAAGCATTTGTGTAAGAGTATTGATAGCCTAGCATAGCATTAAGCCTGGCATTCAGCATGCAACATCACAAAAACAAGAAAAGCATTCAAATAAAATCATTTACCTTTGAAGAACTTCAGATTTTTCAATGAGGAGACTCTCAGTTAGATAGCAAATGTTCAGTTTTTCCAAAAATCTTATTTGTGTAGGACAAATCGCTCCGTTTTGTTCATCACGTTTGGGTAAGAAAAAAAACGAAAATTAAGTCATTACAACGCAAACTTTTTTCTTTTTCCAAATTAATTCCATAATATCGACAGAAACATGGCAAACGTTGTTTAGAATCAATGCTCAATGTGTTTTACACATATCTATCGATGATAAATCATTCGTGGCAGTTTGGTTTCTCCTCTGAAGAAAATAAACGCGCATGGACCTGGAGATTACGCAATAATTTCGATGGAGGACACCGGGCGGACACCTGGTAAATGTAGTCTCTTATGATCAATCTTCCAATGATATGCCTACAAATACGTCACAATGCTGCAGACACCTTGGGGAAATGACAGAAAGTGCAGGCTCATTCCTGGCGCATTCACAGCCATATCAGGAGACATTGGAACACAGGGCATTCAAAATCTGGACCATTTCCTGTATGACATTTCATCTTGGTTTCGCCTGTAGCATTAGTTCTGGGTCACTCACAGATAATATATTTGCAGTTTTGGAAAAGTGAGAGTTTTTTCTTTCCAAAGCTGTCAATTACATGCATAGTCAAGCTTATTTTCGTGACAAAATATCTGGTTTAAAACGGGAACATTTTTTATCCAAAAATTAAAAGAGCGCCCCCTATCTCGAAGACGTTAACACAGTGTCCAAAGAAGGGCCAGATGTATACAGAATGGTGTCATCTGCGTAGAGGTGGATCAGGGAATCATCCGCAGCAAGAGCGACATCGTTGATATATACAGAAAAAAGAGTCGGCCTGAGAATTGAACACTGTGGCACCCCCATAGAGACTGCCAGAGGTCCGGGCAACAGGCCCTTTGATTTGACACACTGAACTCTGTCTGAGAAGTAGTTGGTGAACCAGGTGAGGCAGTCATTTGAGAAACCAAGGCTGTTGAGTCTGCCAATAAGAATGCGGCGATTGACAGAGTCGAAAGCCTTGGCCAGGTCGATGAAGACGGCTGCACAGTACTGTCTTTTGTCGATGGCGTTTATGATATCGTTTACTACCTTGAGCGTGGCTGAGGTGCACCCGTGACCAGCTCAGAAACCTGGATTGCATAGAGGAGAAGGTATGGTGGGATTCAAATTGGTTGGTTTATTAACTTGGCTTTTAAAGGCTTTAGAAATGCAGGGAAGGATGGATATAGGTCTACAACAGTTTGAGTCTAGAGAGTCACCCCTTTTGAAGAGGGGGATGGATGACCGTGGCAGCTTTCCAATCTTTGGGGATCTTGGACGCTACGAAAGAGGGGTTGAATAGGGGTGGATAATTTTAGAAAGAGAGGTTGCAGGTTGTCTAGCCCAGCTGATTTGTACGGGTCCAGGTTTTGCAGAACATTTGCTATCTGGATTTGAGTGAAGGAGAAGCTGGGGAGGCTTGGGCAAGTAGCTGTGGGGGATGCGGAGCTGTTTGCCGGGGTTGGGCTAGCTAGGAAAAGCAGTAGCCGACACAAAAACACTGACTGGCTTGACAAACCAGACGAACTGGCAACAGACAAACAGAGAACTCCGATATAAATACATAGGGGATAATGGGGAAGATGGGTGACATCTGGATGGGGGGTGGAGACAATCACAAAGACAGGTGAAACAGATCAGGGTGTGATACTAATGCTCTTCTCCCAGCTCCCAAGAAGTACTGCCAGCCCTCATTTATTTAGCTCTGTTATGGAGCAATCTGCTGTGCCTTTTGAGTGAGCATTCACCAGTGGTGACTTCACAATCTCACTCATCTCCCTCTGCTTCAAAGGCTGTTTTAAAGGGATGCTTGTGTGTGTGTCGTTTGTGTCGCATACTGCTCTTGTCCCTTTAAGTTTTCGTCTTTTACATGGAGTTTTGGAAGAACAAGACATGGCTTTGTTTCCGAGTGGAGTTGAAGTGTATTGACTGCAGATGCTCACAGATTATGTGGAGTATGGCTCATACATTTATGGCCATTCCCATAACAGGTATAAATACACAGGTATAAAGCAGGTATAATTACACATGAGATAATGGGGAAGATGGGCGACACCTGGAGGGGAGTGGAGACAATCACAAAGACAGGTGACACAGATCAGGGTGTGACAGCAACAAAAATATGAATGCAACATGTAAAGTGTTGGTCCTACGTTTCATGAGCAGAAATAAAAGATTCAGAAATCTTTCATACACACAAAAAGCTTATTTCTCTCAAATTGTGTGCACACAATTGTTTACATCCCTATTAGTGAGCATTTCTCCTTTGCCAAGATAATCCATCCGCCTGACAGGTGTGGCATAACAAGAAGCTGATTAAACTGCATGATCATTACACAGGTATTCTCTGTTACTGGGGACAATAAAAGTACTCTCTAAAATGTGCAGTTTTGCCACACAACACAATGCCACAGATGTCTCAAGTTTTGAGGGAGAGTGCAATTGGCATGGTGACTGCAGGAATGTCCACCAGAGCTGTTCCCAGATAATTTAACATTATTTTCTCTACCATAAGCCACTTCCAACGTCGTTTTAGAGAATTTGGCAGTACATACAATCGGCCTCACAACCACAGACCACATGTAACCACGCCAGCCCAGAACCTCCACATCCAGCTTCTTCACCTGCAGGATCGTCTGAGTCCAGCCACCCGGACAGCTGATGAAAGTGTGGAATGTTTCTGTCTGTAATAAAGCTCTTTTGTGGAGAAAAACTTATTCTGATTGGCTGGGCCTGGCTCCAAGGTGGGTGGGACTGGCACCCAAGTGGTTGGGACTATGTTCTCCTAGACACACCCATGGCTGTGCCCAGTTTTCTGAACTCCATAAGTTAGGGCCTATTGTATTTATTTCAATTGACTGATTTCCTTAAGTGTATTGTAATTATTGCCTAATGCCTTAATATTTCAGAATACTTCCATTCGTTTTTTAACTGGTCCCGGGGATCTTCAGACAAGTCTTGTTTTGCATTCTAGAGTGAAATGGAGTCAGCTTTCCATAGAGGTGTCATGTTAGTGAGCAGCCCAAACCGTTCGGACACTGAGGTTGGCAGAAGAGGCTGTACCGACTTCAGACGAGTCTTGTGAGGCCTGTGGTCGTCCTAGAGCAAAACGGAGAACATGTGTTCGTGAGAGTCTCATCTTTCAAGAAGCCATTTGGACGCTACAGACGTTTTTGTGAGAAGACCGATTTTCGGGATGCCTCATGGTCTGACAAACACCGCTTTCACCACAGATGTTGAAGGGCGATATCGGCGGTTGCGTTGGATTGAGAAGCAGCCCATGCATATCTCTAGCTAAAACAGCCAGATTTTGATGGGGATGTTTTTAATTGATTCTCACGGGGGAGTAAAAATTATATGAGAAAGGCCAAAAACTGATCAAGACAGGGATTTTGTGAATGTGCTGACTAAGTTTGAACACTCACTTTGGACACCAACTGTACATATATTCAATCCACTTAGCGTACACACTGACTGTAAACCCTGCTGAATGGGACACTATAGTATGCTAACATGACTGTAAATATGCTCAATAACATATCCGTTGTAAGCGTCTGTAAAATCATAGGAATCTCATTCCTCCCAGAGAGAGTGCACTCTGACTCCCATCCAAACACATCCCAGCCAAATAACATGCAGGAGTAGAGGAAGTCTAATGGGAACCTGTCCATCACCACCCTCTATTTGCTCACAGGGGAATAAGCACTAGTCTGTGAGGGGGCTTAATAGCTATCAGAGCCCGTCAGTGAGTAAATGCAGGCGAACGGCCCTGAGCTTGGCCCACTGCCAAACATCACCACTTGTTGATAAACAAAGGAAGGTAAGGAGTGTCTATATATGGACATATGCAGTACACATGCGCACACACACACAAAATAAACATAAATACACATTTTGAACTAACATGCACACACAAGATGAACAAACATGCACTTGACTAACTGAATATCTATATCTAATTGAAATTCCAATCGTAAACAGCTCTGCAAATAGGTTGAATCATAGTAGGACAAAAAATTATTGCATTTCTGTGTCAATTAATCCTTACACTATGTACACAAACGTATGTGGACACCACTTCATCCGTTGCTGACAGCTGTATAAAATTCAGCATACAGCCATGCAATCTCCATAGACAAACATTGGCAGTAGAATGGCCTTACTGAAGAGCTCAGTAACTTTCAACATGGCACTGTCACAGGATGCCACCTTTAATTTTTCAAGAGATGAATCATGCTTCACCATCTGGCAGTACAACTGACAAATCTGGATTTGGCGGAAGACAGGAGAACGCTACCTGCCCCAGTGCATAGTGTCAACTGTAAAGTTTGGTGTAGGGGGAATAATGGTCTGGGGCTGTCTTTCATGGTTCGGGATAGGCCCCTTAGTTCCAGTGAAGGGAAATCTTAACGTTACAGCATACAATGACATTTTAGACAATTCATCATCAGTGCCCGATAATAATGCTCGTGACTGAATGGGAGCAAGTCCCCACAGCAATGTTTCAACATCTAGAGGAAAGCCTTCCCAGAAGAGTGGAGGCTGCTATTGCAGCAAAGGGGGAACCAACTCCATATTAATGCACATGATTTTTTAATGAGATGTTTTGGTCATGTGGAGAATGTAATAACACTGAATGTTCAAACATGAAGATTCATAGTTCAGAGACACATGCGTGGATTATGAATTCTGTGTGATCGCTTCAAATGTCCACTGATAAAACGTGACACGTCCCTGTAATGTTTATTTTATCACTCTGTGATGGTGGTATGCAGCTGCTGCTGCTGCTCTCTTCCATGCCACCCATACTGAGAGGTTTTCCACCGTGAATTACTGTTTGATCAGTGCTCTAGATCTATTATTAGATCTATTAGATCAGTGCTTCTACATCTGCATTGCTTGCTGTTTGGGGTTTAAGGATGGGTTTCTGCAAAGCACTTTGTGACATCGTCTAATGTTAAAAGGGCTTCATAAATACATTTCATTTATTGATTAATATTACTCAATGAAGTGTCCCTCTCTTGGACCAGAACCCGTTTGCATAAAAGGGTTAAGTGTTGCCTAAGGGTTTACCTTAAGGAATAATTTGCCCTTACCTAAGGGAATATTTAAGGGCACTGCATAGAACCCCTCAAATATTGCCTTAGGTAACGCATACTTTTGGGGTTTTATGACTAGTTTGAAGGCATGTACGGCAGAAACAGTATTTGGTTACCATTGGATGGCCTCATTCACTGACTAAACGTCTAGTCAAAAAGATAGCATTTATTTTGTGAGATAGTAAAACTGAAATTCAAGACAAGATAACCAAATTAGTCTTCCCGAGTGGTGCAGTGCTAGCTGTGCCACTAGATATCCAAATTAGAGTCCAGGCTCTGTCGCAGCCAGCCGTGACCGGGAGACCCATGGGGCGGCGCACAATTGGCTCAATGTCGTCCGGGATCAGGGAGGGTTTGGCCGGCAGGGATGTTCTTGTCCCATCGCGCACAAGCAACTGCTGTGGCGGGCTGGGAGCAAAGCATGCTGGACACGGTCGCCAGGCGCATGGTGTTTCCTCTGACACACTGGTGCGACTGGCTTCCGGGTTAAGCGGGCATTGTGTTAAGAAGCTGTGCGGCTTGGCTGGGTTGTGTTTCTTGAACTTCGCTTCTCCTGAGTCCATACGGGATTTGCAGCGATGGGACAAGATCGGAACCCCCAATTGGATACCACGAAATTGGGGTGAAAAAGGGGTTAACAATATAACCAACTTGTTTGTTTTACATTTTAGCACATCAAGCTAGCTTACATAGTAGCTAGCTAACTAGCCAGCTAGCTTTGTAGCCATTGAATGTGCACCTTCCATGGTTTAGATGGCTAAAAAAAAAATATTTATTTATTTATTTTGGAAATAACAAAGCTCTACCAGGTGGTTGAGACATCAAAGAGGGTCATACCAGTAACTCCATATTACACACAAAAAAAACGCTGGTAACCCAGCGCTGGGTAAATATTGGATAGACAACACGCTGGGTTATTTTGACCCGGCCAGTTGGGTTGTGTGAATAACCCTACTTGGGTTGTTGGGATTACCCAATCATGGGATTTCCCAAACTGGGCATTTTTTTATGTAGTCATTAGGGGTGGTTTATTAAGGGTTATTAGGGGTGTGGCTTTAGTTCTTATTGGCCAACCGTCAGAATAAATGTATTTTCTGTTCATGTTAAGTTCAAATGTTCCTTATTTTTTCATTTGACACATTCTTCAATAATATAAAGATGATTTATTACATGCTACAATAATGCATAGCACCTTATTGTAGCCCAACAATGGAATTTACATAGGCTTTTAGGAAACTCATCCACTTCTGTAAGCCTCATTGAAATTACAAAAATGTCAATGTTCGACTTCAACATGTGAACTATACAACAGAACAGATTAACAGGTATGACATTTACCCTAATGGGTGGATACAAATATATCTGATAGCCACGCACCTACTTAACTACGCCTCCAGCCTTCTGATATGACCCACTAGGTCATATCTCAATAATACAGCATCAATAGTCCAGCAATTGTTAAAGAAAACAATTAAGTTGCAACCCAGCAGTTGGGTCAAGTAAACAACCTAGCATTTCTTCTAGTGGAAAGCCATCCCAGTAGAGTGGAGGCTGTTATAGCAGCAAAGGGGGGACCAACGCCATATTAATGCCCACGAATTAAATATTCGATGAGCAGGTGTCCACATACTTTTGGTCATATAGTGTATGTGGAAGCAAATGTATTGTGCCTTTTGAAATGGAGAGGAGTATATCACAGAGGCTTTGATATGTGAGAGAGCCTCCTGGAGTGGTAAGCTGCATGACACTTGGGAAGTATGGCAGCAATGACAGTGGCAGGCATGAGTGGATCACAATGCATGTTGTATGGTGTTTGTCTTTTCATGAGTTGATAATGGTCACTTTTTACATACTTGACAATAAACACATTGCCTGTATGCAAGATAATGTATGTAATGCACAAAAAGGATAAAAACACAAATACATCCGTCTTCTCAGCTGGGTGGCATATTGACTGGTTAAAAATGGGTATGGAGAAGAGACAGATGTTAATCTGATGGGAGACAAAATGGCTGACAACTGCACTTCAGTGAACACAAGGATCATGGAGAGAAGAGAAGGCATTGATTTAGCTAGGTATCAATTCCCCTCCACGTTCCAACGGATAGTCATCATCACCTTTCACACTCTGTAACACCTTTAATCTCACAGTGTGGGTGTGATCCACGTAACCCAGCTGAAAACTCCCAGGCTCCTTGAACATTTGAACTTCATATGAATTATACATTATTCAACACTTTTCTAATTCCGTGTTACAGACATAATCAAGATGCACTCTTACAACGATGTGATCCAAATTTGCATTCCACTTCTATTTCTGTGACTAAATTATTTAAACCAAGAGCATGAACAACGCGTCACTTAATTAATACTTGAATGTATATTCTCCCATATGAAACCGCAAAATGAGTCAGTGTCTCGCAGAGTTCCACATTAGGAGTAAAAAACTAGTTATTTTTCCACACCGAGGCAAAGGGTGTTGAAACATCTCAGAATCGTGCTGGGAGCAAAAGGGAAACTTTGTGTACCACTACGCTACTACGGTGAGATGGAACCTGGATCAGGGCTCTTTGTTGTGACTGAGACGGCACTGAGAGTGAGAGAGAGAGTGGGAAAGGAAAAAGGAAGTTGCTTGCGTAAGCGAGACGGCCTGGGAAAAACAACTTCTAGGATGTCGACATCCTGGGACGGTGTCAGGGGAGTTGAAGCACTCTCACGCTACAACCCCCCCAATTATCCGCAACCCTAGCTAGGCAGGTAACGTATGGCACTGGGCTCCTGGATGCTAATGAAACCTAATTATTTCAGACAAAGCATCCAAGTTGACACAGCAGTCTTTGGAGAGGATTGACTCTGCCTTTGTGCCTGCGGTCTAAGGAGCTGATGAGAAAATGTTGGATAGTGTCTCATGGGAGGCCACAGATGGGGTGGTATCAGAGGAGGGTGAGGGGGGGATTTAGGGGGAAGTTGGGGGGGGGGGGACTCTGTCTCTGAGAAAGACATGCAATTCCTGGTAATCTGAAGTCACACTGAGTTCTATGGTGAGTGTGCCCAAGGGGGCTGTCATGTCTTTGGCGGTGCTGCTACTTTCCAATGGCTTAATGCCTTATCAATGTCTGGGAAGGGCGATGAGGAGGGAGGGAGCCTTTGCTGGATACGCTTGGCCAGACAGTGTAAACAACCAGAAACATTAACACTGGCATGCTCAATCACTCCATCACCAGCCAAGCCCTGCGCTGTGCAGTGCTGCGGCTGGGATATAGTGAAGGTCCCTCTCATTTGCCTCTGAGAAGTGGTGCCGCTGAGTCCTCTTGGATCATTCATACTCGGATTGTTGGCTTGTTACCACTTATCAAAGCTGTTTATTGTATATCTGACGGATGTTGCTTACTGCCTATACTGCACAGTAGGATAATGTGGTGTAACTGGCCCCCCTTTAGAACAATGTCCATTTGATGACACAAGACAGCAAAGTTTGGTAAAAATGTGACATGTGGTCATGCTTAGGCAAACAAAAACTATGACAGGAAATGAATTGCTAGAGTTTAAACTTTTTAAAATCAAATCATATGTTATTGGTCACATACACATGTTTAGCTGATGTTATTGCAGGTGTAGCAAAATGCTTGTGTTTTTAGCTCCAACAGTGCAGTAATATCTAACAAGTAATATCTAAAAATACACATTTGAAGTAAAGGAATGGAGTTAAGAATGTAGAAATATTTGGATGAGCCATAGACTAAGATACAGTAGAATAGAATGCAGTTCATACATATGGGATGAGTAATGGAAAAAATGACTAGTGTTCCATTATTAAAGTGGCCAGTGATTTCAAATCTATGTATATAGGGCAGCAGCCTCTAAGGTGCAGTATTGAGTAACAGTGTGGTAGCCAGCTAGTGATGACTATTTAACAGTCTTAAGATAGAAGCTGTTTTTTCAGTCTCTCGGTCCCAGTTTTGATGCACCTGTACTGACCTTGCCTCCTGGATGATAGTGGGGTGAACAGACAGTGGCTCGGGTGGTTGTTGTCCTTGATGATCTTTTTAGCCTTCCTGTGACAGTTATTTAATGAATGCGTTTGTCATAAGTACTGGGGTAAGTGCCTATTAACAGGGTATGGTAGTCGGTGCCAGGCTTTTGTGTCAAGAACTGCAATGATGCTTGGTTTATTAGTGGCAGAGCAAGGGTAGTGGCAGCCAGGAAAAGTGTTGGGGAAATAATGTGTGACATAGTGCTTTCTGTGACAATTACACGCGGTGGCAGTTAACCCAGGGGGCTAGTTACCCCACATGACCCTACCTACAGGACCTCCAAGCTGTGATTCTCTCTGGACCACTTAATGTGGGTTCTGGATGGATGCAAGGGCTGCTTGGTTTACCTGTGCATTCAGTACATTGCTGATTAATTAAAGTCATTTCACCAGGGTTCCAGAGGGGAATCAAGTGCAGTTCAAGAATTCAGTTGCTGTTAAACTTCCAGGAGTATTTGGAGCTCCTTAAGACAAATCCACGTCTCTGGAATAGGCTAGGGAATACCAGGCATTTGAGAAAAAAGGACTCATTTCGCCCACGGTCGGTTGGTCAGAACTAACTGATCAGAAATATTCAATGTCAGACAATAATGTATCATTTTCAAACGACAGATAGGCATCTGATGTAAAGTTTTGTGCTCTTCATGGTTGTGCTATAAGGCAATGCACTTACAGCCCTATGGACAAGATCTGCTCTCAGAAACAGGCAGCTTTGAAAATATATCAATCACATCATGGCCTTCTTTTTAAAATGGAAAGGCTGATCATTATATGTTGGCAAGGCACTATGATGAATCTTTTTGTGAGAATCTTTTTTACATTTCAAATGTGTTCCTCCCTTTCCATGGCTGACTGAATAAAGTTAAGTGAGCCGTAGGCCTTCTCTCCTCACTTTTCCACAGACAAACTGGCGGGCATGCCCAAAGTTTCAGAAAATCCTTTGAAATGATGTATTTTAATGAAAGGTTATTAGAAGGAAATGGACTTCACTCAAACCATACAACTACAGTAGGTACCAAACTGCAACATCTAGCAAACCTCCAGTATAGTGACTGAGAGGAAACCGCCTAAAGCAACTAAGTCAAACCAGTCTTCTCTCTAGAGAATGCTATATTTTCTTTGCAGCTACTTGAGCTACTTGTACTTCTCATTATATTCACAAAATGGCCCTAAAGTATGTTAACTTTCCAAAGGATTTAAGAATACAATGAAGAAATTAACAGGGGACTATGTTTTAGATGTATTATCTTTTGAAAGTGCAAAGTAATTTCAGATCTATTTATTCAGAACATTTGTCAAGAAGCAAAGATCAGAAAGGCCATGGTTTTGGTTGAGCTTTTTAATGATCGTCACTGTGACTAGGACTACTCCCTTCTCTGCCCTCGCTCTCCAACAAAGGAATCCCACAGATTTGAAATTCCCATAGTGAATATATGACCTCATGTTTATGTCACTGTTGTCTAATAGGCTTGGACACCACATCGAAAGAAGGTAACGAGAGGGTGTGATGTCAGAACCAAGGTTTAGTTTAGTTCCCATTACATTTTAGCAATTAAAAGAGATAATGAGACTGTAACGGAGCGTTAGTGGAAGCTCTTTTGTAGTTAGCCATGTAACCTCTCCAAGGAGAAATGCTCTTGGATGCTTTAGTTTTGGAGCAAGTCAGAGGTCATCTGAAACCCAAACTAAAGGTCAAACTAAAAATCTCTGTCATTAGAATAAATCTCTGTAATTATCAAATTCAAATCATATTTTATTTGTCACATGCTCCAAATACAACAGGTGTAACACCTTACCGTGAAAAACGTAATAATTATTGTGAGGGGTTTACCCACTATATTAATCATGTGGTAGCAGTCCTTTTCAACATCTCGGGACATACTGTGCATATGTAGAGTAGTTGATGTACATTTGTTCGCAGCTACCTGCAGTGATGTCACCTTCGCTGTGACCTAAATTCACCCCAACCCTAGAAACATAACTTTTCTGGTTCAATTGTAGTGCCGGTTGACAACTGTTCACTACTGAGTGTAGGATACTGATATGGACACCAGTGAATGTTGGTAGATGTGGGTTGGATCCATTTCACTCCGGCTGTTAACATGGTTGCTATTGTCACGTCGTGACAATGTAATTGACATCTGGTTAATGGAAGTCATTGGATGAAATGAAAACCTGTACATAATGGACCTATCCAAGTAGTCCGCTAACATAAGGATCTCAGGGTCCCAACATCACGTCGTCAGACTGTGCCAATTAAGCGGTGACTAAGATTGAGTCGACATCTAACACTTAAAAGTCTGTTCCGCAACCGTGCACATTTGGGTTTTTAGGTAATGAAGAATATCTTTAGAGAACCAGGTAGAGGGACATGTTATACATTTTTCCACCCACTCTATTGTTGCAATTCATGCATTATATACTGTAACTCTTAAATACTAACATCATGTCCAAGAGTCGCAAAACCCATGGTACATGATGTTAAAGATGATCTGGTAAACGTACAGGATGAGAATGCTACATTATAAAGAGATTGTTCTATCCATCATTTTCTCCCAAGACTGTAGTGGCATCACCTCTGATAAATACATTGGGCAGCATCCTGTGCTGTGAGAAGTGAGGCTTTCATTATGGCTCAAAAGTCCTCTGCAGATTAGAGTATTGGGATCTCACTAAGATGGATAGTGCTATCAGTTAGGAGGCCTCCCCACTCTTTGTCACTGGTGGAAACCCAATATGCCATGTTAGGGAGGAGCCAGGGGACCCAACTTCCTCACTGAGGCAATATTATCTGATAAAGAGTCTTACCTGGCTCACTTTTACGTGGGAGGTCACCATTGTCTGTGGTAACAGTGTTTCTGATTCACTGTGTTGTGAAAATGTTGACATTATATACATGAAGATCCATTTCTAACAAAAATACCGATTTAGTATTAGGCTTATAATTGCAAATTACAGATCGTTAAATCAAACATCATAGTATCTGCAATATTTAATGTACTGTACTCTACTCGGTTCCTGGTGTTAAGATTTTTAATATGGAGAGTTTCACACCCCACAGGATATGTACCCAGTTGGCCATGTACTGTTTAGAATCACTAGTGTTGTCACGCCTTGGTCTTAGTATTTTGTGTTTTCTTTATTTATTTGGTCAGGCCAGGGTGTGACATGGGTTTATTTTGTGGTGTGTTTTTGTATTGGGGTTTTAGTAGGTATTGGGATTGTGGCTGAATAGGGTTGTCTAGGAAAGTCTATGGTTGCCTGAGGCGGTTCTTAATCAGAGGCAGGTGATTTTTCGTTGTCTCTGATTGGGAACCATATTTAGGCAGCCATATTCTATGAGCGTTTCGTGGGTGATTGTTCCTGTCTCTGTGTTTGTAGTCACCAGTTTGTAGTCACCAGATAGGCTGTATAGGTTTTCACGTTCCGTTTGTTGTTTGTGTTTTTGTCGTTCAATAAACATGTATGGAAATGACCACGCTGCATTTTGGTCCGACTCTCCTTCGACGGAAGAAAACCATAACAGAATCACCCACCACACCAGGACCAAGCAGCGTGGTGACAGGCAGCGGCAACAGGAGCTACGAAGTTTAGAGTATACGACTTGGGAGGAAATAGACAGGGGGGCGGTCGACCCAGAGAGAGTGCCGGAGCCCACCTGGGATTCGCTGGAGCAGTGCGAAGAGGGCTATAGGAGAATGGAGTTGAAGAGAAAAGCACGGCGGCGCAGAAGGAAGCCCGAGAGTCAGCCCCAAAAATGTCTTGTGGGGGGCTCAGGGAGAGTGTGGCAGAGTCAGGGTTCAGACCTGAGCCAACTCCCCCTGTTTACCGTAAGGAGCCATGGATGTTATCGGCGCTATCGGCGAAACTGAGGGCTGAGTCTGAGAGGGTCAAAGAATTATTGGACAGAATGGAGGAGAGTGCACAGTTGGGAGATGAGGAGACACTCGAGGAGGTTTTAATAGAATTGGAGGAGAGTGAAGAGAGAGAGCAGTTGATTTGGCGTAGTATGCAAGATATTCGCCCGATGGAGCATGTCGGGGATTTGATGGCACCTGGGTCAGCGCTCCATACTCGTCCTGAGGTGCGTGTTAGTCGGCTGGTGAAGAGTGTGCCAGCCTCACGCACCAGGCCTCCTGTGCACCTCCCTAGCATTGCACGTCCTGTGCGAGTCCTGCTCTCAGGCTCTCCAGTACGCCTTCACGGTCCGATCCATCCTGTGCCACTTTCAGACACCAGTCCTCCGGTGGCAGCTCCCTGCACCAGGCTTCCTATGCGTGTCCTCGGCCCAGTACCACCAGTGCAAGCACCACGCACCAGGCCTTCAGTGCGCCTCACCTGTTTAGTGCAGCTAGAGCCTTCCTCCTCTCCAGCGCTGCCGGAGTCTCCCGCCTGTTCAGCGCAGCAAGAGCCTTCCTCCTCTACAGCGCTGCTGGAGTCTCCCGCCTGTTTAGCTCAGCCAGAGTCTTCCTCCTCTCCAGCGCTGCCGGAGTCTCCCGCCTGTTTAGCGCTGCCAGAGCCTTCCTCCTTTCCAGCGCTGCCGGAGTCTCCCGCCTGTCTAGCGTTATCAGAGCCTTCCTCCTCTCCAGCGCCGCCGGAGTCTCCCGTCTGTTTAGCGTTGCCAGAGCCTTCCTTCTCTCCAGCGCTGCCGGAGTCTCCTGCCTGTTCAGCGCAGCCAGAGCTGCCAGTCTGCATGGAGCAGCCAGAGGTGCCAGTCTGCATGGAGCAGCCAGGGCTGCCAGTCTGCATGGAGCTGCCAGAGCTGCCAGTCTGCATGGATCAGCCAGGGCTGTCAGTCTGCATGGAGCAGCTAGAGCCGCCAGTCAGCCAGGATCCACCAGTCGGCCAGGATCCACCAGTCAGCCATGATCTTCCAGATCCGCCAGTCAGCCAGGATCCGCCAGAACCACCAGCTAGCCAGGATCTGCCAGAGCCAACTACCTGCCTGAGCTTCCTCTCAGTACTGGGCTTCCTCTCAGGGCTGAGCTTCCCCTCAGGGCTGAGCTTCCCCTCAGTGCTGAGCTTCCCCTCAGTTCCTAGCTTCCCCTCAGTCCCGAGCTTCCCCTCAGTCCCGAGCTTCCCCTCAGTCCTGAGCTTCCCCTCAGTCCCGAGCTTCCCCACAGTCCCGAGCTTCTACCTCAGTCCCGAGCTGCCTCTCAGTCCAGTGGGGTCCTTGGTGAGGGTTATTAGGCCAAGGTCGGCGGCGAGGGTCGCCAATCATAGGACGCGTTACAGGGGGACTAAGACTTGGTTGGAGTGGGGTCCACGTCCCGAGCCCGAGCCGCCACCATGGACAGACACCCACCCGGACCCTCCCCAATGGGTTTAGGTGTGCGGACGGGAGTCCGCACCTTGGGGGGGGGGGTGGTTCTGTCACGCCTTGGTCTTAGTATTTTGTGTTCTCTTTCTTTATTTGGTCAGGGCAGGGTGTGACATGGGTTTATTTTGTGGTGTGTTTTTGTATTGGGGTTTTAGTGGGTATTGGGATTGTGGCTGAGTAGGGTTGTCTAGGAAAGTCTATGGTTTCCTGAGGCGGATGTTAATCAGAGGCAGGTGATTTTTCGTTGTCTCTGATTGGGAAGTGTTTCGTGGGTGATTGTTCCTGTCTCTGTGTTTGTAGTCACCAGATAGGCTGTATAGGTTTTCATGTTCCGTTTGTTGTTTTGTGTTGTTCGTGTTTTTGTCGTTCAATAAACATGTATGGAAATTACCACGCTGCATTTTGGTCCGACTCTCCTTCGACAGAAGAAAACCGTAACAAGTGTAACCAATTTCCAAGCTGAAATGTTGGGGAGGGAGGATGTAGTTTCAAGTTTCAACATTTATTTGTCACATCACAGAATACAGCAGGTGTAAAACAGCAGAGGTGACACCAAGTCACCCTTATTCGAGTTACAAGCGAGTCTCTAGTCACAAGGTCCAAGTCTCAAGTCACGTCAAGAAATAAACTGCATTTTACACCTGCATTTTGAGCAGAAATTCATTCATGTTAGCAGTCAATATTAACTAGGTTCATGATATCATGTCTCATTGTCACGTCTCTGCAGTCCAGAGCAAGCAGGATCATATGGCCTACCTGTACGCAGCAGAGGTTGCAGGGTCGGATGGAAAGAAAGCATGATCTGTCTATCCTTTTTCTTCCTCACAAATGTTATTCATTTGCCAGAATATCTTACATCTTTATCCCATAAGTATTGAAGGTAGTGCAATGTTACAGCTATCTTTAGACATATAGCCAGTGCCACCACTGAGGTATATAATTATCACTTAGCCAAACTAGCCCTATCAAAAATGTTAAAATGAGCAGATTGCTAAATGGTACTTTATATCCCTAAAATTAATTTAGGTAGGCTACTCTGTTTTTGTCATGCAAGACCAGAGAAAATTAAACAATCGCTTTCTGGTCACTAATCTGGATACGTGCACCAACATGCTGATGACTGGTTTTTGGTCAAGAGTCAAGACACGCAACTTTTTTGTTTCTGAAGCAGATTTGATGTTTTTCAAACAAGAGTTTGGTCCAATGCCATAGGCCTAGTAAATCAGATAGAATAAGGAAATGTATACATATAAAATACAAATGGTAGGCTATATATAGCCTATTAAAAATATGTATGAAAACCATGTGTTTTTCCCATTCAGTTTCACACTGGCAACCCCCCCAAAACCTTCTCACTGCACTAGTTCACCTGACCAGTGTTAATTGATAGTTTGCTGGTTCAATCAGAGGGCTGAGTGTGTCTGTCACTAGCCAATCTAGTTTTTTGGCTGTCTGTTAATTGACCGTTAACTAACATAAACACATTAAGCATCTCCTGGCTTCCCCACAGCCTACAAGCCACTGCTGCAGACCTTTGGAACATCTACATTTGAAAAAGTCTAGAAAGTCCATGAAATATAGCCCACACTTTCACAATAAATCCATGATTTATTTTAGACAGGTCTAAAGAAACATGATATGAAGAAAATGTAGTCTATTTCAGAAGAACAGAAGAGCATACTCTGATTTGTTGATGCCATATGGCTGTGGGCTACACTAGTTAATTTAGCAGACAATATTTAGTTATAATTCTGTTGCATTACTTTAAAGTATGAAGAATACAATTGAACAAAGCGGAATAAAATAGAAAGGATATTTTCTCCAAACAATCTGAGGGAGTGCGCACATACAGCTATTCTGTATTGAGCAGTTAACAAAGAAATATGTATTCCTATAGGCTTAATTTAGAGCTATTAACTTAACTTTAATTGTTCTACAAACTTCTACAAGATTTTTAACCTTTTTGGGATAGGGGGCATCATTTTCACTTTTGGATGAATAGCGTGCCCAGAGTGAACTGCCTCCTACTCTGTCCCAGATGCATGCATATTATTAATAGTATTGGAAAGAAAACACTCCAAAGTTTTGAAAAAAGTTTGAAAGATGTCTGTGAGTATAACAGAACTCATATGGTAGGCAAAAATCTGACCAGGATCCACCAGGAAGTGGGACATCTGAGGTTTGTAGTTTTTCAAAGCTTGGCCTACCGAATACACATTGAGATATGGATGAGGTTGCACTTCCTAGGGCTTCCACTAGACCGTCTTTTGAAACTTGAATGAGGATTCTACTATAAAGGAGGGGCTCATGAGACCTCTGAGTCAGTGGTCTGGCAGAAAGGCTTGGTCTCATGACGCGCACTCCTGACAGAGTTACCTCTCATTCCAGTGCTTTTCTGAAGACAAAGGAATTCTCCGGTTGGAACATTATTGATGTTTTATGTTAAAAATATCCTAATGATTGATTCCATACATCGTTTGACATGTTTCTAAAGGACTGTAACAGAACTTTTCGAGTTTTTGTCTGGATGAAGTGCCTGTGCCTCATGAAGATGGATTACTGGGCTGAACACGCTAACAACAAGTGGCTATTTGGACATAAATGATGGAACTTTATGGAACAAATCAGTTATTTATTGTCAAACTGGGATTCCTGGGAGTGCCTTCTGATGAAGATCATCAAAGGAAAGTGAACAATTATGGTGTTGTTTCTAACTTTGTTGATTCCAAAATGGCAGATATTCCTCTGGCTGTTTTGGGTTTTGAGCGCCATTCTCAGATTTAGCTTTTTCCGTAAAGTTATGAAATCTGACACAGTGGTTGCATTAACTTCTTAAGGTATAGGGGGAAGCATTTTCAATTTTGGATAAATAGCGTGCCCAATTTCAACTTCCTGCTACTCATGCCAGGAATATAAGATATGTATTACATTAGTATTGTAATGAACTTCGTCTGTTGTTTGTAGAGAGTCAGACCGAAATGCAGCGTGTAGGTTACTCATGACTTTTAATGAAGAATAATGCGGTACATGAGATAACTGAAAATACAAAACAACAAACGAGTGAAACAAATACAGCCTATCTGGTGACTAACACTAAGACAGGTACAATCACCCACGAAATACAACGCGCACTCAGGCTGCCTAAATACGGTTCCCAATCCGAGACAACGAGAATCAGCTGACTCCAATTAGGAATCGCCTCAGGCAGCCAAGCCTAACTAGACACACCCCTACTAATACACACTCCCAATTAATACAAACCCCAATACGAAATACAACATATAAACCCATGTCACACCCTGGCCTACCCAAACATATAACAAAAACACAAGATACAATGACCAAGGCGTGACAAGTATATTTGGATAGAAAACACTCTGAAGTTTCTAAAACTGTTTGAATTATGTCTGTGAGTATAACAGAACGTATGTAGCAGGCAAAACCTTATCAGTCTGAAACTTTGCACACCTATCCTTGCCTCGAAACCTGGTCCCTGCTTGTTTAATTTAAAGTTGTGCACAATTGTCAGTTTATTATTTTGTGAATGTTGTCCATTCATTGTCAGTTAGAGACACAGTAGTGCATTGGGACCCAAAAGCATAATCAATGCTCTAACTCCCCCTTGGTCTTTAGGGCAAATCTGGTCTGTGATAGGATGGAGGGTTTTCACACCGAGCTCAGCTTTTAGACAATTCGTTAGTAAAAGTTAAATAGTCTATTGTTCAACTATTAGCCCCCATGCATACCTTAGAATTATAAATCATGCAATTATTATTCTCAAGCTAACCAAAAGCATTTAGCTACAAATGCCTGTACTCTCCATTTTTAGTAGAATTAATCTAACTTTCTTTAATGGCAACTCATAAGCAGTCCATGTCCTATTTGTTTCATCGTCAATATATTCATATTTAATGACAGTGTAACGGTTAGCTTTTTTACAGAAGGATGAAAGAACAAAATATGTCTGTCAGGGAATGCTATTCTGATATGTCAGATGAAGAGTTAGACCAGAAAGTCAGCGCCATTAAGGCAAGGATGCCCCATGCGGGCTTTAGAATGGTCAAAGGAAGTCTCAGAGCATTGGGCCATTGCGTACAATGGCGAAGACTTAGGGAGTCTTACCAGCATGTAGATGGTGGAGGTATCATTGCCAGAATGATCCAGCTTCACTGCATTGCTCGGCGAAAATACCCTGTTCCTGCTCCCCTGTCTCTCGTCCACATTGATACAAATCATAAATTGATACTAAGATGTATAATGTCTCCATCAAATCGAACAAGTTATTTTAACTTTTTTTTATTCTTACTTGTCCGTAGACACATTTTCAATGATGTATGACATTGGAGTTGTTCTTCATCAACTGGTAACACATAAATAATGAAGCAGGTAAACATTAAACATTTCACTTATGCTTTTTGTCAAGATACAACAGGTAAGTATATTATTTTGTATACATATTGCATATTTCCCATCACCTAATGAACAACCACAATACCAGTCTGGTGTTCAGCTTTCTGTGCTGTATTGACGTATCCTGATAATGACATCTGCTGCTTTGGATTGAACGGTCGTATCTCAGATACTGTTTTCATATCTACAAAAAATAAGCCATTTTCTTTACTTTCAGAGTGGGAGCTGATCAAGGGGTCGAAAATGTAGATATTGCCAGCTGTTCAATGTCCGAGGAATAGGACGTGGAAGCTTTATTGCTGGCAAAAGTGTCCATAACCAGAGGTAATTAAACTGTTCTATGTTATTTTCCTCTCTTTCTCTCTGCCTGTCTTGTTGGACATATTGACACCTCACCAGCTGTGGCGTATCGGAATGCTCCAAACACCTGTGCATATTTTTGTTTTTGCCTTAGCACTACACAGCTGATTCAAATTATCAAGTCATCAACAAGCTTCAAGTGGTATTTATGTCTAATAATGACATTATCTTCTACTGGTTGTCCTCACGTGTCTGTTTTTCAACATAGAGTACTCTGTAGCCACTTAGTGTGGACACCAGCACACACACACACACACACACACACACACACACACACACACACACACACACACACACACACACACACACACACACACACACACACACACACACACACACACACACACACACAATAACGGTCTCGCTCCTTCACTTCATCCCTCTCCCTCTTCTCCCTAAATCCTCTAGGTTATATCAGCTGGCTGACACAGAAGGCACAGCATGGTCATAGGTGAGAGGTCACTTGGTCAGGTCAACAGGAGGTATTATTAACATCACTAGGGTAGGGGGCACTATTTTCACCTCTGGATGAAAAGCGTGCCCAAAGTCAACTGGCTGCTACTCAGGCCCAGAAGCTAGGATATGCATATAATTGGTCGATTCAGATAGAAAAGACTCGAAAGGTTCCAAAATTGTTAAAATAATGTCTGTGAGTATAACAGAACTGATTTGGCAGGCAAAAACCTGAGAAAAATCCATCCAGGAAGTGGGATTTTTTAAATTGAATGCCATTACAGTATCCATTGAATTAGGATTCAAATTGCACTTCCTAGACTGTCAACAATCTTGTATTCTGAAAAAATGAGAGAGTAAGACCACTCTGAATGAGTGGACCCTACAGTGTCCCAGAGGTTTTTCATGCGCGCGACCCAGAGCACGCCTTTCTTGTTTACCTTTTATATTGACAACGTTATTGTCCGGTTGAAATATTATTGATTATTTAGGCTAAAAACAACCTGAGGATTGATTATAAACATTGTTTGACATGTTTCTACAAACTTTACGAATACTATTTGGATTTTTTGGGGGGCTGCGTTTGAGCTTGTGGATTACTGAACAAAACCCGCTAACAAAACAGAGGTTTTTGGATATAAAGAGTTACTTGATCGAATAAAACAAACATTTATTGGGTAACTGGGAGTTTTGTGAGTGTAACCATATGAAGATCATCAAAGGTAAGTGATTCGTTGTATCGTTATTTCTGACGTTTGTTACTCGTCTACTTGGCTGGTTACTGTTTGTAATGATTTGTCTGCTGGGCGCTGTTCTCAGATAATCGCATGGTTTGCTTTCGCCGTAAAGTCTATTTGAAATATGATACCGTAGTTGGATTAACAAGAAGTTCAACTTTAAAAAGATGTACAACACTTGTATGTTTCATAAATCTTTATAATGAGTATTTCTGTTTTTGAATTTGGCGCTCTGCAATTTCACAGGATGTTGGCCAGATGGGACAGTAGCGTCTCACAGCCCCTTGTCACGCCTTGGTCTTAGTGTTTTGTGTTTTCGTTATATATTTGGTCAGGCCAGGGTGTGACATGGGTTTATGTTATATTGTATTTTCGTATTGGGGTTTGTAGTATTTGGGATCGCGGCTGATTAGGGGTGTTGTATGGGCTTGGCTGCCTGAGACGGTTCTCAATCAGAGTCAGGTGATTCTCGTTGTCTCTGATTGGGAACCGTATTTAGGTAGCCTGGTTTCGCTTTGTATTTTGTGGGTGATTGTTCCTGTCTCTGTGTAGTTTCACCAGATAGGCTGTAATTAGTTTTCACGTTCCGTTTGTTGTTTTGTATTTTGTATCGTTATTTCATGTGTCACTTTACTATTAAAGTCATGAGTAACCACTACGCTGCATTTCGGTCCGACTCTCTTTCTACAAACGAAGAACGCCGTTACACCCCTAGAGAGGTTAAAGAGATGCTTTACATTGAAACACCGATGGAGATGTAGTAGTCCCAGAGTTAAAGATCCAAGGTCAGTTTTGCATTTCACGTCCTGATGATTATGATGACTGACTGTTAAAAAAAAGGCTTAAATCATGCTCTCTCTCTATCCATCTGTCTCTCGTCTGCAGGTATGTTTTGATGTGAGAAAGGAAGCCAGTCCCGTCATCGCCTCCTCACCCATTCTTAAGGTAACCTTCGGGCCAACTGAGGGCCTGAGGCTGGTTAGGAGACACCGCTAGAGACACTGTAATTGTGATGAACTGAGAGAATATTAGGGTAGCACTGTAATTCATTAATCATATTCTGTCTGCCTCTTACCTCTTTCCCTTTCTGTCTTCTACACCTCTCTCCCCACCTCGTCTTTCTTCCTCGTTTTATAATGCACACCATATGTGCATTGAAGTACAGATTGAACTTGTATTTATAATATAATATTACAATTATCATAATTATAATGCATGTATTATGTATTTATATCACCTGGATAATGAACTTCTTTCAATAAAGCGTTTCACATTCTCCACTGGTTGAAATTGTGTATATCATTGAAATACTATCCTATGTCCTCGGAAGAATGCAGATGAAGGGAGTTAGATATGCATTGTTTTTTTTCTGTATATATGAATTACAAATCAGCCTTTACTTAAATCATGTTTCTAGTCTACTGCATAGTTACAATGTGCAATCATTGATGTCCCAGGAGCAGGAGTGGTAAACACTGTTGAAGTGTATAATTGTAATATGTACATGCAGACACAGTATCACTAAAGTTAGTGTGTGTCACATTCACCGCGATTAGAAAAGCGTGTTGCTCTTTGTGCAACAGATACACCAAAAAGCAATGAACAATAATATATACAGTGATATACAGCAATACATGTACAGTAATGGAAAAGAATGGAAAGTACCTGTAAAATAAACACAAATCGAACAAGAGTCCGAACCACTTGCATCAATGGAAATAGATTTTCGGCTCCTATTTATTTATTTGTCTGTGTGTATGTGTCTGTAGAGTCAACCCCCCTTCTCCACCATCAATCTCTACTTTTCAGTCTCATAAAAAGCAGACTGTTGAAGCTCCAGTCAATGCCCTGTGCCAGGTATGGGGAAAACACTTTGGCTAGGTGGTAGATATTTTACTGCCGCTCAAGGAAAGCTGGTATGTGTGTGAGGGCTGTTGGGGCCTCGTTTCAGCGGCTGGTGGCAGAACCTGTACAGACGGCCGGAGGGATGCTGCTCTGAAGATTTCCTCTTTCCTCAGTTTGCTCCTTCCTCACTACCTCCCTCTGCTTCGAGGCCCCCAGCTCCCATTGAAAGAAGGCAGCGGCAGCAAAATCCTCAAATGGCATACTTGAATTGGTGAGGCTTTCTGCTGTGAGTGCAGATGCCAGGGAACATGACTGGGACACTGATCGTTTCACTCTCTGCAGTAACATAATGCCACAGCTGTGAGTCTTTAGGAGCTTCTCTGGGCTGGTGTTAAGAGAAAAGCAGATCCAACCACTTCAGGGTCTCTTCCGCCCCGTGGTGCTTGGGCAGTAGGACATCACTGGCAGCTCTAATGGGCTCTGTCCATCAGCGTGGTCCAAGATGAAGCGGCGACCTCATCTCTTGATGGGCCCAGTGGAGAAGCTGTCAAGGGCAGTGGTGGGATGGCTGGCAGAGGTGTGCTTGGCAGATCTGAAAGAGAGGCACTATTATTTTATAACACAGCCTTTACTATACACTAACCTAAATCAAGTGTGTGCTTGTGTGTGTATGTGAGACAGAATGAGTTAGTCCCTGCACACATAAGTGTGTGTGTGATGTCATTTGAATTACCTGTATGCAGCAGGAGCTCTTCAGAGGAATCCTCTTTTGTTGTGGCAGGAGCTGGTGCCAAGAAGAGAGGAGCAGAGCAGCCTATAGGGAGGACCACTGTTAGAGCTGGGCCTGCGCTGCCGGGGCCACATCTGTTTCAGCAGAGAGGAGAGACAGAAGGTCATGCATGTCGTTCCTCTCCTGAAATAGAGGCCCAATTACCTTAAATTAGAATAATCATAAAGCGAAAATATGTGAGTAAGTGCGTGAGTGAGCGAGCGAGCATGTGACTGAGAAGTGGAGAGTGAACTGTGTGATCATGTTACCATGCGGTTTCTTTTTTTGCTGCGTTCAGTCGTAAAAAGCACAATGTGAGCTCGCCCTGGCAATCCCTGGTGCATGCGTGTTAGTATGACACAGAAGTTTGTCAAGCTTGACAGAGTCCTTGTGGTAGATCATTCAATAATTAGTTTTGGCATCAACATACTATCAAACGGAGTACAGTTAAAAGGATATCGAATATTCAGATCTATGTTGACATACTTATTCATGTGAAGTTACAAAAACCTCTAGGGCTTTAGTCATTCCTCAAGTTTAACAACGGATGTTGGTTACATTGCGTGTGTGCGCACCCCTCGGCCATTGTGATACGGATTACTTGGCACAACCTTTGTTGACAAATGCATTACATATCCGTTGTTCCAACTGAGTGTAGACTAAGCCTGTTCCTGCTCCAATTTATGTCAGTCACTCTAAATATGGACTTGAGTGATCTTAATTGTATTCAATACAATGACATCATACCTTAAGGCAACACTTTCCTCCGGTCCTTCCTGCTAGAGTCGGGCGGCTTCATGTTCGGGAATGGAGGGCCTAGGGTAAGGCAATATTAACATGAAGTTTGCATAACTCCTATAAAGATATCAACACAATACATGAGTGGCCACATTTTACGAATTAAAATTACATTTGAATTAGGCATTTACCGCTTTTTGTTTGCAGTGTGTTTAAAAGCAACATTACGTGAGCAAGAACATATATGGAAATCATTCTCAACCTAAGTAACACCTATAAATTAATGAGACCAGATGTGTCTCGTCTGATTAGGATTTGCTGATTGCTGTCTGTCTATTTTCTAAAGAAAATCTTGCACTGAAAAACACACTTCTATCTAGTGAGAGTGCACAAAACATTTTTGCTTTAATTACCTGGATGTCCCATTGAAGTCAACATCACTTTTTCATGGGTTAGGGTTAGGGTTATGGATAAAGGCTTGAGTATGTTCACTCTTTAAAGCAGGTAAAGAGCTATACAAGTGACAAGACCACAGCTGTGTGAACTTGTGGTCTTTCCAAATGTTCATTTATCAATTTTGGACTGCCAGATGGTGAAGTGTGATTCATCACGCCAGAAAACGCGTGTCCAATTGTGGAGAGTTTTACACCACTCTAGCTGATGCTTGGCATTGCTCATGGTGATCTTAGGCTTGGGTCGGCTGCTCGGCCATGGAAACACATTTCATTAATCTCCTGACGAACAGTTATTGTGCTGATGTTGCTTCCAGAGGCAGTTTGGAACTCGGTAGTGAGTGTTGCAACCGAGGACAGACAATTTTTACACACTCTACGTGCTTCAGCACTTGGCAGTCCCTTTCTGTGAGCTTGTGTGGCCTACCACTTCGCGGCTGAGACGGTTTTGTTCCTACACCTTTCAACTTCACAATAACAGCACTTACAGTTGACCGGGGCAGCTCTAGCAGGGCAGACATTTTTGTAACTAACTTTTGGAAAGGTAGCATCCTATGATGGGAGCTCTTCAGTAAGGCCATTCTACTGCCAATGTTTGTCTATGGAGATTGCACGGCTGTGTGCTCGATTTTATACACTTGTCAGCAACTGGTGTGGCTGAAATAGCTGAATCCACTCATTTGAAAGGGGTCCACATACTGTTGTATACATAATGTACATTCATGCTACACACAACTGCTACTTCCAGACTCTTACTATACTGCTAAATGTATACACTTGCGCCCCTCCCCCACTTCCCCAATATTGGACTAAATGGTACCTTCTTGTATTATACTTATGCTAAAAAAATATGATGTTCTACTGCCATTTACTTTATGTCCGTATTCTTATCTTGTATTATTTCTTATTGTTGTTGCATTGCCCAGAAGGAACCTTCAAAGTAGGGCTGTTGCAGTGACCGTATTACCGTCACACCGGCAGTCACGAGTCATGAAGGCAGTCAAATTCCATGTGACCATTACTCACAGTAACTAGGCTTGTAGAAACAAGCTCTGATGCTGCTGATGGTCATTAGTAGCCTACCAAACTTGCTAACTGCCTGTTACTCAGCACTCTATTGTCCATGTGATCACTCTGACATCAATGCAAATGTAATCGAAAATCTAATCAAACACTTCATGAGAGCCCATGAGCTCCTGTTGCGCAACATTTCTATAGGCTATGCAATTGCGCGAGAAAATGGATTAATAGAACCTCCTCTTTTTAGTAGAGGCCATCAGCTTTCTATAGGGTAGGCCTACCATATTTATTTATCAACTTGCCATATGTTAAGCACATTGCTTATCTTTACAACAGGAGTATAGCCTACCTGGCTGGCATGAAAATGAACAATGGGAAAAATGTCCTCCATTCGCTATTTAAGTGCATAGATGACATGTATTTTTCCCCTGCCCCTGTTTCAAGACAGGTGCATGATAACGGTCCATTCAAAATCAAAACAAAATTCACACATACTATTTAGTATGTGTAAAGACAAGATTAAATCAAAAATAGTCTGATAGGTGACAACATTAGCCTATCACTTGTGAATTATATATTATCACTTGTGAATGACGTCCAGCACAAGGCGAGAAATTATGCCTTTTTTTTGCAACCATTCCTAAAGGTTGCACACATCATGTAGCCTAGCCCATAGGCCTATATTTTTGATAAGGTTTGAAGCACAACTAAAGTGGACAAATAACTTATTTAAATTAAGCACATACAAGGGGTGTAGAGCCCAACTGGCATACATACGCACAGTGTGATTTAGAAACTTTTGATAATGGTGTTTTCTCACTAATGGAACATTCGCGCAGATAGCCTACTGCCATGTGCACATTGCTACGCTGATAATGTGAAGAAATATTTTAACACATTTTGATTTGTTGCGTCAGCACTGTTGTGTGATGCTAGTGGTTGTATTAATTTGGGATCTATCGCATCCCACAACTGTCCCAGACTATGTTTGGAATATTTATTTCTCACACAGAATAGGTCAACTTTTGTTCTATGGAGGATAGTAGATTGACATAGGCTAGTGCTTTTGCTGTTCATTAGGCCTACTCATCTTGTTGGCTGACGAAAAGTAAATGTGGACAGTTCTTCCAATATCTTCAATATGCACCTCAGAATAGGATAAGGATGCGCCCTATTGCGTCCCCAAAATGTCTGTCTTTACATTTACATTACATTTACATTTAAGTCATTTAGCAGACGCTCTTATCCAGAGCGACTTACAAATTGGTGCATTCACCTTATGACATCCAGTGGAACAGTCACTTTACAATAGTGCATCTAAATCTTAAAGGGGGGGTGAGAGGGATTACTTATCCTATCCTAGGTATTCCTTAAAGAGGTGGGGTTTCAGGTGTCTCCGGAAAGTGGTGATTGACTCCGCTGTCCTGGCGTCGTGAGGGAGTTTGTTCCACCATTGGGGGGCCAGAGCAGCGAACAGTTTTGACTGGGCTGAGCGGGAGCTGTACTTCCTCAGTGGTAGGGAGGCGAGCAGGCCAGAGGTGGATGAACGCAGTGCCCTTGTTTGGGTGTAGGGCCTGATCAGAGCCTGGAGGTACTGAGGTGCCGTTCCCCTCACAGCTCCGTAGGCAAGCACCATGGTCTTACTTGAAGCTTGCGAGAAAGACCCGATCACATGATGGTGAGCCATGCGAGTCAGAGGTGATTGGGACCATGCAGCACTCAGGGAGAAGGGAACAACAGCCACGAGCCGCAAAAGGCATGGATTTTTTTTGGGGGGGTGCAATTACAGCCACACAAAGGGGATGCCACCAGGAAATTTGAGACATTATTAAGTGCTTGTCAAGTTGTGAATGAGAGACTGATGAAGTGTCCAGCCTGCACAAAAAAACTAAACAGAGCTCATGCCTTTCAAGCAACTTTTTAAAATCATCATTAGAGTCACATCATGCAGCCTTACAATGTATTAACCTTTCTAGTGCAGGGGTTCCGCTAGCCTGTGAAATTCAAAAATATTTTTTTGAAATATGTAACTTTCACACATTAACAAGTCCAATACAGCATATGAAAGATAAACATCTTGTTAACTACGCTGTCCTTACGAGCCACACAGCATATCATTACAGCAGTATGTACCGGTATGTTAGCTATCTCCCTAACGTTAGTAGTTATACATCAAACTTGACAGTATTTATGCCTCATTGCCTGTATCCGCTACGGAGCCGCAGTCAAACGACCACCCCTCATCACTGTCAAACGCTCCCTAAAACACTTCTGTGAGCAGGCCTTTCTAATCGACCTGGCCCGGGTATCCTGGAAGAACATTGACCTCATCCCGTCAGTTGAGGATGCCTGGTCATTCTTTAAAAGTAACTTCCTCACCATTTTAGATAAGCATGCTCCGTTCAAAAAATGCAGAATTAAGAACAGATACAGCCCTTGGTTCACTCCAGACCTGACTGCCCCCGACCAGCACAAAAACATCCTGTGGCGGACTGCAATAGCATTGAATAGTCCCCGCGATATGCAACTGTTCAGGGAAGTCAGGAAAAAAATACACGCAGTCAGTCAGGAAAGCTAAGGCCAGCTTCTTCAGGCAGAAGTTTGCATCCTGTAGCTCCAACTCCAAAAAGTTCCGGGACACTGTGAAGTCCATGGAGAACAAGAGCACCTCCTCCCAGCTGCCCACTGCACTGAGGCTAGGTAACACGGTCACCACCGATAAATCCATGATCATCGAAAACTTCAACAAGCATTTCTCAACGGCTGGCCATGCCTTCCGCCTGGCTACTCCAACCTCGGCCAACAGCTCCCCCCCCCCCCCCCGCAGCTCCTCGCCCAAGCCTCTCCAGGTTCTCCTTTAACCAAATCCAGATAGCAGATGTACTGGAAGAGCTGCAAAACCTGGACCCGTACAAATCAGCTGGGCTTGACAATCTGGACCCTCTATTTCTGAAACTATCCGCCGCCGTTGTCGCAACCCCTATTACCAGCCTGTTCAACCTCTCTTTCATATCGTCTGAGATCCCCAAGGATTGGGAAAGCTGCCGCAGTCATCCCCCTCTTCAAAGGGGGAGACACCCTGGACACAAACTGCTACAGACCTATATCCATCCTGCCCTGCCTATCTAAGGTCTTCGAAAGCCAAGTCAACAAACAGGTCACTGACCATCTCGAATCCCACCGTACCTTCTCCGCTGTGCAATCTGGTTTCCGAGCCGGTCACGGGTGCACCTCAGCCACACTCAAGGTACTAAACGATATCATAACCGCCATCGATAAAAGACAGTACTGTGCAGCCGTCTTCATCGACCTTGCCAAGGCTTTCGACTCTGTCAATCACCATATCCTTATCGGCAGACTCAGTAGCCTCGGTTTTTCGGATGACTGCCTTGCCTGGTTCACCAATTACTTTGCAGACAGAGTTCAGTGTGTCAAATCGGAGGGCATGCTGTCCGGTCCTCTGGCAGTCTCTATGGGGGTGCCACAGGGTTCAATTCTCGGGCCGACTCTTTTCTCTGTATATATCAATGATGTTGCGCTTGCTGCGGGCGATTCCCTGATCCACCTCTACGCAGATGACACCATTCTATATACTTTCGGCCCGTCATTGGACACTGTGCTATCTAACCTCCAAACAAGCTTCAATGCCATACAACACTCCTTCCGTGGCCTCCAACTGCTCTTAAACGCTAGTAAAACCAAATGCATGATTTTCAACCGATCGCTGCCTGCACCCGCATGCCCGACTAGCATCACCACCCTGGATGGTTCCGACCTTGAATATGTGGACACCTATAAGTACCTAGGTGTCTGGCTAGACTGCAAACTTTCCTTCCAGACTCATATCAAACATCTCCAAGCGAAAATCAAATCAAGAGTCGGCTTTCTATTCCGCAACAAAGCCTCCTTCACTCACGCCGCCAAGCTTACCCTAGTAAAACTGACTATCCTACCGATCCTCGACTTCGGCGATGTCATCTACAAAATGGCTTCCAACACTCTACTCAGCAAACTGGATGCAGTTTATCACAGTGCCATCCGTTTTGTCACTAAAGCACCTTATACCACCCACCATTGCGACTTGTATGCTCTAGTCGGCTGGCCCTCGCTACATATTCGTCACCAGACCCACTGGCTCCATGTCATCTACAAGTCCATGCTAGGTAAAACTCCGCCTTATCTCAGTTCACTGGTCGCGATGGCAACACCCATCCGTAGCACGCGCTCCAGCAGGTGTATCTCACTGATCATCCCTAAAGCCAACACCTCATTTGGCCGCCTTTCGTTCCAGTACTCTGCTGCCTGTGACTGGAACGAATTGCAAAAATCCCTGAAGTTGGAGAATTTTATCTCCCTCACCAACTTCAAACATCAGCTATCTGAGCAGCTAACCGATCGCTGCAGCTGTACATAGTCTATTGGTAAATAGCCCACCCATTTTCACCTACCTCATCCCCATACTGTTTTTATTTATTTACTTTTCTGCTCTTTTGCACACCAATATCTCTACCTGTACATGACCATCTGATCATTTATCACTCCAGTGTTAATCTGCAAAATTGTAATTATTCGCCTACCTCCTCATGCCTTTTGCACACATTGTATATAGACTCCCCTTTTTTTCTACTGTGTTATTGACTTGTTAATTGTTTACTCCATGTGTAACTCTGTGTTGTCTGTTCACACTGCTATGCTTTATCTTGGCCAGGTCGCAGTTGCAAATGAGAACTTGTTCTCAACTAGCCTACCTGGTTAAATAAAGGTGAAATGAAAAAATATATAAAAAAATATTAACTATAGGCTATCTAGCTAACCAATGTTTATTGACTTGATTATTCCCATCATTCTTAACTTACCTAAAAGGTATAATCGTTGTGCGTTCTCAATGGACATTCGGGTGCTTTCGTAAATTCACTCTGGCTATCTATAACGATTTCAGAGCACTCTCGTCAGAGTACCTGAGCGCAGAATGATGCATTTACGAGCGCTCAACACCTGTTGAATATGACCGGTGTCAGTAAACATTGACAAAAAAGCATAAATATATTGATTACAGCAGTACAATTACAGTCACCAACGTGAGAGCGAAACGATCTGAATTTACAAACTGACAATGCTCTGAATTTATGAGCGTCACGTTGTACAGCGCCATATTTTCTGTTCCATCCTAACAGAAACCCAGAGGTTTTGTTTTGTTTTTCATGGAATAGACACAGCATAATATTAATCAAATTAATTAAGCAAGTGCCAGTCAAAAGTTTGGACACACCTACTCATTCCAGGATTTGTATTTTTTTTTTTTTTTTTCCACATTGTAGAATAATAGTGAAGACATCACAACTGTGAAATAACACATATGGAATCAGTTAAGAGCTAATTCTTATTTACAAGGACAGCCTACTCCTTCCTCCCTGTAAAGAGATTGAGCCCCCGTCTCCTGGGTGCCATCTCTGGTAATGCCAATATAGAAGACTATCAAACGCTTCTCAAAGATGCCCTCTGGTGGTCAAACTAGCACTAACTTGAAGTAACAGAGAGAATGGCTGACAATTAAATGACGTGCCACAGAATGCTGCGGCAGCACACAGGGTGTGCCACAGTATGACGCAACTTTTGAAGTAGGAACCACTGTAAGTAGTCTACAATTGTCTCCTTGGTCTTACTGACATTAAGGTAGAGATTGTTGTCTTGGCACCACATTGCCAGGTGTCTTACCTCCTCCCTGTAGCCTGTCTCATCACTGCGGTGATCAGGCCTACCATTGTTGTATCGTCAGCAAACTTGATGATGGATTTGGAGTCGTGCGTGGCCATGCAGTTGTGTGTAAAATCAAAGTATATTGGTCGCTTACAAAGTTTAGCACGTTATAGCGGGTGCAGTGAAATGCTTGTTACTAGCTTCTAACAATGCAGTAAAATCTCGAACAGGTACACAAACAGTCAATTTCAAAAACAAATAAACAGAAAGGGTAGGCATGGGGTAGGCATCAAACTTGGAGATTTCATTTACCTTCCGAAAGTCGTTACAGAACCGCAAAGACCCATCGGGCTTGGAGACCATCACAATTGGGCTAGACCACTCACTATGTGACTCTTCGATCACTCCAGCTGTCAATATTTTCTCTGTCTCTGCTCTAATCGCGGCCTGTCGAGCCTCGGGTACCCGAGATGGCCTCATGCTCACTTATCTCCCTGGTAGGGAAACGATATCATGAGCCGTAACCTCAGTTCGGCCAGGTACCTCTGAAAACACATCTCTGTTTTTCTGGATCAGGGTCTTTACTTCCTGTACTTGTGCTGGGGACAGAGTGGGTGAAATAATTACTTCGGCCGTCCCGAAATTAGTCAAGGACCCTGCCAGGTCTGCTGGTTCTAGATCGTCGTCCTCTGAATTCAGATCGACCCCAGCCCCGCTAGTACCGGGCTGTTCATTATCAGCGAGGCTTGCCACTTCATCCTCATCCTCCCCTACTAGCACCTGTGATGTTGTCCACTGGGAGACCTCTTTTCTTGGCTTTGGTTGAAGGTCCCATGCTTCTTCCTGCTTGGTCAGGGTTGTTGGCTTCTCAAATATGCCATTCTTGTGGCCTAACTTTGCAAAGTTAGGAAAGTCTCTACCTAATATTACATCATATGGCATCTTTGGGACCACGCCGACCTCATAATCCAGCAGACCGTCCTCTGTTTGTATGCTCACTAAGGCCGAGGGGTACAGACAGGTATCCAGTTTATGATTTAGCACTAAGTTTGCAACGACCAGGGTTAGCATACTGCTGGAATCCAGCAGTGCTTCAACCTCTTTCCCTTCAACCTTCACCCTGCACATATGTTTGTTTCTTGATCTTTCAAGTACAGTGGTTACAACAGGACATGCATACCGTATATCATATTCATTTTCACCGAGGTTACATTGCATTGGCTCTTCTTTAATAGGGCAGTAGGCTGCAATATGTCCCGGTTGATTACAATTGTAACAGATAATAGGGGTTCGGGGGGTCCCCCTCGACACCCAGTCCCGGTTTCCGTTTTTTCCCTTAGTGTCTCGGCCTGATTCTGATTCTGAGCAGCCCCACGCCATACCATTCAACCAGGCCCACGAGATGGTCGGTGGAAAGTACTTCGTTCTGGGCAACCCATCATCTCACATCTTGGGGTAGACCTCGCTGAAACTGGTTGAGTACGATGGTCTCGACGATCTCGGCGGATGACCAGGTCTCTGGTCACAACCATTTCCGTGCCAGATGAATCAAGTCGAACATCTGTGTTTGTGGGGGTTGTCCCGGTCGGTAGGACCACTGGTGGAAGCGGTGTGCCCTCACGGTATCGGTCACTTCCAGTCTAGTCAGGATCTCTCCCTTTAGTTTATCGTAATCAGGTCAAAATACGCTTTTTGAGCGTCCCCTGCCAGGTATGGTGCCAGAAGCCCTGCCCTTCTTCTTTCGGCCACTTCTCCCGTCTTTTCGAAGGTGGTAAGATATGCTTCCACATCATCCTGTGCTGTCATTTTTTGAAGAAAATTATTGGCCCGCCTCTGGGTATTTGCAGCTGGTAATTGAGCCCCAATTTGGTCTGCTAGCCCCTTTAGGCCTTCTCTTAACTCCTGGGTGTTTCTCTCTTGCTCTTCTCTGAGCAGCTGGTTGGTGCGGTACTGGACCTGTAACGTGTCCTGATACATTCGCATTGCATCCTGATGAACTATTTGTTGAGCTCTAGTTGCCTCTTGTTGGGTGGCCGCCGCTTGTAACAGGGATTGTATGGCTCCCTCCATACTCATTTTCCTGAGAAACTGTCCTAACCAAACAAAGCCACAAAAAAAACCTGACTCCCCTTTGGAGTGTTAACTGAACATTTTCCTTTTTCCTCTACCTAACCAGTGGTATGGTTAGTCCATTCCCCACATCATTCTTCACCACGTGTGGCAAACCTCTTCAAGGTTAGGAGCGTTTGTCACAAATTAAGTGGTAAACTGTCACCAAATCACCCAAGAATGAGAGTTATTTCGAACAGGGCAGTACCTGTGTGTTTGTTTCTCCGTCCTGGTCCACCCAGGCCGTAGGCGAGGTCAAGGATAGCAGGGTTCGGTACACGAATCGGGTTCTCGGTAGGTCCAGGTCCAAACACCAACATGTAAATCCAAAACAATCCAGCTCATACACGGTAAATCCAGCCAATCTATATTGTCTCTTTCTCTATTGTTCATAGATCCTTCCTGCACTCTCTCTCCCTCTTCCTGGTTTTTCTTGACCCTTTCTCTGTGGGTCGGCTCCACCTTCTGAGGGTTCCCCTTGCTTCTGGGACTTGTAGTTTTGGCGGTCGGCCATTTTGTGATCTGTAGTTCTGACAGGTGTGGCCATTTTAGTGATCGGGCAGAGCCTGTTTATTAGTTCTGCTCTCACATATCTGCCATTTATCACTCGACCCCCTTCTTTGCCACAGTACACATTATTAAATTGACCAGACTTTTTCCACATTTTGTTACGTTACAGCCTTATTCTGAAATTGATCAAATTAAACATGTTTCTCTGCAATTTACACATAATGACAAAGCACTTTTTTTTTGCAAATGTATTAAGATAAAAAGCAAAAATACCTTATTTACATAAGTATTCAGACCCTTTGCTATGAAAACTCGAAATTGAGCTCAGGTGCATCCTGTTTCCATTGATCATCCTTGAGATGTTTCTACAACTTCATTGGAGTCCACCTGTGGAAAATGCAATTGATTGGACATGATTTGGAAAGGCACACAACTGTCTGTATAAGGTCTCACAATAGACAGGGCATGTCAGAGCAAAAACCAAGTCAAGAGGTCGAATGAATTCTCCGTAGAGCTCCGAAACAAGATTGTGTCGAGGCACAGATCTTGGGAAGAGTACCCCGAAATTGTTGCAGTATTGAAGAACCCCAAGAACACAGTGGCCTCCATCGTTCGTAAATGGAAGAAGTTTGGAACCCCCAACACTCTTCCCAGAGCTTGCCGCCAGACCAAACTGAGCAATCATGAGAGAATGGCCTTGGTCAGGGAGGTGACCAAGAACCCGATGGTCACTCTGACAGAGCTTTAGAGTTCCTCTGTGGAAATGGGAGAACCTTCCAGAAGGACTACCATTTATGCAGCACTCCACCAATCAGGCCTTTATGGTAGAGTGGCGCGACGGTATCCATTTCTCAGTAAAAGGCACATGACAGCCCGCTTGGAGTTTGCCAAAAGGCACATAAAGAATGTGGACCATGATAAACAATATTCTCTGGTCTGATGAAACCAAGATTGAACTCTTTGGCCTGAATGCCAAGCATCACGTCTGGTGGAAACCTGGTACGACTTCAGAATATTGCTGAAATGTAACAAAATGTGGAAAAAGTCAAGGGGTCTGAATACTTTCCAAAGGCACTGTATGTACACAAGGCAGCGATCTTTAAGGTGCAGGGTGGAGTACCGGGTGGTAGCCTGCTACCGTACTGTGCCTCTATACTATCAGAGGGATTGCTACAACAAACAACTGCTCTGGCCATCATATAGTGCAGCTCTAAAACAATGTGACACAGTTCATGTATGTAACCATCTGCAGAGTCACATCTTAAGGTAAATATTTAAACTTTCTTTGTCATTCCTCAGTGTTATTATTAATTCATGCCAACTGTTCTGCAATTGTCATACAAGCCCCCATGAAGTAATGGGAAGGCCCAGAGTTATTCCTTTATGGAACTTATGCAACTGTAACGATTCGATAACTTCAGACACAGGGAGACGGGAAGCAAGTACAGGGTGAGGATTTGATCATAAATAGACATGAAACTAAACAAGAACAGCATCATTGCAGACACGGGAATGAAACTGAGGAAGTGACAGATATAGGGGAGGCAATCTATGACGTGATGGGAGTCGAGGTGAGTCCAATGAAGTGCTGGTGTGAGGAACGATGGTGACAGGTGTGCGTAATGATGAGCAGGCTGGCGACCTCGAGCGCCAGAGAGGGGGAGCAGACGTGACAGCAACAATTCTTAGACTAAGGAAATTCTGGATGTTACATCATTTCCTCTTTTACTTATTTAACTGATGCCCTGAATAAGCATAACAGGGCTAGATGAGATGTAACTCTTCTCTCAGGTATGGGATTGCTTTTTGAGGATTTACAAAGGCTTGTTGCTCTTGTTGCTCAGGGAATGTCTGCCTAAAACGTTGGATTGCGTAACCTGCCTGACTGGCTGACATTATTTCAAAGTAATTGCTAGTTATTTTATTTATGGGTGAAAGGACACAGGAACAAAACAACATTGCATCATCATGAGAGACCAGACACATACAGTACCAAATTGCCATAACCTAAAGGCCCTAGTCACTCGGTTTTGATATGCTGACACTCTGAAAGATATTTCATTGCCCTCTTTGGTTATATAAGTGACACAGCTTGTCAAAAAATGTAAGGCAAAGTTGAAATAGCATATTATGAGGATGATGATAAAAGAGAAATAAAACATTTTGTGAGATGGCCTTACTTGAAATGTCGAGGGAAAGACATGAGGCCCTGAAATGCAATCTTCAAATGAAAATTTGATTAACACAGCCCCTGTGAAGTATCCGGAGTGATGTGTCATTCTATCATATACACTTAGTGCACAAAACATTAAGAACACCTTCCTAATATTGAGTTGCATACCCTCTTTTGCCCTCAGAACAGACTCAATTCGTCAGGGTATGGACTCTACACGGTGTCGACAGCGTTCCACAGGGATGCTGGCCCATGTTGACTCTAATGCTTCCCACAGTTGTGTCTAGTTGCCTGGATGTCCTTTGGGTGGTGGGCAATTATTGAAACACACAGGAAACTGTTGAGTGTGAAAATCCCAGCAGCGTTGCAGTTCTTGACCCAACCTGGTACACCAGTCACCTATCACCTTACCCCGTTCAAAGGCACTTAAATCTTTTGTCTTACCCATTCACCCTCTGAATGGCACACATACACAATCCATGTCTCAAATGTCCCAAGGCTTCAAAATCCTTGTTTAACCGGTATTCTCCCCTTAATCTACACCGATTGAAGGGGATTTAACAAGTGACATCAATAAGGAATCATAGCTTTCACCTGGATTCACCTGGTCAGTCTGTCATGGAAAGAGCAATGTTTTGTACACTCAGTGCACATGTGTTTGATCATGAACAGCATTCATCAATAGACGAAACTCATTCAAGAACACTTGAGTTCCCTATGCCATGTGTCACTGCTCCTTGGCATTTGTATGATCACTTATTCATACCATGTCAGGCGGCTGCGTACACTGTAGAACTGGCTTCAGACATGTCACAGGTTAAGTCTCTATTGCTGACAAGTTGGAGCCAATGCTGCACCTTAAATGCAGTAGCTAGTGTGTTTAATTGACATCAACAAATGTAAGCATTCAGCAAATATATTTTTTTAGAACAAGTGTGGAAAGATGAATGGCTTTTGGGAGTTATTAATGGCGCTGCATATGGTAACACTTGTGAAATGCCTTGAAGCTCTGAACATTGTGTGTATTACAAAAACGTTTTTATTGCTCTCTAATACCTCAGTCAGAGGTTGACTTGTTTGAAGTAAATAAAATTACTATAAGTAAATGAAGGTGATGAAATCATGAGGGTCACCTGTCCCAGGGCTCCACTTTACGCTCCAGGAAAGCTATCTCACACTAAACTATGCCCAAGTCTTGTGTTTATTCTTTACAGGGGAAATCAGCAGTTGCTACATACTTTTTTTTAACTTAAAAATTATTATAGGTACCCATTGATTCTTGAAGATTCTAACTTATAAATGAGCGTAGTTCAACTGTCCTACCCCATCAGAACCCAAAATCTAAGTTTGTTTTAGTCCAATGTTTGTAAACAAAGTAAATGTAAATAAACATTGTTAAAACTCTCATTTTTATATCATGGATGGTCAGTCCTTGCATCTATAGCCGTCTATGATTTTTTAGAATGGTTACATTTCTCCAGCTCCATCCCTTATCTCTTACCAAAACAGGGTTGGGGAGGTTGCTTTGTAATTGTTTCTACTGCTGATTGCCGCTTTAATTAACTGCAAGCCCAAAGAGGCATGCCCTTCTGCATGAATTAAAACCATTTGATTATGCAGTCACTCATGCTTAATTTATAGAATATTTTAGTGTCAAACGCTACATTGCATAGTCATAAAATATTAAGAGGGCCCCAGGGCCAAGATAGCTTCCTCTCAAAGGGATACAAAATAAAAGAACACACCAGCACAGAAAACTCCAGTGTCTCTTTGATCCTCTTATCTCATGCTGAAATGCAATGGTATATTCGATTGGCAGAGTCTGACCAATTTGGGCCAAAATGGGCGTGCTCACTGCACGAGACGAAACCTGGTTAAATCAGCATGGTTTGTCTGCTAGGAGAACAACATACACACACATAAATTGCAAATGAGGACTGAATGTGCCTATGGGTACATAAAAGCAGTGGTGGAATAAGTACACAATTGTCATACTTGAGTAAAAGTAAAGATACTTTGATGTAAAATGACTCACATAAAAGTGAAAGTATTTGGTTTTAAATATACTGTATCAAAAGTTAAAGTTATTGCTCAAAAATATTTCAGCATCAAAAGTAAAAGTATTACTCATTCAAACCAGAAGGCACAATTTGTATTTATTTACAGATAGCCAGGGGCACACTTCAACACTCACACATACGTTACAAACTAAGCATTTTTGTTTAGTGAGTCCGCCAGATCAGAGGCAGTAGGGATAACAAGGGATGTTTATTTTGATAAGTGTGTGAATTGGACAAGTTTCTGTCCTGCTAAGCATTCAAAATATAACGAGTACTTGTGGGTGTCAGGGAAAATGTATGGAGTGAAAAGCACATTATTTGCTTTAGGAATGTAGTGAAGTAAAAGCAAAAGTTGTCAAAAATATCACTAGTAAAGTACATATACCCTAAAAAACGACTTAAATATTTTGACTTAAGTACTTTCCACCACTGCATTAAAGCATGGCCATACAATAAACAAAACAAAGTTAGACTATTGCAGATACATACGCATGGATACTTTATTGGTTTGCTAAGCCTATTCAAACATGGTTATTTGAAACTAATTTAAATGTCTTTTGAGCTTGGAGAACATTCCAATTCTATTTTTGTTTTTAGTACCTCAATTTTATCCCGTTTTAAAACTTTCATTGCAAATCAGATGTTCGTTCATAAGAATGACATTGCAGTTTAGAGCATTTAATAAGTAAACGTGTTGAATTACATTCTGCTCTACATTTCTCCTTTAAATGAATGAGGCAGAAAGGAAATTGAGTCCTCCTGGGCATTTCCAATAATCCCTTGGTCTGATTAATTCGGAGGACAAATCGCAGATAAGGATGGCCTTTTTTTCTATTGTTTTGGTAAAGCATGAACTGAAAGATGAAAGGAATGTGAAACCTAGTAAAATGATTTAAAGTGTCATGACTGTCCTGGTGTGATCCAAATGTGCAGATCCGGTTTGCAATGAATAAACTTCCACCAGACCCCATCTCTCCCACAGAGGGGAGGAAGGAGCTGCTGGGGGTTGACAGTTCACACCCTGTCGTAAATTACAGGAGAAAAGGACATTCTCTCCCTCCCAGTATTTAACACAAGGAATGTTCTTTGTTAACAGACTTCTTCCTGTCAAAACTCTAACAGTTTCTAAAGCGAATACTGGAACAATATTTCTAACATAAGAATGTGGGGAATGGTCTGAGATGATTTATAGAAAACTAATGTCATATTGGTTTTAATTTTGTGGATGTCATTAAAAAGTATTTACACTACAAGTTTTGAAGTCTCCATCCTTAATGTTGTATATGAAATATGAGCAATTATGAATGTATTTTTGTTGAGATAGGAATGTGATTTTAGGAAGTATAAGATAATCTATCTCCTATAAACTGTGCATAGTAGGTAGCCATGCCCCGAGTGAGGTCAGAGAGCGTGTCAGACTAACAGAACCATCCCCTTTGGCCAGAGTGCATAAAAGGCTTGGTAACAGAAATTAACATTCGACCAGGAAACATGAACCTTGAACCTCAACACGAGGTAAAGAAATAAACTCACCTTCATTTAGACTGGAAGGACGGCGAGCTGCAGCTCATTTCCAAAGTCGTCCGAATCTCCGTAGTACGTTACTCTCATCACCAATGGGAACCGTCAACATGGCTGGCGAGCTATCTTCCAGAATGAACAACAGTAGAAGACAGGAAAGGGGACACCACTTTTGGACAATCAGAGCCATATAAGCTTTCCGATGAAAGGCCAAAAACATTCATAAGGAGGGCTGGTTCCTACAAAGATAAACGGAAAACGGCACTCACGCATACATACGTTCATGATTTCTTACTTCAAATGGGTGGCTGTTCATGTGCAAAGTATATGATTAACTTCTTGATACGGGATCATTTTCATCAACACCCGCTGAATTGCAGAGCGCCAAATTCAAATTAAATTACTAAAAATATTTAATTTTCATGAACTCACAAGTGCAACATAGCAAAACACAGCTTAGCTTGTTATTAATCCACCTGGCGTGTCAGATTTCAATACAGCTTTTCCGTGAAAGCATAACAAGTGTTTATGTAAGAACCTCTCTCAGTAGACAAAATATTACAAACACTATCAGCCAAGTAGATTGGTCTCAAAAGTCAGAAACTTCCAGTTACACAATAAATGTTCCTTTTGTTCCATAAAGTTTATTTTATATCCAAAATACCTCCATTTGTTTGGCGCGTTATGTCAGAAATCCACAAGCTCAAGCGGTCACGACATCGCAGAAGAACATTCCAAATAGTCTCCGTAATGTCCACAGAAACATGTCAAACGTTTTTTATAATCAATCCTCAGTTTGTTTTTAAAATATACAATTGATAATATATCAACCGGGACTGTCGCTTTTTCAATAGGAGAGGAAGAGACACTGGCTGCCCCACTCTGTTGCGCAAGCACAACTCTGCGAACACCCAGCTATCCACTGGCGCGATGTTAGCTTTCTTGCTCATTTTTCAAAATACAAGCCTGAAACTATTTCTAAAGACTTTTGACACCTTGAGGAAGCCATAGGAAAAGGAATCTGGTTGATTTCCATTTAAATGGAGGCAAGGCATCCAATGGAACAGAGAGCTTTCAGGAAAAACAACACTTCCTGCAATTTTCGCCTGCAATATCAATTCTGTTATACTCACAGACAATATTTTGACGGTTTTGGAAACTTTGGAGTGTTTTCTATCCTAATCCGACAATTATATGCATCTTCTAGTTTCTGGACCTGAGAAATAGGCCGTTTCAAATGGGTACATTTTTTAGCCAAAAACAAAAATCCTGCCCCCTACACTCAAGAAGTTAACGTGAGAATATGATTAATGTGAGAATAGTTCTAAAATGTATCAATGATTAAGTGTCGCTTTTTCTGTCTCTCTCTCGCTCTCTCTTCCCCACCCCTCTTCATTTTCTGTTTAACAAGCCGCCATATTTTGTCAGTCTGCTAGGGACCGTTTTCTCATGTATTAAGTGTGTATGTTTATTCTGTTTTATTATTTAGTTAGCTAGTAAATAAATTATGAAACCAAGTTGTGTAGTACTGAATCAGAACTAAGGCTGGGGGTGTTGCAGATCCAAGAAGGTTACGACTGTTCAGAATGATGATATGATACAGGGTAATGATTAATAAGATGACTGTTTATCAATGGTATAGATATATACCTTCGAGAGTTTAATTCTGGAGATGGTTACTCTTTAAACAACCTCTTCCGTGGTGCGCCAAATCCAAATGAGTTAATGTAAGTCGCTCTGGATAAGAGCGTCTGCTAAATGACTTCAATGTAAATGTAAATGTTTAAATCGGGTAACAATTAAACATAGTTAGTTGATTAAATAAATAAGTCATCAGATTAATGAAAGTAAAGTCACGACAAAAGTCTCTACCTTCCATGAGTCTCTGCTCAAATCCTGTGTGAAGGCTAATTCTCCCCTGTTTCTCTTTCACACACTGGTGTGGTCATGAAACATGGTGTCAGTAGTATACAAAACAAGATTTTGTAAATTGGAATGGGACAATTGTAATAAGAATATATTGTAGGATTCAGAAGTCAGGCAAACAGACATGACATTGAAAAACATATTTATTGGAACTTCACCATCCATTATCTGATCCCCACTTTAACTTTTATAAGGGACCAACAAATGCATCAGGTTTGGAGGCCTGCTCAAGGTGCACCTGGAGATAAGGTCAACTAGCACTCCTTTATAAATTCTGTTTTCATTGCCTTTGAACTCAACAGGGCGCCGGAGCAGTGTTTATCCTCTGAGTCTCACCTACACTAAATCTAATATTTCTGAATGTAATTTCCAGCTGCTTGAATAGAAATTAAATGGATTCTGCTTTAGTCTATCTACATAACTCATAACTTCCCATGGGTTTGTGTGAGTTTGTTGATGTTTTCCATCCAGCCAGCCAGATAGGATGTCCAGTACCAGTAAGTTCATGAAGTATACAAATGTCATGAATAAGAGCCTGATTGAAACTGGAATAGAGGGAGGTTTTCTGCATACCACCCACTTGGCTCCTTATAACTTTCTGATGAATGTATGGATATGGGTGTATGCTATTGTATAATCAACCTCCATGGCAGCCCTGTAGTACAATGTTATCTAACTAGATTTCTCGATCAGACAGCAGCCAGGAATCTAACTTTTTCACAATTTGACCTTGCTGGGAAGAGTCCAAGTAGATAATTGGGTTACCTGTATAGAACTTAACTTGAATCACATTTTAGAGGCCCCATTTTACAAAGTTGAAAAATAAATTAAGCAAAACTTTACTTTCCTCAAAGTTTAATGGTAAGTTTAATATTTGAGGATATTTAATTTCTGTTATCTTCTGGCTTTTCACAAACATAGTAGGCCTACTTGTGTATTACTTTGTGGTTGCAGTATTTAGGATCCGCTGTTGTCACTTCTCAAGGGATATGTTCTAGGTTGGACTGTGATGTCATGCCTTTCAAAGACTCCTGGTATGTCTGCACCCTAACACAAGGCCATTGTGTTCCGGAACTGTTGCTTGTATAAAATAACTTTGTGTAAACAATGTTATCACCTCTCACTATATAAAGGGACATGGAAGGATTTACTCCGATTTCTTCCCTGTGAAACCAGAGATAAATCAAGCAGCTGCGAGGGCGTTCTAAGACTTTTTTATTATACAATTAAATAGTCTCTGCATTAATCTTTGGATCGAGTTTTCCACAACAACTGGATATATTATCAAATTCCCTAGAGGTCTGCAGACATCGGGGGATTTTGCAATATTCCCTTGCAACAAAAACTGTGTGTGTTCATCCCACTGGTCAAAAACCGTTTGAACCAACATTGTTTCCACGTCATTTCAACCCAAATAATCATTGTGATGACGTTGAATCAACGTGGAAACCTAACTGGATTAGCAAAAGGTAATCAACGTAAGAGCATTTCATATTTTCTTCACACACATTTTTAACCTTTAAATCCATTGAAATGGTGAAACGTTTTGTTGATTTCCCCTTGAATTCACATTAGTTGACAACCAAATGTTGTAATCAGTATTCCACGCTCAGCAGAAACTGTATCCTATCCACACTACAACTGACCCAACACTGTACAGTCCAGTCACTATTATTGTAGCTCTAAATACGCATGGCAGTTCCCCTGGGACATGACATGGACAGTCTTACTCAAAGGCCATAAGCAGGTGATGAGATCTGGACTTTATTTGGCTCTAACTAAGGGCACTTCATCACTTGGACTGGGACAAAGTCGAGTTGAAAAGGAAGGACAAAGCTACCCTGGGGTTGCAGAACGAAACGACAGCAAGTGGTCGACTCGCAATAATACCCAGGGAATGGTCACATGCAATCAAATCATCAAGTTCACATCAAAGCATCTTCAAAAACACATTTCCTTTTTCCATTTCAAGCTTTGGTGAGCAACAATGCCAGCCCTCCTCCCCATTGAAATTCCATACATGGAAGTTGAGTCAGGGGGATTTAGAGTTAATTCCTGCAACAATCTATTAATAAATCTGTCTATGAAAAAAAATCATATATAGGGGAGGACTCTTTACTGGACTTCTCCCATAGGTAAAGAAAAACAAAAAAAAACACCGGAATAAGGCAGAATAGTATAACATAATTTATCAAGAAAACACACCATGAATGCCAATGCATACGTAATAACGATAATAAAGAGTTGCTGAAACAGGATTAATAAACTGGCATCTGAGCAACAGTGGAGAGGAAATGTATGAATGACGAGTAAAGCTAATTTTAAATAAGTAATAATGCCAGAGAAGCCGGTGTTTAGACAATATACTGGCACAGGTGTTGTAAGGCCGGAGACAAAGTCCTCCAAACACCTGCTTTGAGGATATTATAACTTTTATACGATGGGTTACCGACATATTCAAATAATGTTTGACATATTTCATTTAAAACGTTATCTTGATTAATTTATTAATACTATTTCATCCTTCCACGAGATACAGTTGAAGTCGGAAGTCTACATACACTTAGGTTTGAGTCATTAAAACTATTTTTTCAACCACACCACAAATTTCTTGTTAACAAACTATAGTTTTGGCAAGTCGGTTAGGACATCAAGTAATTTTTCCAACAATTGTTTACAGAGAGATTTTTTCACTTAAAATTCACAACCAGTGGGTCAGAAGTTTACATACACTAAGATGACTGTGCATTTAAACAGCTAGGAAAATTCCAGGAAATGGTGTCATGGATATAGAAGCTTCTGAGAGACAACATTTGAGTCAATTGGAGGTGTACCTGTGGATGTATTTTAAGGACTACCTTCAAACTCAGTGCCTCTTTGCTTGACATCATGGGGAAATCAAAAGAAATCAGCGTAGACCTCCACAAATCTGGTTCATCATTGGGAGCAATTTTCAAACTCCTGAAGGTACCACCTTCATCTGTACAAACAATAGTACGCAAGCATAAACACCATGAGACCACGCAGCCGTCATACCGCTCAGGAAGGAGACACGTTCTGTCTCCAAGAGATTAACATACTTTGGTGCAAAAAGTGCAAATCAATCACAGAACAACAGCAAAGTACCTTGTGAAGATGCTGGAGGAAACAGGTACAAAAGTATCTGTATCCACAGTAAAAAGGAGTCCTATATCGACATAACCTGAAAAGCTGCTCAGCAAGGAAGAAGCCACTGCTTCAAAACCACCAAAAAGGCCAGACTACGGTTTGCAACTGCACATGGGGACAAAGATGGTACTTTTTGGAGAAATGTCCTCTGGTCTGATGAAGCAAAAATATTACTTTTTGGCCATGATGACCATTATGTTTGGAGAAGTAAAGGGGAGGCATGCAAGCCGAAGAACACCATCCCAACCGTGAAGAAAGGGGGTGGCAGCATCATGTTGTGGGGGTGCTTTGCTGGGGGCGGAACTGGTGCACTTCACAAAATAGATGGCATCATGATGCAGGAAAATTATGTGGATATATTGAAGAAAAATCTCAAAACATCAGTCAGGAAGTTAAAGCTTGGTTGCAAATGGGTCTTCCAAATGTACAATGACCCCAAGCATACTTCCAAAGTTGTGGCAAAATGGCTTAAGGAAAACTAAGTCACGGTAGCGAGGTGGCCATCACAAAGTCTTGTCCTCAATCCTATAGAAAATTTGTGGGCAGAACTGAAAAAGCGTGTACGAGCAAGGAGGCCTACAAACCTGACTCAGTTACACCAGCTCTGTCAGGTGGAATGGGCCACAATTCACCCAACTTATTGTGGGAAGCTTCTGGAAGGCCACCCGAATCATTGGACCCCAGTTAAACAATTTAAAGGCAATGCTACCAAATACTAATTGAGTGTATGTAAACTTCTGACCCATTGGGAATGTGATGAAAGAAATACAAGCTGAAATAAATCACTCTCTACTATTATTCTAACATTTCACATACTTAAAGTGGTGATCTTAACTTCACTCAGATTAAATGTCAGGAATTGTGAGAAACTGAACTCAAATGTATTTCTCTAAGGTGTATGTAAACTTCTGACTTCCGGGGTGATGAAACAGTGGATTGCGCAGTCAGATGGAACAGAGTAAATAAACTTTTAAACGTCATAGATTTAGCCGGTGGTAACTTGTGGAATAGACACCGGAAGGAATGCAATTTTAACCAATTAGCATCCAGACTTTGACCCACCAGTTCTATAAATAATACTGTGATATTTTATTTTGGTTGGGTTTTTCTAAGAGACACAGGCCTCACACTTTAAACATTGTCTAACTGTAAACCTCCACCATGGGAGGTGGAGTGTTTTCCACTAGCTATCTTCTTGCAGACATGAAAACAAAAGCATGCTTTAATGCCCTGACTTTAGCTTTTCGTTTTGCTTTTATTTCTTTTTTGTCATTGTGTTTTCTGAATCAGTTTTCATGCTTTTCTTTTTGAGTTTGTGCTTTAGTTTTTGCATGAACAGGCCACCGTACCTATAAATGTTTTTGCATGGCATGTTGACCTCCTTTACAAAATCATCAACACTTACCAATCATTAGTATGACATGGGTTGCTATGCTGGAGATTTCCAGTGAAAACGACCTACAAGAGCAGGTACTAGTTGTGATCAATGTCAATGATTAATCAATACTGTTTATCTAAGCCTCAGTGACCCGATAGAACGTGTCAGTGGCCAAGCCATGGAGTGTTTCACACGCAGTCTTGCTGCTAACACAGTGGATGTGCTGATCATAGTCACAGCCCAGACCTAATCAATAGGTCTTTGAAGTAATGGCAATTTATTACTGATATTAATCTAATGATAGTTCACTTAAACCCCTCAAGCCCCCCCCCCCCCCCCCACCAAGTCTTATTAATTTTTCCTTCAGAATGTTCCACAATGAAGAAATAATGATGGGAATGGCCAGATATGTATGAGACATACTCCACATAATATGTGAGCATCTGCAATCAACGCATTGTGGAATACACTTCAAATCCACTCGGAAACAAAGCCATGTCTTGTTATTCCAAAACTCCTGGTGAAAGATGAAAACTTAAAGGGACAAGGGCAGTATGGGACACAAACGACACACACACAATCCATCCCTTTAAAACAGCCTTTGAAGAAGAGGGAGAAGAGTGAGATTGTGAAGCCACCACGAGTGAATGATCACTCACAAGGCACAGCAGATTGCTTCATAATGGAGCTAAATAAATGAGGGCTGGCCGTACATCTTGGGAGCTGGGAGGAGAGCGTTAGAGTACCAAGACAAAAGTGGATGAGGAGAAAAAGCAGAGGAATCTGACAGCTCAGAATAAATGACTCTACATCAAAACTCCTCACATCTCCCACCACATCCCCCCCCAGACTTTGAGGAACAGAACAAAAGCATTGTACTACTCTGGGAGGCAGTTCATTAAGTGCTTGGATGTGTGCTTACTGCACCCTCTATCACTTCAAAGCTACCGACTACTTGCACCACCAGTGCCCTTCTGAGGGAGAAAAAAGCTTTTCTCAGAGAAGTACTGCAATTGCTCAAGGTAGGTTTTGGGTAAAAAGCAGGTGTAACAGTACTCTTCTTGCGTTGTGTACAATCAATCATCGACACAAACTCCAACTTCTAGCACCAGTCATGGAGATTCATTCTGATAGAAACAGCACAAAATCTCACCATCCAAATCTGCACTCACAAAATATACGAACCCCCCCCACCGGACACAGTAAGTTGCTAGCTAGTATTAGCTGGAATTCTCTACAGCAAAATGCACAACAAATATGCACCAAAAAATGCTACATCTTATGTGTGGTGTTCTAATAACATTTACAAACAAATTTATATAAATTGTACATTTAAATCATCACTTGAGAGTATAAAAATCACTTTTGACGTACAGTGATTTGCAACCAACAACTTACCGCTGGTTTGGTGCTTGTTCACTGGGACGATTCTAACTGAAACATCCTCCCTCGTAAGCAAGCTACGCAAACCAGCCAATAAGATGCCATGATGAGTAGGTGAAGGCAAGACAAAAATAAAACCAACAACCCATTGGCTTGACAATAAAGTGGCAAGGCGAATCACCAATATAACCCTGTTACACAGGCTGGCCTTGTAAACTGTGAGAACTTAAAGCCACTTATTAATCAAGTACTGTCTTGAGAGAGGGACAGTATTTAAATGAGTTACTGGTGGATGTTTAAATAGCTTACTGGTGGATGTCCATCTATGTAAACATCATCTATGAATAGAATGTAAATGCTTCTAAATAACTGGTGAAATATTTCCATATCTAGGAGATCAAACAGATAACGCCTCCATCCATTTTGACTTAAAGAAGCAGCCCCCTGGTGGCAATGAGGACTGCAGATATTGAGAGAGTCTTCGTGTGGGAGACAGTGGCTGGGTCCGAATACCCATACTAGCGTACGACATACTTAACCTGCATACTATTTAGCACGTACCGTTTAGTAAAATGTATGCAGTGTGCTATGGCTGCAAAGCTGTAGAGGCTTCTGATTGGCTGAGTAAGAGGGGAGGGGCCGAGTCTGGCGGGGTTTTTCCAAATTCCACAGACATTTATTGCATTAACCAACCTGATAATAGCTCATTTAAAATGTAATTAATTTCTCTGAACTGAATAGAATAGGAATGGAGTTATAGCCCTACTCAGTCTGCCTATAACCAGCCTATCACATTTGACCTATACCATAGTAGACCATATAGCCCATCTATCCTATTCAAAAAGGACTGAAGACAGAAACCGATAAGTTGGTTCCATATCAACATATTTATTGGTGAAACCAAAGTGCTGTAACATATATCAATTAAATCAAATAGCCTAGTACACGCAAAAAAAAAACATTTTCAAATGTTCAAATCAAATTCAGAACCGCTGGACAGCAACATAATAAACTAAAGCACTGATGATTGGGAATGAGATCAAATAGGTTGCCTCGTCTAAAAAACTAAACATTTATTATGGTGTCAAAAACGACTACAAAGTGTAAATAGGATAATTTCGGTCATAGAGAGTCAGTCTCGTCAGAAACAGAGTGCGGCACAATGAGTAAATGGACGATGGGTTTGGATTACAATTATGTCAGCAAATCATGCTTCTATTTGCCAAGCTCCACTTGCAAATCACTCTCTACCCATTTCGCTTCCCTTCATTGTAAGCACCCAATGCTTTTAAGACTGAAAAGTCCTATATGGATTGACCATGCCTCCACAGCCAAAGATCTACAGTTTCCTTGCCCTGCCGAAGGACCCTACTAGCTAGTATGAGGAATAGGTGGTTGGACTCAGTTTGTCAGTCCGCACCAGTAATGCTAGTTTGGTGTGCAAGGAACAGTGCTGGTGAGTATAAGCAGAGAAACTGGAATATAACGACCTCTCTGGTATAACTTTGCTAACAATGTTAGATAATGTTATTGCTTTTTAGAGTGCATTCAGAAAGTATTCAGACCCCTTCACTTTTTCCACATTTTGTTATGTTACAGCCTTTTTCTAAAACGGATTAAATTGTTTTTTCCCCTCATCAATCTACACACAACACCCTATAATGACAAAGCAAAAACTGTTTTTTAGAAAAGATTGCAAATATATAAAACAAATGTAATATCACATTTACATAAGTATGCAGACCCGTTGGCAGCGATTACAGTGTTCTTGGTGTGCCAAGCTACAAGCTTGGCACACCTGTTTGGGGAGTTTCTCCCATTCTTCTCTGCAGATTCTCTCAAGCTCTGCCAGGTTGGATGGGGAGCGTCGTGGCATAGCTATTTTCATTTCTCTCCAGAGATGTTCGAATGGGTTCAAGTACGGGCTCTGGCTGGGCCACTCAAGAACATTCAGAGACTTGTCCTGTTGGGGTCGTTGTCCTGTTGGAAGGTCTGAAGTCCTGAGCACTCCAGAGCAGGTTTTTCTAATCAAGGATCTCTGTACTTTGCTCCGTTCACCTTTCCCTCAATCCTGACTAGTCTCCCGGTCCCTGCAAAAGAAGAACATCCCTACAGCATGATGCTGCCACCACCATGCTTGGCATTCAGGCCAAAGAGTTTAATATTGGTTTCATCAGACCAGAGAATATTGTTTCTCATGTTCTGAGAGTCCTTTAGGTGCCTTTTGGAAAAATCCAAACAGGCTATCATCTGGCTTTTTTCTGAGGAGTGGCTTCCGTCTGGCCTCTCTACCATAAAGGCCTGATTGGTGGAGTGCTACAGAGATGGTTGTCCTGGAAAATTCTCCCATCTCTACAGAGGAACTTTTGAGCTCTGTCAGAGAGACCATCGGGTTCATGTTTGGATGTGTACCAAACTCACTAAAAGTGGCAGTAATAAAAGTCTCTCTTGAAAAAGCCAAACCTTGAAAAAATATTTTTTTAAATAGAAAATATAAAAAACTATCGGCCTATATCGAATCTTCCAGTTCTCTCAAATTGTTTAGAAAAAGCTGTCACTGCATTCCTGAAGACAAACAATGTATATAAAATGCTTCAGTCTGGTTTTAGACCCCATCATAGCACTGAGACTGCACTTGTTAAGGTGGTAAATTACCTTTTAATGGCATCAGACTGAGGCTCTGCATCTGTCCTCGTGCTCCTAGACCTTAGTGCTGCTTTTGATACCATCGATCACCACATTCTTTTGGAGAGATTGGAAATCCAAATTGGTCTACACGGACAAGTTCTGGCCTGGTTTAGATCTTATCTGTCGGAAAGAAATCAGTTTGTCTCTGTGAATGGTTTGTCCTTTGACAAATCAACAGTAAATTTCGGTGTTCCTCAAGGTTCCATTTTAGGACCACTATTGTTTTCACTATATATTTTACCTCTTGGGGATGTCATTCGAAAACATAATGTTAACTTTCACTGCTATGCGGATGACACACAGCTGTACATTTCAATGAAACATGGTGAAGCCCCAAAATTGCCCTTGCTAGAAGCCTGTGTTTCAGACATAAGGAAGTGGATGGCTGCAAACTTTCTACTTATAAACTCAGACAAAACAAATATGCTTGTTCTAGGTCCCAAGAAACAAAGAGATCTTCTGTTGAATCTGACAGTTGTACAGTCGTCTCAAATAAAACTGTGAAGGACCTCGGCGTTACTCTGGTCCCTGATCTCTCTTTTGACGAACATATCAAGACTGTTTCAAGGACAGCTTTTTTCCATCTACGTAACATTGCAAAAACCAGAAACGTTCTGCCCAAAAATGATGCAGAAAAATGTATCCATGCCTTTGTTACTTCTAGCTTAGACTACCGCAATGCTCTACTTTCCGGCTACCCGGATAAAGCACTAAATAAACTTCAGTTAGTGTTAAATACAGCTGCTAGAATCCTGACTAGATCCCCCCAAAATTATCATATTACTCCAGTGCTAGCCTCCCTACACTGGCTTCCTGTCAAGCAAGGGCTGATTTCAAGGTTTTACTGCTAACCTACAAAGCATTACATGGGCTTGCTCCTACCTATCTCCCTGATTTGGTCCTGCCGTACATACCTACACGTACGCTACGGTCACAAGACGCAGGCCTCCTAATTGTCCCTAGAATTTCTAAGCAAACAGCTGGAGGCCGGGCTTTCTCCTATAAAGCTCAATTTTTATGAAATGGTCTGCCTACCCATGTGAGAGACGCAAACTCGGTCTCAACCTTTAAGTCTTTACTGGCCCAGGAGTGTGAAGGTGAACGGAAAGGCTCTGGAGCAACGAACCGCCCTTGCTGTCTCTGCCTGGCCGGTTCCCCTCTTTCCACTGGGATTTTCTGCTTCTAACCCTATTACAGGGGCTGAGTCACTGGCTTAGTGGTGCTCTTTCATGCCGTCCCTAGGAGGGGTGCATCACTTGAGTGGGTTGAGTCACTGATGTGATCTTCCTGTCTGGGTTGGCGCCCCCCCCTTTGTTTGTGGCGTGGCAGAGATCTTTGTGGGCTATACTCGGCCTTGTCTCAGGATGGTAAGTTGGTAGTTGAAGATATCCCTCTATTGGTGTGGGGGCTGTGCTTTTGCCAAGTGGGTGGGGTTATATTCTTCCCGTCTGGCCCTGTCTGGGTTATCATTGGATGGGGCCACAGTGTCTCCTGACCCCTCCTGTCTCAGCCTCCAGTATTTATGCTGCAGTACCAATGGAGTGTGGGGGGCTAGGGTCAGTTTGTTATATCCGGAGTACTTCTCCTGTCTTATCCGGTGTCCTGTGTGAATTTAAGTATGCTCTCTCTAATTCTTTCTTTCTCTCTCTCGGAGGACATGAGCCCTAGGACCATGCCTCAGGACTACCTGGCATGATGACTCCTTGCTGTCCCCAGTCCACTTGGCCGTGCTGCTCCAGTTTCAACTTTCTGCCTGCAGCTATGGAATCCTGACCTGTTCACCGGACGTGCTACCTGTCCCAGACCTATTATTTGACCATGCTGGTCATTTATGAACATTTGAACATCTTGGCTATGTTCTGTTATAATCTCCACCCGGCACAGCCAGAGGAGGACTGGCCACCCCTTATAGCCTGGTTCCTCTTTAGGTTTCTTCCTAGATTTTTGTCTTTCTAGGGAGTTTTTCCTAGCCAACGTGCTTCAACACCTGCATTGCTTGCTGTTTGGGGTTTTAGGCTGGGTTTCTGTACAGCACTTTGAGATATCAACTGATATACGAAGGGCTATATAAATACATTTGATATGATTTGATGGTCATCTCGCTGACCAAGGCCCTTCTATCCCGATTGCTTAGTTTGGACAGACGGACAGCTCTAAGAAGAGTCTTGGTGGTGCCAAACTTCCTTCATTTAAGAATGAAGGAGGCCACTGTGTTCTTGGGGACCTTCAATGCTGCAGAAATGTTTTGTTACCCTTCCCCAGATCTGTACCTGACACAATCCTGTCTCTGAGCTCTACAGACAATTCTTTCAACCTCATGGCTTGGTATTTGCTCTGACAAAAGAGACCTAATATAGACAGGTGTGATTTTCCAAATAATTTCCAATTAACCTTTCTGGGATGAGGGCAGTATTCAGAGGTTTGGATGACTGAGGTGCCAAAAGTAAACTGCCTGATACTCAGGCCCAGAAGCTAGGATATGCATATAATTGGTACATTTGGATAGAAAACACTCTAAAGTTTCCAAAACTGTTACAATAATGTCTGTGGGTATAACAGAACTGAAATGGCATGGGTACTTTTCAATTGAATGCCTATACAGTGTGTATTGGGTTTAGAACACAGATTGCAGTTCCTATGGCTTCCACTAGACGTCAACAGTATTTAGGCATTATTTCAGGCTTGTTTTCTGAAAAATTAGGAAGAATGAGAACATTTTGTCAGTGGACTGTAGAATGAAGCAGAGCTGGTTTGCGTGCGTGACCAATTGTGCGCCCTTCGTTTTTTTCCTTCCCATTGAATACGCTATTGTCCGGTTTAAATATTATCGATTACTTAAAACTATAGACAACCTGACGATTAATTATAAACATTGTTTGACATGTTTCAACGAACTTTACCATTACTATTAGGATGTATTTGTCTGCATGTTGTGACTGCCTTTGAGCCAGTGGATTACTGAACAAAATGCACCAACAAAACTGAGTTTTTGAGATATAAAGAGGGACTTTATCGGACACAACAAACATTTATTGTGTAACAGGGACACTTGTGACTGCAACCAGATGAAGATCAAAGGTAAGTGATTCATGTTATCGCTATTTGAGACTTTCGTGACTCCTCTATTTGGCTTGAAAATGTTTGTATGCTTATAATTGCATGGTATGCTTTTGCCGTAAAGCCTTTGTGAAATCTGACACAGCGGCTGGACTAAGCTGATGAAAAACACTTGTATCTTGTATGAATGTTTATTATGAGTATTTCTGTATTCTGAATTTGGCGCTCTGCAATTTCACTGGATGTTGTCGAGGTGGGTCCCTAGTGGCACGCCTGCTCCAGAAAGGTTAATTTAATAGAATAAGGATGTAACGTACAACATTTTGAAAAAAGGACAGGGTCTGAACGATTTCAGAATGCTCTGTAGATTACAGCTCCACACTAACTACCGGATCACAGCCTCTTCATGTTTCCCTCAGGCCGGTGGTTCCTGGTCCCCTGACTGATGCCATCCCCCACGACACTCCACCGCCTCCCCTAACGTCGACGGAAGCCCCGTCTATGCCATCAGATACCACCTTGACTCCCAACGTAGGGGATCGGCTCCGGTACTTGTTGGACTGGGAGTGGTATGGTCCAGAGAAGCAGTGTTGGGTTCCCGTGGACTACATTCTAGATCCCAACATCATCTGAGATTTCCACCTGCGCCATCCGGACCTGCCCACTCCATGTGTGTAGATTGATTAAGTGAAGAAAATGTATTTAAGCAATTTTAGAATATGGCTGTTACGAAACAAAATGTGGAAAAATGGAAGGGGTCTGAAAATTATCTAAATGTATCATGTTTTTTTTTTACCTTGTCGACCCTCCAGAGGACCTTGAAGGGCCCCACAAACTGGGGGCTCAGCTTCCAGCAGGGGAAGTGGAGTGATATTTTACCTTTATTTACATAGGCAAGTCAGTTAAGAACAAATTCTTATTTTCATTGATGGCCTAGGAAGAGCGGGTTAACTGCCTGTTCAGAGGCAGAACGACAGATTTGGACCTTTTCAGCTTGGGGATTTGAACTTGCAACCTTCTAGTTACTAGTGCAACGCTCTAACCACGAGGCTACCCTGCCGGCCATTTGGGCCCTAGTTGCCCATGACTGGAGGTAAGTGGCCGAAGCTTGCCCACGAGCCCAGATGAGAGACCTACTGCACACCACCAGAGTATGGCTCCTAAACTACGTAGCCACTCTCCCTGTTATCAGTGGTGGAAGAAGTACAAGTAAAGATACAGTAATAGAAAATGCCTCAAGTAAAATTGAAAGTCACCCAGTAAAATACTACTTGAGTAAAAGTATTTGGTTTTAAATATACTTAAGTATCATAAGCAAATGTAATTGCTAAAATATACTTAAGTATCAACATTTTAAGTAAAATTACACATAATTTCAAATTCCTAATATTAAGCAAACCAGAAGCCACAATTGTATTGTTTAATTAATTTAGGGATAGCCAGGGGCACACTCTAACATTTACAAATGTTAGAGTTAGAGTGGAGTGTGGGGGGCTAGAGTCCACCAGATCAGATGCAATAGGGATGACCAATGATTTTCTCTTCAAGAGCGTGAATTTGAATATTTTCCTGTCCTGCTAAGCATTCAAAATGTAACAAGTACTTATGGGCATCGGGGAAGATGTATGGAGTAGAACGTCCAGTATTCTTTTTAGGAATGCAGTAAAGTAAATGTTATATTGTCAACATTGAGTTGTGGTGCACAGCTATGGTACAGTCTCATTGGCCGTGAGCTAGCTTAGTTTATTTGCTATCTTATTTGTTCTCTGATTTAATTTACACAGATTACTTCAGCCATGTGAAAAACCTTCCATAGAAACATATACCTAGCTTCCTTGGATTGTGGCCTACTTCTTATCCGACTTGTGTTAGCTAGCTAGCTACAGGTTCTATTCTGCTACTAGCTAGCTGCTGCTGTTGCTCAGCAACAGGGTTGCTGGACCCAAAACTCTTGAGTTTCGGCTGACAAGATGTTAGCATAGTCAGCAATGCTACAAAAGGTCACACCTACAAACTTTTTAAGTCCAATGGTCACTTTATGGACACTATAATGTCGCAATTGTCGCAATTGTAAATGAGAACTTGTTATAATAATAATAATAATATATGCCATTTAGCAGACGCTTTTATCCAAAGTGACTTACAGTCATGTGTGCATACATTCTACGTATGGGTGGTCCCGGGGATCGAACCCACTACCCTGGCGTTACAAGCGTCATGCTCTACCAACTGAGCTACAGAAGTTCTCAACTTGCCTAACTGGTTTAATAAAGGTGAAATAAATAAAATAAATAAATAATCTCGTTTTAATCCGATGTCTAGAACTTGAGCTAGGTAGGCAAAGAGAATACTCTGAAAATAAATTTTCTAGATCCTTTAATAATTCCGGTATATGGTTCTCAGTAACTGCCCGGCAGCTCACTGCGGGGAGTGGGTTGTGTAACCCCAATTAAGATTATTTGCAATTTTCATTGGGATTGGTGTCATATTAGCTAAAATAATTATGATGGTAGGGAGATTTCAAATTAACATTAGGCTTCAACCATTGCAGTTCTATTGTGGGGACAAATAAAATATAGTAAATAGAGACAGCCACACCTCACAAGCTACAGACAATGCGTTTTTCTTTTTCCCCCAACGCAGTTAAGCCAACACCATGCCCTCTCCAAGTCTGGTAGTGAATATCACGTAGCGCAAAATTTCAGTCACTGATCAATAACATTTGCCCTTGTATTTCAAGATTGAAAAATATATGAACATAATGTCGTGGACCAAGCTAGCCATTAATTACCTTAGGTCACCGTCTCAGCGCTGATTGCCTGTGAGTGAGGCAACGCTAGCTAGCCAATGGGAGCGTAGTAGAACGTCCCTCAAAAACTGGCCGCGGTTTTGACATAACTGCGCTGGAAAAAAAGACGCACAGACATGGAAAGCGACAATACACAGCTAGGTATTATGTGCATAAGTCTGATTGGCCTTTAAAAAAATAAAATAATAACTGCACAGGAAAATAATTTTGCTGACACGCGGGATCCAAATAAGGAGCTACTATACTCTCCAAAGTACACCCAAAATAAGCACCATTCTGTGGATTTTAAAGAGCTTAAGCAGGATGCTTGCTGGACAGCCTAGATGACTGGATATTTATGTCAGGGATCATTTAGTTTCAGATCCATCGGAGGCTTGTACCTCCATCAGTGTGTGAATGCACATACAATATGCATAGATTAATCCATTTCTCCCCCTGTCCACCTTGGTAAGCTTCTCTAGAACATGGAAAACAGTCAATGCTGCATTTGGTTCTCTCTGCTCCAGCCCTCAAGGTATTGATGCATTGATTAATTTGCCATGCTTTTTTCACTGCCCGCTTCCTTGTCTCATGGAAGACAGGATTAAGATTTCACTGTTTGATGTTTACCTCACTGTGAATACATGACATCCAATTAGTAACTTTCTTCCAGAGATTGTGTTCTCACTTCAACCCTAAATAAGCGTCTAATGAAGGTGCACTCTACACCAAACTGTTACTTATGCCTGAAGATTAGGGAAGACGCTTGTAAAAAATAAAAATAAAAATTAGGCCTTATTTCCTTTATAGCATATTGGATGACTGTCATTCATATTGCACTCACCCAGCTCAATGTAACATCGGTAGGTTTAGGCTACGACATGATACTCAAAATTGCCCTATACCCATCGCAAGGTTGGCTACAACCTACAAACCTAGAAAACCTACAAATTACATTTTATAACACAGGTTGAGAGACAAATTGGAGTAATCAAGGTGACAGACAGTGACACAATCAATACCTCCTTGCCTGGGTCTAGCTGATCGGGGTTTTAATCATTAAACCAAACAGTCCATTTTGCAACTTAATCAAGAGTATCTATAGGACAAATTCAGGTAGGTCCCTCCCCACTTTTTTCGGTTTGAAGAAATGTTTTGCAACAGAATCGGCAGAATGATCACCCTCACACATAGCAGCCACATAAGGCATCCTCACTTTGCTAGCGCTCGCCTCCTCACTTTGCTAGCGCTCGCCTCCTCACTTTGCTAGCGCTCGCCTCCTCACTTTTTTCCTTTGCTTGTGGACTTCAGTGCACAACACAACAGCTGTCGTTGACCAGGCGCAAAAACCTCTCCAAGCCAAACCTTCATACAGATCCGCTGAACATCCTACAGCATTGTCACCAAATTAACATTATAGTCAACTAGAACTATCCCGATAGTAAACCCACAATTCAATCCATGTGTACAACAATACAGTACAGTGTCACGTTACATCAAGCAGTTTCGTAGTTACTCTAAATTCAAGCATAGTGGTGGCTGCATCTTGTTTTGAGTATGCTTGTAATCATCAAGGACTGGGAAGTTTTTCAGGAAAAAAAGATACATGGAATGGAGCTAAGCACAGGCAAAATGCTAGAAGAAAATCTGGTTCAGTCTGTTTTATTCCAGACACTGGGAGATATATTCACCTTTCAGCAGGACAAAAACCTAAAAGACTGGAGTTGCTTACCAAGAAGTCACTGAATGGTCCTGTGTGGCTGAGTTACCGTTTTGACTTAAATCTATTTGAAAATATATGACGAGTGTAACGGCTGTTGGAAGGAGTGGAGGACCAAGGTGCAGCATGATATTGTGTTCATCTTTATTATTTGAACTGAACACTGATTACCAACAATAACAAAGAGAATTAATGAAAACCGAAACAGTTCTGTCTGGTGCAGAAAGACACAAAACAGAAAACTAACTACAAAAACCATGTGGAAAAAAGCTACCTAAGTATGGTTCTCAATCAGAGACAACGATAGATAGCTGCCTCTGATTGAGAACCACACCCGGGCCAAACACCAAAGAAATACAAAACATAGAAAATGAACATAGAATGCCCACCCTAGTCACACCCTGGCCTAACCAAAATAGAGAATAAAAGCCTCTCTATGGCCAGGGCGTGTCAACGAGACCTGAAATTGTCTTGCAATGATCAACAACCAAATTGACAGAGCTTGAAGAATTCTGAAAGTAATAATGGGCAAATGTTGTACAATCCATGTGTGGAAATTTCTTAGACTTACCCAGAAAGACTCACTGCTGTAATCTCTGCCAAAGGTTCTTCTATAAAGTATTGGCTCAGGAGTGTGAACACTTATATAAATCAGATATTTCTGTATTTAATTTAACAAAATTTGCCAACATTTAAAAAAACATGTTTTCAAAAACGTGAGGTATTGTGTGTAGATGGCTGGGGATAAAAATCTTCCTCTAATACAACAAACTGTGGAATAAATCAAGGCGTATGAATACTTTCTAAAGACACTGTATAGCATCTTTCCCGCCCTGCACTACTGGCAGGCCTGGCAGTGCTACATGGGCAAAACCGGGCAGGGTAATTCATATACCATTTGTTATGTTTATGGTGAAACAAAACAGGGCACACATTATTTTCTAGGGGTTCCATGCCCAGCCTGCCACCTCGTAGAGCAGGCCCTGCATCAAATCCCCTTCAGCAAACAGCTCAGGCTTTGTAAATAAGGTCAACAAACTGGAAATTGTGAAATGTGTCAGTCAGTCAGACCTTTGTCCATCATACTCGCTGTAAATACTGAGGCACCTTGCTCAGCACAAGCCTGCTCAATGCAATTCCACCCAGCCACAGAACAGAAACCCTGGAATAGTAATAGACAGAGCAGTTTCCTCTAACCCAAGGGCTCCACCTAAGACGTGTCTCAAATCAAATCCTGTTATAAGTTCCTTTTCAAACTGCTCTTTTACCTCTTCTCCACCATCACCTCTCACAGTCATACTTTATCAAATATGTCAACATTTCAAGTGAATCAAATTCAGGTTATAAACACATTTTTCAATCTCTATTGTGTATCACATTTAGATCGGTGAGTTTAGTGCTTAGAAGGACACTTCATCTCTCAAGGTCGAAACAGGTATTCCATGGTGAAAATGACTATTCAAGGCTTACTGTACCATACAAAGACCATCAATCAAGATGTTATACTTGGAGGTCCCGTTATTGTACAAAAAAAAAGCACAAAGATAAATGAATAAGCTCTCTCAAGGTAGATGTAGAAAATAGACTTAAAAATATTGAATGACACTTCATTAAGAATTCCAAAATGTCTCAATCAAATTTTCTGGCCTGCCTGCATGGTTTTGTCTCGGGCATTAAAGCATTATTCCATTAGTTCCTCAGGGAGCAGTGTTTCTGTTGATAAATTGTATGGATAAGCTGAGAGGTATCATTTGTCTTATAGCTTGATCTATAGCACTTATATGCTTTATTATTATTAACCTCCTCCTGTACTCCCTGTTCACCCACATCTGTGTTGCCGCACACACGACTCCAACACGATCATCACATTTGCTGACGACACGACGGTGACTGGCCTGCTCACCAAGGGTGATGATGCAGCCTACAGGGAGAAAGTCAGAGACCTGGTAGTGTGGGGGCTGAACTCCCAGCCATCCAGAACTTACATGTCAGGCAGTGTCAGAGAAAGGCCTAAAAATTGCCAGCAATTACAGCCACCCGAGACAAGGACTGTGCTCCGTGCTCCTGTCCAGCAGGTGCATCAAGGGTCAGAGCTGCAGAATCCTAAACAACTTCTATCCCCTGGCCATAAGTGTTAAATGGTTAACTACTAGTGTTCCACCTTACACCTGTGCTGCTGCTAAGCTGATTATTGGCTACATTTATTACTACCACTATCATGCTGTTCATTGATTGCCATTACCATTAGTATCTATCTATTTATCATGCTACTGGTCACTATTACTTCTGTTTATACGTATATAGTATATTACCATAAGTGTTTATATATTCCTGCTACCAGTCAATGTTCAGTACTGTGCCTACACTGACACTTGCACACACACGCCCACCACTTATGCTGCTGCCATACGATTTACTATTCTTATTGTTATTTATCATGCTTACCAGTCACTTTCTCATAATCCCTGCCTACATGTACATATCTACCTCAATATTCCAGTATCCCTGCACATTATACTTTTGCTACTAGCACTGACCCTTCCTCTCTTATTTCTTGTTTTTTTATGATATTTTTGTATGAGTTATATTTTGATATTGAATACTGCACTTTTGGGTAGGGCTTGCAAGTTAAGCATTTCACTGTACTTGTACATGTGACAAATACAACGTGAATTGTATCTTGTCAAGGTTTTCCCTGTCTCCTTGTAGGGTATAATCCTTGATTAAACTTGAGGCTGTATTCTGAACCCTAAGCCTTTTAAATGTTATGCTATATCACTCACAAATTGTATCAGCTATCATGTACATAACATATAAGTGGACGTAATATGGACACATATTCATATTCACATATTCATGTAGACTTTAGTACTTGTGACCTTACCTTACTCGGTGTCTTGATGAAATGCCTAATATCGGGCTCAAATAGATCCTAAAGGTGTCATTGCTAATGTGCAAAACACTTTGGAATAACATCCTCGCATACAAAACTAATAGCACGACCAAAAGTGGACACAGGTTTTGCAGATGAAAATCTAGAAGCCTTGTAAACTGCAATTTTCCCCCACGATTCCATATTCCATTCAATGGATGCCAAACTCTCTCCCCTTAGGCAGCCACAAAGAAGCACATAAAAGGATATTCCAGTTCATCTGAATCATCAGCAATATACCATGTCCTCAAATCTCTTGCCATTTCTTTTTAAAAGCAGTACAGTAATATGGCCCTCTGTGTCTTCTCCAGCCTCAACCAACTTGCACAGTTTTATCTAATCACAATAAAATCTTTTGAAATTTGCTTTGCTTACTGTGCTGGCTGTATTGTACACTTGCCGAGATGTTCAGTGACTGTATGCGATTCATAAATGTTCTTTAAAAACCATGGCCAAACAATGAGAGCACAAGAGAGAGGAAGAGAGTGGGAGAAAGATGGTAACTAGAAGACAGACAGTACTCATTAGATAAGTTTAGTGACAATATGTTTTCCCTCAGACTGGAGGTTGAATATTTGATTCTCTCATTGATTTGTATTTGTTCTCATTTGACATGTTTGGGCCTATTCCTATTGGCAACAAAAGCCTGAATGAATGAGCTCCATGCCTTCACCTCAGTTTTCATAAAATCTCTTTGAGACAATTCTGTCAACGTAAGTCTAAAGAGTTTCTGTTTTGTCTGTTGTGAATATAGATCTGGAAGTCCCTTTTAAAATATTGAAAGGTGTTTGTGATTCCACAGTAGATTTCAAAGTTAATTTCAAAGCGAAGTTTAATGCAGTCAGCCAAAAAGCCACTCTCTTTATCCTCGGGAATTGCTTAGGGGAAAGAGTTTGTTTATACTCAAGAAATAACTGTGAATGCAAGCAATTAATGAGCAGGAAAATGAATGCTTCTTAGTTGAGAAAAATAACCTCAAGTTAAAGGGGTGTGTGTGTGTGTGTGTGTGTTGACTTATTATAAGAATGGATTAACCGGGGCGGAGGGTGAAGCTATTAGTTTTGTGAATCTAAGGAAATTTATAAAAAGATCTAACCAGAGGTGCCCAAGCAATTACATCTCACCATTCCACTTTATTCTTACACTTAGGCCAAGCTGTTCATACATACAAACCAACCCAAATATTACGCCTTGTTTGGCCCCCAATAAATTCCCCTATGGCTGCTCCTTAAACCTCTGATCTCCTCTGCAAGTGATGAATTCAGAAAACAGCCACAGTGTACTGAATGAATAATGGATGGGGCCTGTTGTGAAAATTAAACCCGTCTCATTCTCCCTGTGATCCTTAGCTAAAATTGCTCAGAAAATGAATACCAGGGCGACTTTGGGAACAGCTAAATGAAATGAAAAGTGTATTTTTTCTGCTTCTTTTTCCTGTTGGAGAGAGGGCGGTAAAAGAGGCTAACTATTTACTGCTCTGTCGCTTCCGGCACAGAGCGGAACAGGGATTCTGATATTAATCAAGCTTAATTTCAATGCTTGTTTCTGATAGCATTTATATCAAAGAAAGTAAACACGCAACTTAAGTTAATTTTGCATAATGATAGTGGAAGCATGGCCACGTCATTGCATGCTACTTTCATCAGTTTCTAATGGCTTAAATTAAGCTTGATCTGCCTACTCTTTTACCTTAGTGGTTCTGAAAAACCAAATGGATGTTATTAACCAAACCTACAAGCAACAGTTTGTTACTGTATTTTAGAACATAAAAAAAGGTCAATACCACCCCAATTGCTTATCACGTTGCATTTTAACGGTTATTTCTTCAAAAGGAGGCAGGACTCAAATGGACACTGAACCGAATTTTATCCTGTCAAACATCTCTTGCTCTTGATAAGTTGCAATGGGACACTTGCATTGGCAATCATTTTACATGTAGCCAAATATGTGAGATACAGTGCATTTTGAAAGTATTCAGACACCTTCACTTTTTCCACATGTTATGTTAGCCTTATTCTAAAATGGATCAGCATTTTTCCCTCTGTAATCTACACACAATACCCCATAATGACAAAACGAAAACAGGTTTTAGAGATGTTTGAAAATGTATTGAAACAGAAATATCACATTTACATAAGTATTCAGACCCTTTACTCAATAATTTGTTGAAGCACCTTTGGCAGCGATTACAGCCTCGGGTTTTCTTGGGTATGACGCTACAAGCTTGGCATACCTGTATTTCGTGAGTTTCTCTCATTTTTCTCTGCAGATCCATTCAAGGTCTGTCAAGTTGGATGGGGAGCGTCGCTGCACAGCTATTTCAGGTCTCTCCTGAGATGCCAGGTTTCCTCCAGACATGATGCTTGGTATTCAGGCCAAAGAGTTCAATCTTGGTTTCTCCCTCAGTCCTGACTAGTCTCTCAGTCCCTGCCGCTGAAAAACATCCCCACAGCATCATGCTGCCAGCACCATGCTTCACTCTAGGGATGGTGCCAGGTTTCCTCCAGACATGATGCTTGGCATACAGGCCAAAGAGTTCAATCTTGGTTTCATTAGACCAGAGAATCTTGTTTATCATGGTCTGAGAGTCCGTTAAGTGACTTCAAGGTCCTTCTCCCCTCGATTGCTCAATTTGGCTGGGCGGCCAGCTCTAGAAAGAGTCTTGGTGGTTCAAAACGTTTTCCATTTAAGAACGATGGAGGCCACTGTGTTCTTGGGGACCTTCCATGCTGCAGACATTTTTTTTGGTACCCTTCCCCAGATCTGTGCCTCGACAATCCTGTCTCAGAGCTCTACGGACAATTCCTTCGACCCCATGGCTTGGTTTTTGCTCTGACATGCATTGTCAACTGTGGTACCTTATATAGACAGTTGTAGAAACATCTCAAGGATGATTCATGGAAACAGGATGCACCTGAGCTCAATTTCGAGGCTCATGGCAAAGGGTCTGTATACCTATTTAAATAAATAAAAATGTTTTTTTCTTTGTAATACATTTGTAAAAATTTCTAAAAACCTGTGGAAAAGGGGAAGGGGTCTGAATACTTTGCAGCTGCACTGTAGGAGAGTAACTTGGATATGTCACAGGTGTGACTCATTTTCATGTCATCAGGAACAAAAATTCTTATTGGTTAATTGACAGAGCGGGTTCCAGGTGCCTGGCCACAGAAAGTAATGTAGTCCGGAGGCATGGTGGATCCTTGTGCAGAGAGCTTGTAGATAAGATGTTTCGTGAGAGCTCATGGTTAATGGAGTTGTGCTGCAGTCCAAAAGCTAAAGTAGACAGCCATCGAACCTAATCCCTTAGCCCTTGAATGACGTTTTACATCGTCCTTAAGTACCTTAAATGCACTTTACCCAAGAGAGGGATTCTGGTGAATGTAGAGGCAATGTCCATGGTGGAAATTTTGACATTCAGCTTAAAAACAACCAAACTGAAACTATTAATCTACCTAGCAAGCTAATGTAGCTAGCTAGTACATTTACATACATTTAAGTCATTTAGCAGACGCTCTTATCCAGAGCGACTTACAAATTGGTGCATTCACCTTATGACATCCAGTGGAACAGCCACTTTACAATAGTGCATCTACATATTTTAAGGGGGGGTGAGAAGGATTACTTTATCCTATCCTAGGTATTCCTTAAAGAGGTGGGGTTTCAGGTGTCTCCGGAAGGTGGTGATTGATTCCGCTGTCCTGGCGTCGTGAGGGAGTTTGTTCCACCATTGGGGAGCCAGAGCAGCGAACAGTTTTGACTGGGCTGAGCGGGAACTGTACTTCCTCAGTGGTAGGGAGGCGAGCAGGCCAGAGGTGGATGAACGCAGTGCCCTTATTTGGGTGTAGGGCCTGATCAGAGCCTGGAGGTACTGAGGTGCCGTTCCCCTCACAGCTCCGTAGGCAAGCACCATGGTCTTGTAGCGGATGCGAGCTTCAACTGGAAGCCAGTGGAGAGAGTGGAGGAGCGGGGTGACGTGAGAGAACTTGGGAAGGTTGAACACCAGACGGGCTGCGGCGTTCTGGATGAGTTGTAGGGGTTTAATGGCACAGGCAGGGAGCCCAGCCAACAGCGAGTTGCAGTAATCCAGACGGGAGATGACAAGTGCCTGGATTAGGACCTGTGACGCTTCCTGTGTGAGGCAGGGTCGTACTTTGCGGATGTTGTAGAGCATGAACCTACAGGAACGGGCCACCGCCTTGATGTTAGTTGAGAACGACAGGGTGTTGTCCAGGATCACGCCAAGGTTCTTAGCGCTCTAGTACTCTTGTCAGGTAGCTAGTTACAGTTACCCATAGCTGGCTAGCTAGTTTCATAGTTTGGTCATTGATTCCAATACAATTTCTGAATTCCAACTAATATTTGATGAAGCTAGCTACATTTTATAGGCTTCTCATGACAAGACCAATTTGAGCGTTATTCCCAATTGCCAACACTAAAATCAATGTTATCTATATATGTATATTTTTTAGGAGGCTGATTTAAATGACACTTTGCAGCCACCAGAGGTTGACACGTGACAACAGTTTGCTTTGAATTGTAGGTCATATCAACACCACATGTGATCAAAGTTCTTCACTTGCTCCCTCCAGCTATAGAGGGCTGAAGGGGCAAAGTTTTTGAATTTTATTTTTGAAATTTGTACCTTTATTTAACTAGGCAAGTCAGTTAAGAACAAATTATAATTTTCAATGACGGCCTATGAACAGTGGCTTAACTGCCTGTCCAGAGGCAGAATGACAAATTTGTACCTTGTCAGCTCGGGGTTTTGAACTTGCAATCCTTCAGGGTACTAGTCCAATGCTCTAACCACTAGGCTGGATTGGACCTCCACTTTAGATGGCAATCAAACTGAATCCGGTTTCAACGAGGATTCCTCATTGGCTAGCGTGAGGGCCGAGTGAGTAAAATGAACGTGTTTGGACTGCAGCCAATAAGTTCTGAGAAGATCAAATGTATGCCTGACTGCTGGACTGTGTTGCTTCCCTAAACCCTTTGTTTGGTTTGCATGTTCTGTGATATTAGGTAGCATGGTTTTAAGAGTAAAGGTAACAAGAATTTGATATGGAGATTAACCATTATAACTGAATTGTGGAACTGAATTGAGAAATGGCTGAAACCAAATGTGCTGAAGCGATGATGTAGACCATGCCTTAAAGTAAATGCTGAAATTATATTTTGTGTTCTGCCTCTGCTTCACTCTGCTTGCTCAATCCCAGACCTAGAACCTGTCCCTTATCCACCTTGTGACACTTGGTGTAGTACGGCTTCAAGAATAGGTTATTTGTTGTTAAATACCCCACATTACATTTGACGATAGTCGGTAGGATTAGATATTTATATGTTGATCCCCAACGTTACAGATACTGTACATATCTCCCAATGACTTCAATGCATGATTTACAAGAAAGTTTGAGTTTTATGAGCTTATCTCAAGTCACAATTTAGGCCCAACCGGTCTTAATCTTTATGCGCAATCCCCTTGCAATACTTCTGCACTGATTATGTGTGCCATTTACATCAGGGATACATTGATGGCCCAAAGCATCTCTGACAGTTTTAGATACTTCTGAACTTGCTTTGACTCTTTCATCATTCTTCATTGAGGATGTTATTGTTTAGAATTGTGATCTGAAGCATCTATTAGACTATATTCTTGACAGAATTTCAGTTGGATTACAGAGGCATTGATGTGCTGGTTCTTCCATAGTGGCACTAAATGGTTCCAACAAAAACAAGAACCTGAGAACAAAGGAAGAATGTACCGAAAAGAAACAGACAGATTTAAATGTTCATTGAATAGCGGGATGCAATTTGTTGTAGATGAAGAATGAAGTAGGTTTATTCCATTGCTTAAGATACAATTATTTAAACATTTCCAATGACTGCTTAGTTTATGTAGACCTTCAACGCTAAATCAATGGATCCCTCTCTTGAGTTAAGTTTGATTTCCTTTGTTGTCACTCCACACTGCCAAGCCCTTATATGGGTCCCAATCAGTCAATTATGAATGGAGCAATTAGCTCTGATTATTAAGCGCTTTGTGAAGCCTCACTTTGCCAATTCATCACAAGAGCACGTTCAATTTATCAACCCCTCTTGAAGCTGAGCCTGATTATACTCGTTTTTTAACCCACTGCCTTCAGCAGCACTTGGCTAGGACTGGCAGAGACGGAAGGCACTTTCTCCTTGTCAGTTGAAAATGTGTCAAGGATTAAGGACACTCCACTACTTCCTATCCCTTTTGTAGGAGAAGAACATAAGAGATTACAGCGAGTTTTGGCCAACAGCTAGCTATAGAAAAAGATAACTAACTCCTGCGGCGCAAAGTGGACATGTTTGCATTTCTTTGTGAAAGTCAGCATGGACAGTAATCATGCCCTCCTGTCCATGTCAAGGTCATTCCATGAGCAATGATGCCCCCAGAAAGGTTTTCCTGAGGAAGATTAATGTAACTGGCAAGTATACTACATTCCCAAAAGTATATGGACACCTGCTTGTCGAACATCTCATTCCAAAATCATGGGCATTAATATGAGGTCGGTCCCCCCTTTGCTGCTATAACATCCTCCAGTCTTCTAGAAATGCTTTCCACTATATTTTGGAACATTGCTGCAGGCGCTTGCTTCCATTCAGCCACAAGAGCATTAGTGAGGTCGGATCACTGATGCTGGGGCTATTGTGCTTTGCTCAGTCGGCGTTCCAATTCATCCCAAAGGTGTTCGATACCGGGGTTGAGGTCAGGACTATGTGCAGGCCAGTCAAGTTCTACCACACCAATCTCGACAAACATTTTCTATATAGACCTCGCTTTGTGCACAGGGGAATTGTCATGCTGAAACTGTCATGTTTTGTCATTTATTATCTTGTCTTGTCCCTGTGCTTCCCATTCTATTCGTTTCCCTCTGCTGGTCTTATTAGGTTCTTTCCCTCTTTCTATCCCTCTCTCTCCCCCTCCCTCTCTCACTCTCTCGCTCTCTCTTCTCTCTATCGTTCCGTTCCTGCTCCCAGCTGTTCCTATTCCCCTAATCAATCATTTAGTCTTCCCACACCTGTTCCCGATCCTTTCCCCTGATTAGAGTCCCTATTTCTTCCTTTGTGTTCCGTTCCTGTCCTGTCGGTTCCTTGTCTAGAATTCACCGTGCTGTGTTTGTGTATCGCCCTGTCGTGTCGTGTTTTCCTCAGATGCTGCGTGGTGAGCAGGTGTCTGAGTCTGTCTGGTTCAAGTGCCTTCCCGAGGCAACCTGCTGTTCACCTGCTGTTCAAGATCGAGTCTCCAGTTTGTCCTCGTCATTTCGAGTGAAAGTTGTGTTTTTTGTTTGTATTTACTTTACTGGATTAAAGACTCTGTTTTCGCCAAGTCGCTTTTGGGTCCTCTTTCACCTGCATGACAGAAGGAACCGACCAAGGAATGGACCCAGCGACTTCAGACGCTCGTTACACTGCCGTCGAGATCCAAGGAGCCATGCTCGGCAGACACGAGCAGGAATTGTCTGCTGCTCGCCATGCCGTGGAGAACCTGGCCGCTCAGGTTTCCGACCTCTCTGGACAGTTCCAGAGTCTACGTCTCGTGCCACCTGTTACTTCCTGGCCTGCCGAGCCTCCAGAACCTAGGGTTAATAACCCACCTTGCTACTCCGGGCAGCCCACTGAGTGCCGCTCCTTTCTCACGCAGTGTGAGATTGTGTTCTCTCTCCAACCCAACACATACTCTAGAGAGAGCTCGGGTTGCTTACGTCATTTCACTCCTTACTGGCCGGGCTCGAGAATGGGGCACAGCTATCTGGGAGGCAAGGGCTGATTGCTCTAACAAGTTCCAGAACTTTAAAGAGGAGATGATTCGGGTTTTTGACCGTTCAGTTTTTGGTAGGGAGGCTTCTAGGGCCCTGGCTTCCTTATGCCAAGGTGAACGGTCCATAACGGATTATTCTATTGAGTTTCGCACTCTTGCTGCCTCTAGTGAGTGGAACGAGCCGGCGCTGCTCGCTCGTTTTCTGGAGGGACTCCACGCAGTGGTTAAGGATGAGATTCTCTCCCGGGAGGTTCCTTCAGATGTGGACTCTTTGATTGCTCTCGCCATCCGCATAGAACGACGGGTAGATCTTCGTCACCGGGCTCGTGGAAGAGAGCTCGCATCAACGGTGTTTCCCTGCTCCGCATCGCAACCATCTCCCTCCTCTGGCTCAGAGTCTGAGCCCATGCAGCTGGGAGGGATTCGCATCTCGACTAAGGAGAGGGAACGGAGGATCACCAACCGCCTGTGCCTCTATTGCGGAGTTGCTGGACATTTTGTTAATTCATGTCCAGTAAAAGCCAGAGCTCATCTGTAAGCGGAGGGCTACAGGTGAGCGCAACTACTCAAGTCTCTCCATCAAAATCCTGTACTACTTTGTCGGTCCATCTACGCTGGACCGGTTCGGGTGCTACATGTAGTGCCTTGATAGACTCTGGGGCTGAGGGTTGTTTCATGGACGAAGCATGGGTTCGGAAACATGACATTCCTTTCAGAGAGTTAGAGAAGCCTACGCCCATGTTCGCCTTAGATGGTAGTCATCTTCCCAGTATCAGATTTGAGACACTACCTTTAACCCTCACAGTATCTGGTAACCACAGTGAGACTATTTCTTTTTTGATTTTTCGTTCACCGTTTACACCTGTTGTTTTGGGTCATCCCTGGCTAGTATGTCATAATCCTTCTATTAATTGGTCTAGTAATTCTATCCTATCCTGGAACGTTTCTTGTCATGTGAAGTGTTTAATGTCTGCCATCCCTCCCGTTTCTTCTGTCCCTACTTCTCAGGAGGAACCTGGCGATTTGACAGGAGTGCCGGAGGAATATCATGATCTGCGCACGGTCTTCAGTCGGTCCCGAGCCAACTCCCTTCCTCCTCACCGGTCGTATGATTGTAGTATTGATCTCCTTCCGGGGACCACTCCTCCTCGGGGTAGACTATACTCTCTGTCGGCTCCCGAACGTAAGGCTCTCGAGGATTATTTGTCTGTGTCTCTTGACGCCGGTACCATAGTGCCTTCTTCCTCTCCGGCCGGGGCGGGGTTCTTTTTGTTAAGAAGAAGGACGGTACTCTGCGCCCCTGCGTGGATTATCGAGGGCTGAATGACATAACGGTTAAGAATCGTTATCCGCTTCCCCTTATGTCATCAGCCTTCGAGATTCTGCAGGGAGCCAGGTGCTTTACTAAGTTGGACCTTCGTAACGCTTACCATCTCGTGCGCATCAGAGAGGGGGACGAGTGGAAAACGGCGTTTAACACTCCGTTAGGGCATTTTGAGTACCGGGTTCTGCCGTTTGGTCTCGCCAATGCGCCAGCTGTTTTTCAGGCATTAGTTAATGATGTTCTGAGAGACATGCTGAACATCTTTGTTTTTGTCTATCTTGACGATATCCTGATTTTTTCTCCGTCACTCGAGATTCATGTTCAGCACGTTCGACGTGTTCTACAGCGCCTTTTAGAGAATTGTCTCTACGTAAAGTCTGAGAAGTGCTCTTTTCATGTCTCCTCCGTTACTTTTCTCGGTTCCGTTATTTCCGCTGAAGGCATTCAGATGGATTCCGCTAAGGTCCAAGCTGTCAGTGATTGGCCCGTTCCAAGGTCACGTGTCGAGTTGCAGCGCTTTTTAGGTTTCGCTAATTTCTATCGGCGTTTCATTCGTAATTTCGGTCAAGTTGCTGCCCCTCTCACAGCTCTTACTTCTGTCAAGACGTGTTTTAAGTGGTCCAGTTCCGCCCAGGGAGCTTTTGATCTTCTAAAAGAACGTTTTACGTCCGCTCCTATCCTCGTTACTCCTGACGTCACTAGACAATTCATTGTCGAGGTTGACGCTTCAGAGGTAGGCGTGGGAGCCATTCTATCCCAGCGCTTCCAGTCTGACGATAAGGTTCATCCTTGCGCTTATTTTTCTCATCGCCTGTCGCCATCTGAGCGCAACTATGATGTGGGTAACCGTGAACTGCTCGCCATCCGCTTAGCCCTAGGCGAATGGCGACAGTGGTTGGAGGGGGCGACCGTTCCTTTTGTCGTTTGGACAGACCATAAGAACCTTGAGTACATCCGTTCTGCCAAACGACTTAATGCCCGTCAAGCTCGTTGGGCGTTGTTTTTCGCTCGTTTCGAGTTTGTGATTTCTTACCGTCCGGGTAGCAAGAAGAACACCAAGCCTGATGCCTTATCCCGTCTGTTTAGTTCTTCTGTGGCTTCTACTGATCCCGAGGGGATTCTTCCTTAAGGGCGTGTTGTCGGGTTAACAGTCTGGGGAATTGAAAGACAGGTTAAGCAAGCACTCACGCACACTGCGTCGCCGCGCGCTTGTCCTAGTAACCTCCTTTTCGTTCCTGTTTCCACTCGTCTGGCTGTTCTTCAGTGGGCTCACTCTGCCAAGTTAGCTGGTCATCCCGGTGTTCGAGGCACTCTTGCGTCTATTCGCCAGCGCTTTTGGTGGCCGACTCAGGAGCGTGACACGCGCCGTTTCGTGGCTGCTTGTTCGGACTGCGCGCAGACTAAGTCGGGTAACTCTCCTCCTGCCGGTCGTCTCAGACCGCTCCCCATTCCTTCTCGACCATGGTCTCACATCGCCCTAGACTTCATTACCGGTCTGCCTTTGTCTGCGGGGAAGACTGTGATTCTTACGGTTGTCGATAGGTTCTCTAAGGCGGCACATTTCATTCCCCTCGCTAAACTTCCTTCCGCTAAGGAGACGGCACAAATCATTATCGAGAATGTATTCAGAATTCATGGCCTCCCGTTAGACGCCGTTTCAGACAGAGGCCCGCAATTCACGTCACAGTTTTGGAGGGAGTTCTGTCGTTTGATTGGTGCGTCCGTCAGTCTCTCTTCCGGGTTTCATCCCCAGTCTAACGGTCAAGCAGAGAGGGCCAATCAGACGATTGGTCGCATACTACGCAGCCTTTCTTTCAGAAACCCTGCGTCTTGGGCAGAACAGCTCCCTGGGCAGAATACGCTCACAATTCGCTTCCTTCGTCTGCTACCGGGTTATCTCCGTTTCAGAGTAGTCTGGGTTACCAGCCTCCTCTGTTCTCATCCCAGCTTGCCGAGTCCAGCGTTCCCTCCGCTCAAGCGTTTGTCCAACGTTGTGAGCGCACCTGGAGGAGGGTGAGGTCTGCACTTTGCCGTTACAGGGCACAGACTGTGAGAGCCGCCAATAAACGCAGGATTAAGAGTCCAAGGTATTGTTGCGGCCAGAGAGTGTGGCTTTCCACTCGCAACCTTCCTCTTACGACAGCTTCTCGTAAGTTGACTCCGCGGTTCATTGGTCCGTTCCGTGTCTCCCAGGTCGTCAATCCTGTCGCTGTGCGACTGCTTCTTCCGCGACATCTTCGTCGCGTCCATCCTGTCTTCCATGTCTCCTGTGTTAAGCCCTTTCTTCGCACCCCCGTTCGTCTTCCCTCCCCCCTCCCGTCCTTGTCGAGAGCGCACCTATTTACAAGGTACATAAGATCATGGACATGCGTTCTCGGGGACGGGGTCACCAATACTTAGTGGATTGGGAGGGTTACGGTCCTGAGGAGAGGAGTTGGGTTCCGTCTCGGGACGTGCTGGACCGTTCACTCATTGATGATTTCCTCCGTTGCCGCCAGGATTCCTCCTCGAGTGCGCCAGGAGGCGCTCGGTGAGTGGGGGGGTACTGTCATGTTTTGTCATTTATTATCTTGTCTTGTCCCTGTGCTTCCCATTCTATTCGTTTCCCTCTGCTGGTCTTATTAGGTTCTTTCCCTCTTTCTATCCCTCTCTCTCCCCCTCCCTCTCTCACTCTCTCGCTCTCTCTTCTCTCTATCGTTCCGTTCCTGCTCCCAGCTGTTCCTATTCCCCTAATCAATCATTTAGTCTTCCCACACCTGTTCCCGATCCTTTCCCCTGATTAGAGTCCCTATTTCTTCCTTTGTGTTCCGTTCCTGTCCTGTCGGTTCCTTGTCTAGAATTCACCGTGCTGTGTTTGTGTATCGCCCTGTCGTGTCGTGTCTTCCTCAGATGCTGCGTGGTGAGCAGGTGTCTGAGTCTGTCTGGTTCAAGTGCCTTCCCGAGGCAACCTGCTGTTCACCTGCTGTTCAAGATCGAGTCTCCAGTTTGTCCTCGTCATTTCGAGTGAAAGTTGTGTTTTTTGTTTGTATTTACTTTACTGGATTAAAGACTCTGTTTTCGCCAAGTCGCTTTTGGGTCCTCTTTCACCTGCATGACAGAAACAGGAAAGGTTGTTCCTCATACTGTTGCCACAATGTTGGAATCACAGAATTGTCTAGAATGTCATTGTATGCTGTAGTGTTAAGATTTCCCTTCACTGGAACTAAGGGGCCTAGCCCGAACCATGAAAAGCAGCCCCAGACCATTATTCCTCCTCCATTAAACTTTACCGTTGGCACTATGCATTTGGGCAGGCTGTGTTCTCATCCGCCAAACCCTGATTATTTAGACTGCCAGATGGTGAAGCGTGATTCATCACTTCGGAGAACGCGTTTTCACTGCTCCAGAGTTCAATGGCCGCGAGTTTTGGCAATGTGCATGGTGATCTTAGACTTGTGTGCGGCTGCTCGGTAATAGAAACCCATTTCACAAACAGGTCTTCTGCTGACATTGCTTCCAAAGGCAGTTTGGAACTCAGTAGTGAGTGTTGCAACCGAGGATAGATGATTTTTACGCGGTACAAGTTTTAGCACCCAGCAGTCCCGTTCTGTGAGCTTGTGTGACCTACCACTTCGCTGCTGAGTTGCTGTTGCTCCTAGACGTTTCCACTTCACAATAACAGCACTTACAGTTAACCGGGGCAGTTCTAGCAGTTCTACCAAAATTTGACGAACTGACTTGTTGGAAAGATGGCATCCTGTGACAGGTGCCACATTGAAAGTCACTGAGCTCTTCAGTATGGGCCATTTCTACTGCCAATGTTGTCTATGGAGATTGCATGGCTACGTGCTCGATTTTATACACTTGTCAGCAACGGGTGTGACTGAAATAGCCGAATCCACTAATTTGAAGGTGTCCACAGATTTTGATTTATATATATATATATTATTCAAGAATGTGTGCAAGCGGTGATGATGAAACGGACGTAGCAATTCATCAAGCTTTGTTGTCTAGCTGAGACACATGAAACTAATCACTTTCCCAGCCATCCCTCAACAGATCAGCAATATCCTGCCCCATATCGATCAGGCTTTAATACCTCTGAGAACACTACATTTGACATTCTCTTTTTAAAATGTCAAAGCATTCCATGCATTAATGAAACGCTATTCATAACAGGAATCAATACAGAATGCTACAAAAATGAGAACTATGCTATTTTGGTCCCGAAAAAAATAGTATTCTTCCCTGTGTGCAGTTTCTATTATGTTCGTCTTCATGGAGCAAGAGTGGACACTAATCATTATGCATTCTGAGTATGCAGAGAAGGGATGGAATTTTTCATATTTACTTTACCTTACTCAGTCAGGTGAAAATAGAAGTCTGAAAGCAACTTCAAAGTATTTGGAATGATAATACATATTGTGGACTTTCTTTCTTTAATCTAAATCAATAAAGCATTTAAGATGCTTCACGAGATTAATCTCTCTTGGGAAGGGGGCAGTATTTTCACATCCAGATAAAAAGCGTGCCCAAAGTATACTGCATGTTACTCAGGCCCAGAAGCTAGGATATGCATATAATTGGTAGATTTGGATAGAAAACAATCTAAAGTTTCTAAAACGGTTCAAATTATGTCTATGTATAACAGAACTGATATGGCAGGTGTCGTGTCTTTGGGTATGCCGGATTAAGTGATATGACATGCTATTCTATAAAATAATTTCTCCGTAATTACTATTACCTGATTGAGATAATCATGTAAATGTAAATAACTAGAGTGTCGGGCACCACAAAATAATATTTATAGAGCTGTTATCTTCAGAATAAACTCTTAAAGACCTAGTAATATTTTACATCAATAGCAGTCAATATCAATCGATGAGACAATTCAGTCTCATCTAAAAGTTGTAAATTCTTAGTTATCTGCACGAACCCTGGCTAATAATTTGAATCAGCAAAACAAGTTTGGGTTCAATTATTTATTTGCTAAATACCTAACAAATCACACAGAATAACACATACACATATTTAAATCATAACTAGATTACAAATTACGTCAAAGGAAAACGTCCCTTGCGGGCGGAACAGATATGACAGCTTGTTACACAAAAGAAAAGGGGCTGGGTTTGTGTGAAAGAGAGGGAAGACTGAGGGACACAGGGAGAAGCTGTGGTGTCGTAAATACAGTATCTTATGCATTCCAAATTACCTCTCATTTGGAAAAGGAAAATGCAATATTTAGATTAAATATTTACTCTGAGGTGCGCTTCAGTAGGTTGGTGGTATATGAAAGGCCGTGTTGCCAAACCGAGTCCTCTGTCCTTTGAAGAATGTTGTTGTGTGATAGACGAGATACTCTGTCTGTTCCTTCCAAATCCTTGTTTGCAGCAGCTGTTGCTAACTCAACGGCCAGGAGGTATGACTTCTGTAGTGAATAAGAGTTCAAAGTTTATACCATTCGCAACCAAAGCTCACTCTGATGTTGGCTTCGTTCTGTAGATATTACCTGAACAATTCTGACATAGGACCGTCGTCCTCACATCATCGGAACAGATAGTTCTATTGTCGTCAAGGCTTTATATAGGAAGGGAGAAAAGGGGTGTGTTTCATAGTTTTTCATGCTTTTGTATGCGGGGCGGTGTACTCAGATAATTGCATGGTGTGATTTCGCCGTAAAGCCTTTTTGAAATCTGACACTGCGGCTCGATTAACAAGAAGTGAAGTTTTATTATGACGTATTACAATTGAGAGTTTATGAAAGTTAAATATTTATAATTCTGTAGTTTGAATTTCGCGCTCTGCTATTTCACAGGATTTTGGCCAGGTGGGATACTACCGTCCCACCTGCCCATAAGAAGTTAAAGTGTACCTACGAAAAAAATGAGAGAACTCCACATGCTTTGTAAGTAGGAAAACCTGCAAAATTGGCAGTGTATCAAATACTGGTTCTCCCCACTGTAAATGGATTTAACCTAGATTGCAGTTCCTATGGCTTCCACTATATTATTATTCTTAAAAATGAGTAAGAATGACAACATTTTCTGAGTGGTCGGTCGAGTGAACCAGAGCTTTTTGCGAGCACGACTTGGAGCACGCCCTCCGTTCTTTTTCCTTTGTATTGAATATGCTATTGTCCGGTTGAAATATTATCGATTTTAAAGACAATATACAACCTGAGGATTAATAAAAAACATTGTTTGCCATGTTACCGTTACTATTTGGATCTATTCATCTGCATGTTGTGACTGCCTTTGTGCCAGTGGATTACTGAACAGAACGCTTCAACAAAACAGAGTTTTTTTGGATATAAAGAGGGACTTTATCAAACAAAATAAACATTTGTGTAACATGGAGTCTTGTGAGTGCAACCATATGAAGATCATCAAAGGTAAGTGATTAATTTTATCCTTATTTCTGTCTTTCGTGACTAATCCTCTTGGATTAATATTTGTATGCTTTTGTAAGCGGAGCGTGGTCCTCAGATAATCGCATGGAATTATTTTGCCGTAAAGCCTTTTTGAAATCGGACACAGTCTGGATTAATCTTTAAGCCAATGTATAACACTTGTATGTTTTATGAATGTTTATTATGAGTATTTTTGTATTGTATTGAATGTGGTGCTCTGCAATTTCACTGGATGTTGTCGAGGTGGGACGCTACCATCACACCTGCCCATAAGAATGAATCATTATGAATCACACCTGGACTCCATTACCTTCATCTCCTCCCCTTTATATGTCACTCTCTCATGTTCACTCACTAGTTGGTATTGTTCTTGTGTATCGGTGTTCCGCCTCATGTTAGTGTTGTGTTCTTGGTTTTGTTGTTTACTAAAATGTTTCACCTGCTTATCATTACATGAGAATCACCGACTGGTCACCTGAATGTCGAAGGACCTGTGTCCCTGTCCACTGTGGTTCCACGTCGGTTGAGAGTACCGTGGTTGCCCTCTACCACAACATCCCTGAGGAATTTCAGCATTCTCCAAGACCCGCACTACCTGTCTCCCTCCTCATCACCCCTGGGACTGTGCCATTGACCTGTTTTCCGGTGCGACACCTCCGGGGCAGACTCATCTACCTTCTGTCGGTGGCTGAGACCCAGGCCATGGAGGACTACATTCACGAGGCCCTCCAACAGGGTTTTATCCGCAGGTCCACGTCCCCTGCGTCGGCTGGGTTCTTCTTCGCATCTAGGAGGGGGATGAGTGGAAGACAGCGTTCAGCATGATGTCTGGTTACTAGGAGTACTTGGTTTTGCCCTTTGGCTTAGCCAATTCTCTGGCAGTGTTCCAGGTATTCATCATCGGGCTGTTCAGGGACATGCTCGGATGTAAGGTGATTTTGTACATCGATGACATCCTGATCCTCAAGGGGCATTTTGCCTCCTTGTGCTTTCTTCTCCAATAAACTGTCTCCCGCAGAGAAGACGTCGGCGATTGGGAGTGAAGTTGGTGGTGAAGTTGGCATTAAAGGAGTGGAGACACTGGCTGGAGGGCACCAAGTAACCATTCGTCAACCTCCTGGTTTGGGATGTAGATGTGGACATTCGCCAGGCTCTAGAGGGGGAGCACGTCCCCCAGAATTGTCCTCCCGCGCACATCTACGTTCCCACAGGGATAAGGGATAAGGGATAAGGGGATAAGGGATAAGGGATCGGCTGGTGACCTGGGCACACACAGCTGTCATCGCTGGACATCCAGGTATTTCTCGCACCATCATTCCCTCACTGAGAAAACTAGTGGCCCACCTTGGTGCAGGATGTTACGTGGTATGTCAATACCTGTTCCGTGTGTGCTCAAACCAAGTCCCCCCCGGAATGATCCAGCTGGGAAGCTCCTACCGCTTCCCGTTTCTCAGCGACCTTGGTCCCATCTATCCATTGACTTTGTTACTGAACTTCCCCCTTCTGATGAGTTTCACCATCATTCTGGTGGTGGTGGATAGCTTCTTAGGACTAGGCCCCTTTTTTCTCAACTTCCGCCTGAATGACGTGCACTACATGATTCACCGGAAGTTGTCCCGCTAGTGCGACGCCTAGGCTTAAGAAGATACAAGTTATGTCGATAAATCCCTCTTCATGGTCTTCCCACTGCTCTCCAGTTTGCTAAGGCACTCTTCCAGCTTGTTTTCCGGTATTATGGCTTTCCCGGGAAGACATCGTCTTGGACAGTGGCACCCAATTCACATCCCAAGTATGGAGGGCCTTCTTGGAGAAGATCTGTCACGGTTAGCCTCACATCCTGGTATTGGCCTCAGTCTAATGGGCAGGTGGAGATGAGCTAGGGAGGTTCCTGAGGATTCACTGTCAGGACCGGCAGGGTGAGTGGGCACATTTCCTTCCTTGGGCAGAGTATGCCCAGAACTCTCTACGTCACCTCTCCACTGGGTTGACCTCTTTCCAGTGTGTTTTCGGTGTCCAGCCAGTTCTGGCCCCGTGGAACCCAGTCCATACCATGGCTCCTGCAGTAGATGAGTGGTTCCGGCGTGCAGTGGAGTGGAACGATGTGCACGTGAGACTTCTGACGTCCATCGTCAGAAGGAACAGGCAGACCATCACCTCAGTGAGACACCTGAGTTCCATCCTGGGGATCAAGTCTGGCTCTCTACCAGAAACCTCCCACTCCGCCTGCTCTGCAAGCAACTAAGCCCTTGGTTTGTGGGGCCGTCCAAGGGTCAACGAGGTGACATACAGGATACAATTACCCAGTCACTACCATAGCTTAAGCTCTTTTCATGTCTCCCTTCTCAGGTCGGTGGTTCCTGGTCCTGTAGCTGATGCTGTCCCGCACGACACACCATCAAGGTGGGCCTGGCGTACACTGTCAGATCCCTACTGGACTCGGCGTCATAGGGGTCATTTCTAGTATCTGGTGGACTAGGAGGGGTATGGCTCAGGGGAGCGTTGTTGGGTTTCCAGTGGCAGGCATTCTGGACCCCAACAAATCTGATTTCCACCATCGCCGCCCGGACCGTCCCGCTCCTTGTCCTCGGTGTCGTCCCCCTGGTTGGCGTTGTCCTGCTGCTGGAGCCGCATGTGGGGGGGGGGGTCGTACTATCACGTCTACTCCTCCGACGTACAACATTGCCAGAGGACTTTTCACCGGTCCTGGCACTCATCATTACACACACCTTTTATTAATCATTATGATTCACACCTGGACTCCATTACCTTCATCTCCTCCCCTTTATATGTCACTCTCCCATGTTCACTCACCAGTTGGTATTGTTCTTGTGTATCGGCGTTCCGCCTTATGTTAGTGTCGTGTTCTTGGTTATGTTGTTTTATTAAAACGTTTCACTTGCACCTGCTTCCCACTCACCGCGCCATCATTACACAGAGGGGTGCGGTGGGCTGCTTTTAGCAACATCATTGGCGCCCAGGGAGAAATATTTTTTAAGGGTTAAGTGCCTTGCTCAATGGAAGAAAGGAACATTTTTCCACCTTGCCGTCTCATGGATTTAAATCAGGAACCTTTCAGTTACTGGCCCAATGCACTTAACCACTAGGCTACCACTAAGTGCACTGGGCCAAGCAAAACAAACTGGCCCACTCAGATCTAGCATGGTTTTTGGGGATGAAATAAGCTAGCTAGCTTGCAAGCTACAACAACTCTAACTGCATGTTTTGTATAAATTAATGGTCAAATCACATTCATGTTTATATTTACTTCAATGGGTCTTTATTTTTACTGAACTGCCTGATCTTCACTGGCCGATATTACTTGCAGAATATCCTGGTAGCCAATGTTTGTGTTATCCATTATACCTAGCTTTACTCAGGTTAGCATGGGGCTAGCTATAGCTACCATCGGCCAACAACAGTTTTAGCCAGTTTGGTTATAGACGTTCAATGTCTACTATCATGGTAAAGGTTTATCTTGATTTTTGTGCTGAGGTGTTGAACTGCTAGTACGTATTGTGTTTCAAGGCTGCTAGTGGTTAGCTTTTAAATACCAGCAGGGGTGTAAAAGGGGCTATGCTAAAAGCCTGTTTGCTGTATAAGTGATAAAAACAACTTTTAGCTGATACATAAATCAAGAAACAGGACATTTTTTTTCTTAAAACAGTACTTGGTATGATTTTAACCGTCATATGTGGACAGTGGCTTCACTCCTGCTGTGTATTCATGCATGTGTTCTTCTCTTCATGTCACTTTTCCAAATGCTTTTCCGACATGACTTCGGTCAAATACACTCCCATGCATTTAACCCAGGTATTTGAAAATAGTAGTATACACAGAAAAACATATTTTAAATACCAGATACTCAAATACACGTGTATTTGAACCCAAGGCTGGTGTGAGACAACAAGACATTGTAGCAGGTAACCTACAGCAATGTGACTTTAACAGTCTTATATAAAGTGGCAGTGCAGTTTGGCTGCATTTTTAATGCAGAGCTGAACATAATGCTAACTGACTAACTGGCTTCAGGGTTAGGGTTTAAAAAAATAAAGCACATGTGCACACACAGAGGAGGACAGATGTACATAGATACAGAGATTGGACTAAACATAATACATTTTTTGCAATATCAGAGTCACTGACAAGCATGAACCTAATTTTAAAAAATATGGATGGCTAGAAGACTAATAAACTCAGCAAAACAGAAACATCCTCTCACTGTCAACTGCGTTTGTTTTTTAGCAAACTTAACTTGTGTAAATATTTGATTGAACATAGGATTCAACAACTGAGACAAACTGAACAAGTTCCACATACATGTGACTAACAGAAATACTGTACAATAATGTGTCCCTGAACAAAGGTGGGGGGGTCAAAATCAAAAGTAACAGTCCGTATCTGGTGTGGCCACCAGCTGCATTAAGTACTGCAGTGCATCTCCTCCTCATGGACTGCACCAGATTTGCCGGTTCATGCTGTGAGATGTTACCCCACTCTTCCACCAAGGTACCTGCAAGACCCCGGACATTTACATTTACATTACATTTAAGTCATTTAGCAGACGCTCATTTCTGGGGGGAATGGCCCTAGAAATGGTCCCAGATGTTCTCAATGGAATTGAGATCCGGGCTCTTCACTGGCCATGGCAGAAGACTGATATTTCTGTCTTGCAGGAAATCACACATAGAATGAGAAGTATTGCTGGTGGCATTGTCATGCTGGAGGGTCATGTCAGGATGAGCCTGCATGAAGAGTACCACATGAGGGAGGAGGATGTCTTCCCTGTTACACACCTTGTTGAGATTGCCTGCAATGACAACAAGTTCAGTCTGATGATGCTGTGACACACCGCCCCAGACCATGATAGACCTTCCACCTCCAAATCGATCCCGCTCCAGAGTAGTCCTTGGTGTAAAGCTCATTCCTTCGACGATAAACGCGAATCCGACCACCACCCCTGATGAGACAAAACTGCGACTCGTCAGGGTAGAGCTCTTTTTGCCAGTCCTGTCTGGTCCACAGTCCACAGACAGTGGGTTTGTGCCCATAGGCAACGGTGATGTCTGGTGGGGACTGATGGAGGGATTGCGCACTGATGGAGGGATTGTGCTTTCCTGGTGTAACTCAGGCTGTTGTCGTTGCCATCCTGTACCTGTCCCACCGATGTGATGTGCAAATAAACCGATCCTGGTCAGGTGTTGTTACACGTGGTTTGCCACTGTGACGATTATCAGCAGTCCGTCCTGTCTCCCTGTAGCGCTGTCTTAGGTGTCTCACAGTATGGACATTGCAATTTATTGCCCTGGCCACATCTGCAGTCCACATGCCTCCAGCATGCCAAAGGCATCTTTCTTTTGGTGTTTTTCAGAATAGGTAGAAAGGCCTATTTAGTGTCCTAAGTTTTCATAATTGTCTACCACATTAATTGCCTACCATCTGTAAGCTGTTAGTGTCTTAATGACCGTTCCACAGGTGCATGTTCATTAATTTTTTATGGTTCATTGAACTTCCATGGGAAACACTTTAAACCCTTTACAATGAGGATCTGTCAAGTTATTTGGATTTTTACTAATTATCTGTGAAAGACAGGGTCGTGAAAAAGGGACGTTTCTTGTTTTGCTGAGTTTAGAATAAAAGGAAGAAAATTCAGCCTGAGCGTTGCATTATCTGCACCACAGTATTTTGTTTCCAAGCCTTAGGGTTCCACAGCATTTCCCCTCAACTGTTCTTAACCCTCAGGTATGGTACTACAAAGTTTTTGTGAGGTTTGTCCATAGCTTTTTCCAGGAGGCTGTCAATTCTAGAGTATGTCTTGTTTGATGCCTACCCCAATGCCCTGAAAACAAAACAAGAGCCGAGATGCTGTATCAGATTTTGCTCTCCATTAATATTTTATCAAAAACACTCACTTTTCTCCCACAGAAATAGGAGAGAGCGGCACACAATGTGGAACATTTCTAAAATCCTTTGAAAGGAGAAATAGAAAGCATGCAACACATTTAATTAAATTAATGTAGTAGGGAGTAAATGAATGCACAGATAAAACAGTTGCTGAAGGGGGCAGGTATTGTAGCTTGTATGAACTGCGAGAAAATCAAAGAGTTAATTTAGTAACATCCAAGGCAAAAGACCATCCTACATTTTTGGATGGTATTCCACCATAAGTGGGTGTGGTGGAGTACCCGAGATCACTTCCTTGGAGCCCCAAATCATATTAGATCATCAGGGGGTATCATTTACTGATCATTTACTGTTATGTTTTTGGAGCATCAGGGGTCATGTCCAGATGACTTCCGTGGACACCCCAGATAACTTCTTTGGACCATCAGTGGGGGGTGTCCCAGTTCACTTATTTGTTATTTTATTTTACCTTTATTTAAGTAGGCAAGTCAATTAAGAACAAATTCTTATTTTCAATGACGGCCTAGGAACAGTGGGTTAACTGCTTGTTCAGGGACATTACTGGGGCAGTAAAAATGTTACAGTTCAAATGTGTAAGGGGGTGCGTGCTGGTGGCAGGGAAGTCAGGCGCAGGAGATCAAACTTCGTATAAACGGAGCAGTTTAATAAGTGCTCAAAAACTCAGAAAACCAAAATATACAAAATAATACAAGTGGGTACAAAACCCGTCGCACACCAGAACATAACTTGCACATAACTTACAAACAAACAATCACTGACAAGGACATGAAGGGAAAAGAGGGTTAAATACACAACATGTAATTGATGGGATTGGAACCAGGTGTGATTACAAGACAAGACCAAAGGAAAATGAGAAGAGGATCAGCGATGGCTAGAAAGTCAGTGACTTCGACCGCCGAATGCTGCCCGAACAAGGAGAGGGACCAACTTTGGAGGAAGTCGTGACAATATGGCACAATGTAATTATTACCTTGTGAATCTCTTTGCTGCTTATAGAAGCTAATTAATCATGCATAGCATCATCTTAATTTCAACGATGTAGGAAGATTTGCATATAGATTAGCTTGTCATCATTGCCAAGTTATTCATAACATTAATTATTAATGACTAAGAAGTAAAAATGCTTTGAACCAATTGATTCAGCACTCAAGTCCTATTTACAATTTGTGCATCTATTCCATCTTTGATCTCTGATGCAAAAACACTCTTCTCTAGAGGTTCTGTCACGTTCGCTGTCTTCAAACTCCCTATCATAAATGAGTCAAGGTGCAGCGTGCATGTAATTCCACATCTTTAATCGAAGTGAAACCTCTCACACACAAAAAAACAGGTAATCAGAATCAGAACGTGACGCAACCGTGGCGCACACAAACACTCACAGAAAATAAATAATTACCCACAAACACAGGTGGAAAAAAGGCTGCCTAAGTATGCTCCCCAATCAGAGACAACGAAAGACAGCTGCCTCTGATTGGGAACCATACCAGGCCAAACAAAGAAATAAGAAAACTAGATTGCCCACCCAAATTACACCCTGACCTAACCAAATAGAGAAATAGAAAGGTTGTTTTGTGGAGTTGGAAGGAACTCTCATATTTAACCGTTATTTTATAAAGGGGTCATACTGAGACCAAGGTCTCTTTTACAGATGAGCCCTGAATTACATAAATTACAGAAAATACACACATCAAAATATAAAAACAAAATGCAAGCATGAGGAAAGCGTAATAAGTTCCTCAATCAGCTTTCTGAATTGCCGTAGAGCAGTGGTTCCCAAACTTATTATAGTCCCATACCCCTTCAAACATTCAACCTCCAGCTGCGTACCCCCTCTAGCACCAGGGTCAGTGCACTCTCAAATGTTGTTTTTGCTATTATTGTAAGCCTGCCACACACACACACTATACGATACATATATTAAACAAGAGAATTAGTGTGAGTTTTTTGTCACAACCCGGCTCGTGGGAAGTGACAAAAAGCTCTTATATGACCAGGGCACAAATAATAATAATCACTAATTATGTCCTTTATTTAACCATCTTACATATAAAACCTTATTTGTTCTTAAAAAATTGTGAATAACTAACCACTGGTTAATGAGAAGGGTGTGTTTGAAAGGATGCTCATAAATCTGCAATGTTGGGTTGGATTGGAGAGAGTCTCAGTCTTAAATAATTTTCCACACACAGTCTGTGCCTGTATTTAGTTTTCATGCTAGTGAAGGCCGAGAATCCACTCTCACGTAGGTTTGTGGTTGCAAAGGGCATCAGTGTCTTAACTGCGCGATTTACCAAGGCAGGATACTCTGAACGCAGCCCAATCCAGAAATATGGCAGTGGCTTCTGATTAAATCAAATGTTTACAAAATCACTTGTTGCAATTTCGATGATGTTCTCTTTTTCAGATATCGGTAAGTGGACTAGAGGCAGGGCATGAAAAGGTTAACAAATCCAGTTGTTTGTGTCAACCGTTTTGGGAAAGTACTTGCCTAATTGTGCACCCAACTCACCCAGGTGCTTCGCTATATCACACTTGACATTGTCCGTAAGCTTGAGTTAATTTGCACACAAAAAAATCATATAATGATGGAAAGACCTGTGTGTTGTCCTTGTTAATTCAGACAGAGAAGAGCTCCAACTTCTTAAATCATAGCCTCAATTTTGTCCTGCACATTGAATATAGTTGGAGAGTCTCTGTAATACTAGATTCAGGTCATTCAGGCGAGAAAAAGCAGCACCCATAGGCCAGTCAGTCATGTGAGGAACTATTCATCATGCAAGCAGTCAGACAAGTGAAAATGATGGTCAGTAAAGAAAACTAAGCTCGTCTCTCAATAAAAAACTACTTGTCAATACTTTTACCCTTGATAACCAGCACATTTATGGATGTTGTAAAAGCGTTAAATATTTGCTGCAAATATCATTGCATAGTGCAGAAAATACACAAGAGTTCAGGGGCCTTGCTTTAACAAAGTTAACCATTTTCACTGTAGTGTCCCAAACATTTTTCAAGCTGTCAGGCATTCCCTTGGCAGCAAGAGCCTCTCGATGGATGCTGTAGTGTTCCCAATTGGCATCGGGAGCAACAACTTGCATGCGTGCTCCCACTCCACTATGTCTCCCTGCCATGGCTTTTGCGCCATCAGTACAGCTACCAACATGAGCAGCAGCTACGTTTGGCTACATACGGACCGTTAGAGGAATTCCTGCGAGAGATTAACAGTTAATGTGATTGGAGGTTAATTATTTGACTAGTCTACCTCTATTTGACATTGTGTGGTTATTTTGCTGAACACTAGATGGTTTCATTTTATTTTTGACAGTGAAACGAGGCTACCCAAATATATAGCCCCATTGTAAAATATAAATGGACTGTATGAAATTATATATATATATTTTTTTAAATGTGAATCACATTTTTATTTGGTGTACCCCCTACGGCATTGTGCAAACCCATGGTGGTACTAGTGGAGATTGTTCTACAAATAAGGTGCAAGAAAACTAAACTCAGTAGAGACCAAATTAATTTCCAGTTTGCCATTGCCTGGTAACTCGTATGTCTAAAGTTTAGTAATGATGTTAATCCTTGTGTAGTCTTAACATTCTGTTTACTCCCCTTGTCTTAAGAGTTAAAAGTTACCCACCTTCATTAAACCCCTAAAATCACGTAGCTTAATTCAATTTTAAACCCAAAATCATTTTTGCATGAAGAAACAACCTGTCATTCATCTCAAGCTTTGTGAATAATTGTATTACAACACACCTGTCATAATTGATGTTTTACTAAAGTAGAGGTTTATTATTAGTAGTAGTATTGCTAAAGGTAGTTTTGAATGCATTTTGTTTGAATGCATTTTATTGAAGGAAACAATAAACAACAGTCTTGAACTTTTTTGGCAACATTGTGATATATTCTTATATAATGTACAATGAGGAATTCCATTACAAAATACTAGTCTTCTCCCATTTTAGAACCATTGCCCCCTACCCACAAGGTGTATAAACAACAATAAATACAAATAAAATAAGATAAGATACAAAACAAAATGTGAAGAACATAAATCAATCAACTCTAATTAGCAAATGTAGGACAGTATGCAAATGTGTGGGCATGGACTTTGCAGATGTATTTCTCACATGTGCAGCACATAGTATTTGTTCTACAGTCCTTCTTTGGGGGGCAAAATTGTCATCTCCTCCTCTTGCCTGCACCAGCTGCAGCCTCAGCTGGATCAGGACAAGATTCAGCCACCTGAAGAGCTTTCACAAGGACTGCAGAGGCTGCTGTGTGGGGGAGGCGCTCCCTTCTTTGAATGTGTGGGGTTACAAGTGCCTTTTCCAGCTGCTCCAGGAACACCCTTCTCTTATTCCGCTTATCAGGCATCCAGGTAGGGTTGATCTTGTTCCATATCACGAAGGCATTGTATGAGGAAACATCAATGACGTTATGGAAGATGACCAGGGGCCAGCGGGCAGTCATCCTCCTGCAGCTGTAAGTTCCAATCACCTTGTCCAGGTTGTCCACGCCTCCTTTGTTGCAGTTGTAGTCCAGCATGATGGCTGGCTACCTGTCCTCACGATCACTGATCTCAGCTGTTTTGTGCAGTGTGCTCAGGAGGACCGCATTCTTGCTCCTCTTTGGGAGGTAAGAAACTAGAGTGGTGGTGGGGGTGAAGGCAAACTTTGATGAAGGCCTTTCTCCCCCTTCTTGCGAGGAGTTCAGGGGGGAGCTTAGGGTTCTTTCTAACTGTGCCAACCATGGTGATCTTAATCTTCAGGAGCTGCTGGCTGAGTTCATAAAAGGTGAAGAAATTGTCACACATGACATTGTTCCCCCTCAGTCCATCTGTCACATCAAGCTCAACCCGCATCCCCTGGTTCTTCTCTGGGCCTCCACTGGTCGGCTTGCTTGTATAGACTTGCATCTTCCAAAAGGTAGCTGGATTGTGCGTCACAGGCCACCCATATCTTGATGCCATACTTTGCTGTCTTGCTTTGCATATACTGCTGGAAAGGATAGTGACCTTTTGGCAGAAGAGATTACTATTAGTGTCACAGAAAACAATCACATAAATCAATGATATTACAGCAATACATAATACAATTAACCTTTTATGGATAGGGCTGTCTACTGCCCCCGCTGGAGTAATTGCGTGCCCATGGTAAACATAATTATTTTTTGTCAAAAGTTGCTAATATATGCAAATAAAAAATATTATTGAATAGAAAACACTCTAAAGCTTTTAAAACCGTTTAAATTGTGTCTCTGTGTAAAGCAGAACTCTCAAAATATGCATTCTCCCAAACTATCTCTTCTCATCTGAAAACTTGGGCCACCTTTGACGTCATCGCAAACACCCTCCCCAAACAGTTGCAGCTCCAGGAACAGTCTCCACGTGTTCAGCGTGATCTCAGCTTTCAATAGGGCTTGTCATTGTGAGAATCACCCGCTAGCGAGAGTTTGAGCACGCGGTATGCTCCCAGTCAATCAAAAACAGCTGTCACTTTTCTGTGTGCAGTGGTCAAGTCCTCTCTTTCTTCCAAGATCGATTGAACGGTGCCTGTGTTTCTGTTTGTTCTCAAAATTGCTGTACACCTTTATAACATGTTAAAGCTTGATTATGAAGTTAGTTTGACAAGTTAACTAGACATATAATATATAATTTCAACGTTTTGGTGCGCAACCACTTCAATTTTGCGTAAATTTCGACCGAAATGTGGGTATTTTGAGAACCAAAAGACGTAGACTTGAAAACTAAACGCTGGTTTGGTAAGTATAATCCCTTCCAGGTCGTTTGATGGAAGAACAACAAAGGTAAGGGAATATTTAATGTATTAATTTTGGGTTTCTGTCGACTCCAAGATAGAGGAGTCATGATGCTACTGTGGGAGCGCCGACTCCATATTATAGTCTAGTGAACGCAAAATGTAACTTTAAAATTAAATGTAACAATGCAATTGCATTTAGAAGAAGTGTATCTTGCTATACATATGTAAAACATGCATATTTAGTCAAAGTTTATGATGTGTATTCCTTGTTAGCTGACGTTATCTGCCGGGGCTATCGTCATTTCTCAGGACATTTGGGTAGCATTTTTTGAACGATGCATCATTGTAAACAGAGATTTATGGATATATATAGCATATTATTGAAAAAAAATTAATGTACTGTGTAACATGTTATATTACTGTCATCTGATGAAGATTTCAAAAGGTTATTGAAATGATTTTTCTTTTAATCCTGCGTTTGTTGATTGCATATTTTTTCCTACTTGGCTATGCTAATGAGCTATGTCTGCGGTGGTGGTTTGACATAAATATGTGCTATGTTTTCGCCGTAAAACATTTTAGAAATCTGACTTGCTGGCTAGATAAACAACTTGTTTATCTTTCATTTGAGCTATTTTACTTGTTAATGTGTGGAGGTTAAATATTTTCTGGAATATTTCTTGCGTTCCCTGCGCCACATTCCAGCTGGGGGGGGTGGGGGCGCGTTCCCAAATGGGAACTGGTGTCTCTAACCACAGTAAAAATCACTTACATTACAGATATGATATTAAAAATGTACCTCTGAATGGAACCAGTTGCTCATCCAATGTTACTTCAGGCTGCATTAAGTACTGCAGTGCATCTCCTCCTCATGGCCTGCACCAGATTTGCCATTTCTTTCTGTGAGATGTTACCACACTCTTCCACCAAGGCACCTGCAAGTTCCCGGACATTCCTGGAATGTATGGCCCTAGCCCTCACCCTCCGATCCAACAGGTCCCAGACATGCTCAATGGGATTGAGGTCCGGGCTCTTCGCTTGCAATGGCAGAAGACTGACATCCCTGTCTTGCAGGAAATTACATACAGAATGAGCAGTATGGCTGGTGGCATTGTCATGCTGGAGGTTCATGTCAGGATGAGCTTGCAGGAAGGGTACCATATGAGGGAGGAGGATGTCTTCCCTGTAACGCACAGCGTTGAGATTGCCTGCAATGACAACAAGTTCAGTCCGATGATGCTGTGACACACCGCCCCAGACCATGACGGACCCTCCACCTCCAAATCGATCCCGCTCCAAAGTACAGGCCTCGGTGTAACGCTCATTCCTTCAACAATAAACGCGAATCCGACCATCACTCCGGGTGAGACAAAACCGTTACTCATCAGTGAAGAGCACTTTTGGGTTTGTGACGGTGGGTTTGTGCCCGTAGGCAATGTTGTTGCAGATGATATCTGGTGAGGATGTGCCTTACAACAGGCCTACAAGCCCTCAGTCCAGCCTTTCCCCACTGATGGAGGGATTGTGCGTTCCTGGTGTTACTCGGGCCGTTGTTGTTGCCATCAGGTACCTGTCCCGCAGGTGTGATGTGCAGATGTACCGATCCTGTGCAGGTGTTGTTACACGTGGTCTGCCACTGAGAGGACAATCAGCTGTCCATCCTGTCTCCCTGTAGCGCTGTCTTAGGCGTCTGACACTACAGACATTGCAATTTATTTCCCTGGCCACATCTGCAGTCCTCATGCCTGCTTGCAGCATGCCTAAGGCACGCAGATGAGCAGGGATACTGGGCATATTTCTTTTGGTGTTTTTCAGAGTCAGTAGAAAGGCCTCTTTAGTGTCCTAGGTTTTCATAACTGTGACCTTAATTGCTTACCGTCTGTAAGCGGTTAGTGTCTTAACGACCATTCCACAGGTGCATATACAGTATATTAATTGTTTGTGGTTCATTGAACAAGCATGGGGAACAATGTTAAAACCCTTTACATTGAAGACCTGTGAAGTTATTTGGATTTTTACAAATTATCTTTGAAAGACAGGGTCCTGTAAAAGGGATATATAATATACACTGCTCAAAAAAATAAAGGGAACACTTAAACAACACAATGTAACTCCAAGTCAATCACACTTCTGTGAAATCAAACTGTCCACTTAGGAAGCAACACTGATTGACAATAAATTTCACATGCTGTTGTGCAAATGGAATAGACAACAGGTGGAGATTATAGGCAATTAGCAAGACACCCCCAATAAAGGAGTGGTTCTGCAGGTGGTGACCACAGACCACTTCTCAGTTCCTATGCTTCCTGGCTGATGTTTTGGTCACTTTTGAATGCTGGCGGTACTTTCACTCTAGTGGTAGCATGAGAAAGAGTCTCATCCAGGATGGCACATCAATGCGTGCTGTGGCAAGAAGGTTTGCTGTGTCTGTCAGCATAGTGTCCAGAGCATGGAGGCGCTACCAGGAGACAGGCCAGTACATCAGGAGACGAGGAGGAGGCCGTAGGAGGGCAACAACCCAGCAGCAGTACCGCTATCTCCTCCTTTGTGCAATGAGGAGCAGGAGGAGCACTGCCAAAACCCTGCAAAATGACCTCCAGCAGGCCACAAATGTGCATGTGTCTGCTCAAATGGTCAGAAACAGACTCCATGAGGGTGGTATGAGGACTCGACGTCCACAGGTGGGTGTTGAGCTTGCAGCCCAACACCGTGCAGGATGTTTGGCATTTTCCAGATAAGACCAAGATTGGCAAATTTGCCACTGGCGCCCTGTGCTCTTCACAGATGAAAGCAGGTTCACAATGAGCACATGTGACAGACGTGACATGTGTCTGGAGACGCCGTGGAGAACATTCTGCTGCCTGCAACATCCTCCAGCATGACCGGTTTGGCGGTGGGTAAGTCATGGTGTGGGGTGGCATTTCTTTGGGGGGGCCACACAGCCCTCCATGTGCTCGCCAGAGGTAGCCTGACTGCCATTAGGTACCGAGATGAGATCCTCAGACCCCTTGTAAGACCATATGCTGGTGCGGTTGGCCCTGGGTTCCTCCTAATGCAAGACAATGCTAGACCTCATGTGGCTGGAGTGTGTCAGCAGTTCCTGCAAGAGGAAGGCATTGACGCTATGGGCAGGCCCGCCCGTTCCCCAGACCTGAATCCAATTGAGCACATCTGGGACATCATGTCTCGCTCCATCCACCAACAGACTGTCCAGGAGTTGGCGGATGCTTTAGTGCAGGTCTGGGAGGAGATCCCTCAGGAGACCATCCGCCACCTCATCAGGAGCATGCCCAGGCATTGTAGGGAGGTCATACAGGCACGTGGAGGCCACACACACTACTGAGCCTCATTTTGACTTGTTTTATGGACATTACATCAAAGTTGGATCAGCCTGTAGTGTGGTTATCCACATTAATTTTGAGTGTGACTTGAGTCCAGACCTCCATGGCTTGATACATTTGATTTCCATTGATTCTTTTTGTGTGATTTTGTTGTCAGCACATTCAACTATGAAAAGAAAAAAGTATTTAATGCGAATATTTCATTCATTCAGAATCTAGGATGTGTTATTTTAGTGTTCCCTTTATTTTATTGAGCAGTGTATATATATATATATATATATATATATATATATATATATATATATATATATATATATATATACTGTATATATATATAATGCTGATATGCCAGTGAATTACAGTACCCACAGCCAAAAGCAAGGAGTCAACTTTATTGGTCCCTAAAAGCTGGATCTCAAAGTAACCCTCGACATAAGACATTTTGAGGGAATAATGACTTGGCAAGGGACAGGGTTCAGTTGGAGGGAAGGTCGGGATTAGCTGCAGGGCGGAGAACTGGGTCAACTGAATAATCCCCTGTTCTGAACCTACCATGAAATGTAAAGTCTTGCGCTGTTTTTGCAGTAGTCTGGTTTCAACACACAACTGTAAATGTATATGATGCCTGACACTTTTAATTAGCCCAATCGTATTAGACAAGAAGAAAACATGTTAGATTGAGAATCTGAACACTGTTTATCAGTGGTGTCGGGGAAGGTACACTTCATGCCCACTTTGTGTATACTCACTTCTTAATCCCCACGATGCGTATCAAAGTAGTGTAGTGGAGGTATACACCGTATCAGTAAATAAGGCTGAAGGAACAGATTTCCTATTTCTTCACATTTTAAGTGCAGTAACATGCACACGGCCATAGGCCTATGTTCAAATGTTCCAAAATCTAATTTGTGGGAAAACACCATTCTAAAATGCACACCGCACATAAACGGTTTCATGGATAGAGATGGGTTAGACATTTAGAAAGAAGGGAGATCTAAAGTTGCAACAACTGTCTTGGTTTGCTAATATGACTAGCATAATGCGTTTGGCTGCTAGAAAATAAAATAAAGTTTTAAAACCAATAGAACAGAGGAGCGCATATGAGGAAGTCTTTATAAAATAATTGCCTCAATGTTTCTATGGTGTAATTTTGAAGCAAGGTAAGACATGCCTCGTCATTTGAAGTAAAACATTCAGGTATCAAACAATTAAGGAATAGGAAAATATAGCGATGCTAATAATAGGCCTAACTGTCTTCTGGTAGATTGAAAGGCATTTTCCAAAACCTTCTCAATAAATGTTCACCTCTTACTCCTACCCGACACGCAGGCGTCCAATCTAGACATCTGGAAATGCAAATGCACTATGCTAAATGCTAATAGCACTCATTAAAACTCAAACGTTCATTAAAATACACATGCAGGGTACTGAATTAAAGCTGCACTCGTTGTGAATCCAGGCAACAAGTCCGATTTTTAAAATGCTTTTCGGCGAAAGCATGAGAAGCTATTATCTGATAGCATGTAACACCCCAAAAGACCCGCAGGGGACGTAAACAAAATAATTAGCATAGTCGGCGCTACACAAAACGCTTTGTTGGCACTCCTAGATGTCCCATAAACATCACTATTGGGTCTTTTTTTTTATTAAAATCGTAGGCAAATGACAAGACTGTTGACATCGTGTGGAAGCTGTAGGTATTTTAACCTCGGCCCCATTTAATGTGGATCACATTCAACAATGGGTTCTAGTGGCGCATGGATATATTTTCCCATTTTCAGTGATCAGATTTTCCTACGCTTTTCGATGAAACGCACATTCTGTTATAGTCACAGCCATGATTTAACCAGTTTATAAACGTCTGAGTGTTTTCTATCCACACATACTAATCATATGCATATACTATATTCCTGGCATGAGTAGCAGGGCGCTGAAATGTTGCGCGATTTTTAATAGAATGTTCGAAAAAGTAGGGGGTAGGAGTAACAGGTTAACTAGCCAATGCCTACCTGGCAGAATGATATCATGATTATTTGCATCAATCCCGTGGCCATTTGTTTTGCACACTCCACCTCATGTGTGCTACAGAAACACTGCTAATAAAACAAGAGTTCCTGTGCTGCGCTCCCGAGTGGCACAGAGGTCTAAGGCACTGTGTCTCAGTGCTAGAGGTGTCATTACAGACCCTGGTTTGATCCTGGTCTGTATCACATCCGGCCTTGATCGGGACTTCCATAGGGCGGCGCACAGTTGGCCCAGCGTCTTGCGGGTTAGGGGAGGGTTTGGCCGGGATAGGCCATCATTGTAAATAAGAATTTGTTCTTAACTAACTTGCTAAGGTAAATGTATATATATAAATAATTAAAGGGTAACAATACTAAAAAAAATTATCTTAGATTTTTCTCAGACCTCAAAAGGGGTTTCCTAGGTGATATAAGTAAAATTGCCAATAACCATTAGAATTTTATAATTCAGTCAACATTTATTTTTAATTCGCCTTTTGTCTTGCCTAATCCAATCTTGTCTCATCGCTGCAACTCCCCAACATGTTCGGGAGAGCCTAAGGTGGAGTCATGCGTTCTCCGAAACATGATCCACCTAACTGCGCTCCTTAACCTCTAGCGTCGAGCAATCCCGTATCCGGGAGCGTAATCATAGCCTCAAGCTACCATAACGCAACGTTTCCTATTCATGAAAATCGCAAATGAAATGAAATAAATATATTCAAACACAAACTTAGCCTTTTGTTAACAACACTGTCATCTCAGATTTTCAAAATATGCTTTTCAACCAAAGCTACACAAGCATCTGTGTAAGAGTATTGATAGCCTAGCATATCATTAAGCCTAGCATTCAGCAGGCAACATTTTCACAAAAACAAGAAAAGCATTCAAATAAAATAATTTACCTTTGAAGAACTTTGGATGTTTTCAATGACGAGACTCTTAGTTAGATAGCAAATGTTCATTTTTTCCCAAAAGATTATTTGTGTAGACGAAATAGCTCCGTTTTGTTCATCACGTTTGGCTAAGAAAAAGACCGGAAAATGCAGTCACTTACAACGCGGAACTCTTTTCAAAATTAGCTCCATTATATCGACAGAAACATGGCAAATGTTGTTTAGAATCAATCCTCAAGGTGTTTTTCACATATCTATTCGATAATCTATCAGTGGTGGCAGTTGGCTTCTCATCAGAAGCAAACAGAAAAATACTGCAGCTGTAGATTACGCATATTTGTGACGGAGGACACCAAGCGACCACCTGGTAGATGTAGTCTCTTATGGTCAATCTTCCAATGATATGCCTACAAATACGTCACAATGCTGCAGACACCTTGGGGAAAACGTGGAAAATGTAAACTGACTCCTAGCTCCTTCAGTCATATAAGGAGTCATTGGCATGGGGCGGTTTAAAAAAATACGCCACTTCCTGATTGGATTTTTATCTGGGTTTTTTCTGTAACATCAGTTATGTGGCACTCACAAACAATATCTTTGCAGTTTTGGAAACGTCAGAGTGTTTTCTTTCCAAAGCTGTCAATTATATGCATCGTCGAGCATCTTTTCGTGACAAAATATCTTGTTTACAACGGAAACGTTTTTCATCCAAAAATTAAAATAGCGCCCCCTATATCCAAGAAGTTAATAACACCCGCAATCTTAACCTGTAAGCCAGCCGCACCAATGTGTCAGAGGAAACACTGTTCAACTGGTTAACATGGTCAGCCCACCACAAGGAGTCCCTAGGGCCAATTGTGTGCCATCCTATGGGACTTCTTGTGGATTGTGCCATAGCCGGTTGTGGCAATTCTGCCATTGCCATTTGTGGCACATCCCAAGAATGAACCAAGGTCTGTAGTAAAGCCTTTAAGCACTGTGATGCAGTGCCTTAGATCGCTGCGCCACTCGGGAGGCTCCAGACAACAGTTATTAATTAAATGTGTGTCATATTGCAAAGGAATGTCTACCAATGGCATGCCAATTTTTTGTGAGAAATTACGCTGGTCACTCAAAACATTTATTGTCACGTTCGTCGTAACGATGAGACCAAGGCGCAGCATGATTTGAATACATTCATCTTTATTTACAAAGAAACACTAAACAAAATGACCGTGATGCTAATAATAACTACACATAGACAATAACCCACAAATCCAAAATGGAAAATGACAACCTAAATAGGATCCCCAATCAGAGACAACAAACAGCTGTCTCTGATTGGGAAGCAATTCAGGCCACCATAGACCTACATTTAACTAGACAATACCAAAACCCCAAAGATATACAAAAAAACCCTAGACAGGGAAAACAGGGCGTGACTGGGTACTGTCACCGGTCGTTCTGGACTGCCGAGGTGCACTGTAGGCCTGGTGCGTGGTTCCGGCACTGGTGGTACCGGGCTGGGGACACGCACCTCAGGGCAAGTGTGAGAAGCAGGAACAGGGCGGACTGGGCTCTGGAGGCACACAGGAAGCCTGGTGCGTGGTGTTGGCACTGGTGGTACGCACCTCAGGGCGAGTGCGGGGAGGAGGCACAGGATACACTGGGCCGTGGAGACGCATTGGAGATCCAGAACATAGAGCTGGAAGCCCATTCTAGCCTGGCAAATGCGAGGAGCTGGATGATTTTTTTTACCTTTATTTTACTAGGCAAGTCAGTTAAGAACAAATTCTTATTTTTAATGACGGCCTAGGAACAGTGAGTTAACTGCTTGTTCAGGGGCAGAAAGACAGATTTTGTAGCTTGTCAGCTCGAGGATTTGAACTTGCAACCTTTCGGTTACTAGTCCAATGCTCTAACCACTAGGCTACCCTGCCGCCGAATAGAGAGCACTGGGCTAGAGTAGCTCACTGGAAACATTGTGCGTATCTCTGCATAACACGGTGCCTGACCAGTTACACGCTCCCCACTGTAAGCACGAGGAGTTGGCTCAGGTCTCCTACCTGACTCAGCACATCTCCTCCTGTGTCCCCCCCAAAACAATTATTGGGGCTGCCTCTCGGGCTTCCTTGCTAGCCGTGTACCCTCATATTGTCGCCGTTCCTCTATTCTCCAGTATTTCTCCTCCTTAGAACGGCGATACTCCCCAGGCTGCGTCCAGGGTTCTGCTACATCTAGTATTTCCTCCCATGTCCAGGATCCTTTTCCGTCCAAAATCTCCTCCCATAACGTCTGCTCCTCCTTTTCACGCTGCTTGGTCCTGTTATGGTGGGTTATTCTGTCACGTTTGTCGTAACGATGAGACCAAGGCGCAGCGTGATTTGAATACTGTAACGGCGTTCTTCGTTTGTAGAAAGAGAGTCAGACCGAAATGCAGCGTAGTGGTTACCCATGTCTTTAATGAAGAGATCGCGATACATGAAATAACTTATACATATACAAAAACAACAAACGGAACGTGAAATCTAATTAAAGCCTATCTGGTGAAACTACACAGAGACAGGAACAATCACCCACGAAATACACAGTGAAACCCCGGCTACCTAAATACGGTTCCCAATCAGAGACAACGAGAATCACCTGACTCTGATTGAGAACCGCCTCAGGCAGCCAAGCCTATACAACACCCCTACTCAACTGCAATCCCAATAATACAAACCCCAATACGAAATACAACAACATAAACCCATGTCACACCCTGACCTGACCAAATAATATAACGAAAACACAAAATACAATGACCAAGGCGTGACAAATGCATTCTTCTTTATTTACGAAGAACACAAAGAAACACTAAACAAAATAACAAGACAAAAACATACCACCTTCATCACACCCTGACCTAAACAAAATAATAAAGAAAACAAAGATAACTAAAGGTCAGAGCGTGACATTTATAAAGTATAAATAGCACTCACTTGGTGTGCTTATTAATCCACAAGTACCTTTTTTCCCCCACTCATATCGCTAATATAAATTGTACTAAGTCCTGCAAAAGCGTTACTATGAGTGAAGTTTAATATGCATTCTGTCCTTACTAAATGTGTAACGTGATATATACAGTATTTTAACATTACGACCGTATTTTCTTAACACAAGAAACAACATTTTATTAATAAAATATTTAACCAGTCTTCCTCAAATTAACAGGATGATGACGCAATCTTTGCAAGAGAGGGAGTCTAATTTCATTGGTCCTCAATTTGTGGCTCAGTCATTTCATTCAGGGTAAGCAGAGTTAGCCGTGAGTTAGCCTGCCACAGAGCAGGGTAGTTCTAAAGGATTCGTTGCCATGGAAATCTACCTGGCTAAAAGGTGAAACATTCTCATATGACTGGTTATCCTGAGGTGACCTCAGAGTTGACCACATTTACCTCACTAACACCTCAAACCTGCCTAGTAGGATACCCCTCAGAAACCAACATTTAAGCTTGTTTTCAAATGTTTGTAATCAAATACTTTATAGCCTCAAAACATGGTTAAAATTATAATATTGATTACCATGGATGGTCAGTCCTTGCACCCATAGCCCTATCTATGAATTTAAGAGTGGTTACATTTCTCCAGCCCCATCCCTCAGCTTTTTACTGAAATGGGAGGGGAAAATGCTTTGTTATTGTTTCAACTGCTGATTGCCCTTTTAACTCTTCCTACATTTTTGGTATCAACTCTTTGTATAGTTTATGAGAATTTATAAATGTTGTGTTTCTTTATCAAGAACAAGAACATCATTCTGTTACTAAGCTTTGCATCTGCACTGGTCTACAAGTAAATGTGTTTTTGCAATTGTCTGTGGAAATTGTTAAAATTAGTCTTTGTGCATAGAGTTGTATGGCTTGTTTAACTTTGCACACTGCTATTGTGGAATTGCCCACATCCATTATTAGTCATATATTCTTGTCAATATAGATTCTGATTGTGGATTGGGCTTTGCTTGTCATGTCATAGCAATCACACAAGATTGTGTCCACTTTACGAGGACATATGTCACTGTTATTGTCACGCCTTGGTCTTAGTATTTTGTGTACCCAGGGTGTGACATGGGTTATTGTGGTGTGTTTTTGTCTTAGGAGTTTTGTGGGGTGTCGACGTAGTCTATGGCTGCCTGAGGCGGTTCTCAATCAGAGTCAGGTGATTATCGTTGTCTCTGATTGGGAACCATATTTAGGCAGCCATATTCTGTGAGTGTTTCGTGGGTGATTGTTCCTGTCTCTGTGTTTGTTGTCACAAGATAGGCTGTATAGGTTTTCGCGTTTCGTTTGTTGTTTTGTTGATTTAGTTATTTCATGTATCGTTCATTTTCATAAAAGAACATGAGTAACCACCACACCGCATTTTGGTCCGACTCTCTTTCAACAGACGAACGCCGTTACAGAATCACCCACCACACCCGGACCAAGCAGCGTGGTGACAGGCAGCGACAGCAGAAGCAGCGAAAGGAGGAATGGACATGGGAAGACGTTTTGGATGGCAAGGGTTGTTACACTTGGGAGGAGATACTGGCTGGAAAAGATCGCCTCCCATGGGAACAGGTGGAGGCACTTAGGAGAGCAGAGGCAGCCGGAGAGAGGAGCCGACGTTACGAGGGAACACGGTTGGCAAGGAAACCCGAAAGTCAGCCCCAAAAATGTATTGAGGGGGGGCTCAGGGAGAGTGTGGCAGAGTCAGGGTTCAGACCTGAGCCAACTCCCCCTGTTTATCGTGAGGAGCAGCGATCACAGGACTTCTGGACTTGGTAGGAGATATTGGACGGAAAAGGACCCTGGGCACAGCCTGGTGAATATCGACGCCCCAAAGAAGAACTGGAGGCGATGAAAGCGGAGAGGCGCTGGTATGAAGAGGCAGCACGGCGATGTGGATGGAAGCCTGAGAGTCAGCCCCAAAAATGTATTGGGGGGGCTCACAGGGTGTATGGCTACGCCAGGTAGGAGACCTGCGCAAACTTCCTATGCTTACCGGGGGGCTAAAGAGACCGGGCAGGCACCGTGTTATGCTATGGAGCGCACGGTGTCTCCAGTGTGGGTGCATAGCCCGGTGCGGTACATACCAGCTCTTCGTATTGGCCGGGCTAGAGTGGGCATCGAGCCAGGCAAGGTTGGGCAGGCTCAGTGCTCAAGAGCTCCAGTGCGCCTGCACGGTCCGGTCTATCCAGTGCCACCTCCACACACCAGTCCTCCGGTGGTAGCTCCCCGCACCAGGCTTCCTGTGCGTGTCCTCCGTCCAGTACCACCAGTTCCAGCACCACGCACCAGGCCTTCAGTGTGCCTCGCTTGTTCAGCGTAGCCAGAGCCTTTCTCCTCTCCAGTGCTGTCGGAGCCTCCCGCCTGTTCAGCGCAGGCAGCGCTTTCCTCCTCTCTTGTGCTGCCGGAGTCTCCCGCCTGTTTAGCGCAGCCAGAGCTTTCCTCCTCTCCAGCACTGCCGGAGTCTCCCGCATGTTCAGCGCTGCCAGAGCCTTCCTCCTCTACAGCGCTGCTGAAGTCTCCTGCCTGTTCAGCGCAGCATTGAGCTGCCAGTCTGCATGGAGTAGCCTGAGCTGTCAGACTGCATGGAGCAGCCAGAGCTGCCAGGTTGCATGCAGCAGCCAGAGCTGCCAGTCTGCATAGAGCTGCCAGTCTGCATTGAAACAGCCAGAGCTGTCAGTCTGCATGGAGCAGCCAGAGCTTCCAGTCTGCATGGAGCAGCCGGAGCAGCTAGATCCGCCAGTCAGCCAGACTCTTCCAGATCTGCCAGTCAGCCAGACTCTTCCAGATCTGCCAGTCAGCCAGACTCTTCCAGATCTGCCAGTCAACCAGACTCTTCCAGATCTGGCAGTCAACCAGACTCTTCCAGATCTGCCAGTCAACCAGACTCTTCCAGATCCGCCATCCACCCAGGATCTGCCAGAGCCAACTACCTGCCTGAGATTCCTCTCAGTGCTGAGCTTCCTCTCAGTGCTGAGCTTCCTCTCAGTGGTGGGCTTCCTCTCAGTGCTGGGCTTTCCCTCAGTGCTGGGCTTCCCCTCAGTGCTGGGCTTCCCCTCAGTGCTGAGCTTCCCCTCAGTGCTGAGCTGCCCCTCAGTCCCGAGCTGCCCCTCAGTCACGAGCTGCCCCTCAGTCACGAGCTGCCCCTCAGTCACGAGCTGCCCCTCAGTCCAGTGGGGATCCGGGTGAGGACTATTAGGCCATGGTCAGCGGTGAGGGTGGATTATCCCAGGACGCGAGGGGGAGGAACTGTGACATTAATGGATTGGGGTTCACGTCCCGAGCCGGAGCCGCCACCATGGACAGACGCCCACCCGGACCCTCCCTATGGTTTTGAGGTGCATCCGGGAGTCCGCACATTAGGGGGGGGGGGATTCTGTCACGTCTTGGTCTTAGTATTTTGTGTTTTCTTTATTTATTTGGTCAGGCCATGGTGTGACATGGGTTATTGTGGTGTGTTTTTGTCTTAGGAGTTTTGTGGGGTGTCCATGTAGTCTATGGCTGCCTGAGGCAGTCAGGTGATTATCGTTGTCTCTGATTGGGAACCATAATTAGGCAGCCATATTCTGTGAGTGTTTCATGGGGATTGTTCCTGTCTCTGTGTTTGTTGTCACAAGATAGGCTGTATAGGTTTTCGTGTTTCCTTTGTTGTTTTGTTGATTTAGTTATTTCATGTATCGTTCATTTTCATTAAAGAACATGAGTAACCACCACGCCGCATTTTGGTCCGACTCTCTTTCAACAGACGAACGCCGTTACAGTTATTTTACGGGGAAGGGATATAATGGTATAATTAAGATTAACAAGTAATGATGATTGTCAGCACTGATACAGTGTTATTACATTGAAACTACTGTCTCTGTTTCCAGGTAACAACCATCAGCTGGTTGGGATGTCAGGAATGGATTGAAGCGAAACAACATGGTAACTGCTAATGGTAATTACTAGTATTACCCAGCTTTTACTGTGCTGGAATGTAAAGTGGTACCGAAATGGCTACAAATCCATTCCAAATAACTCTGTATGCAGCTGTAGTCTTGACCTGTCTTTGTTAGTTTGCCCTCCACTTTGCATTCTGCATCTCATTAGAGCCAGTAGAACCTGTCGCCCCTGCAGGAGGGTTCGTAGCCTCAACTGTCTTCATCTCAGAATCAGAATCTGGGCCTCATATACTCACTGTAGGCCACAGATATCCTGTAAGTGCCAATGCATGGGGTCATCCAACATTGATCAGTCATTCACACTGCATTAAAATGTCTCGCAGTGGTATGGTCTTTCCCCCAGTCACTCTGACACAGTTCCTAAAAAAGCATTGCTGGGTGAATAAGCGGTGCTAATGTGTCAGCACAAAACGTTGAAAAGGTTAGCATCCCCTGGATCACCGGGCCAAACATTAAAGCTGGTACCTTAATGCAAGACACTGGGTGGTAAGTGCTAAGGGGTCATTGAAAAACTGGTGGCCAGTGATAGAGACCCAGTCAGTAATAGTGTCCATTTAATTGACCCCCTTTAAAAGATACTGAGATACAGTGATTGCACGAATTATTGCTGGATACACATCTCTAGATCTGAGTGATGCCCTTGGCAAGATGCCACTATCTCTACCCAGGTCCCTCTTCTTTGGTCAGAGAGACCGACACAGGAGGAACTAACCATACGTAACAATACGTTACCAGGAAAAATAGGAAAGTGTGCACCGACTCAGTTTGCAGTGAAAGAAATTAAAATGTATTCCATCTACAGCGACACACGTTTTGCCCCTTTTCAGTAACAATATGTACCGACACTGTCGTTTTAATTTGACTGTCTTTGTAATTACTATTTGATTACACAGTTATAAACGCATATGTGAACTATGACAGAGTATTAGACTTATCGAGAGACCATAAACAAATTATGGGATATCATAATAAAATGTCACTAGAAGTACTGTTAGAATTAATTGTACAATGTGACTATGTCCTTGGCCTACACTCATTACCTGGAAATCCTAAAATGTTCTGCAAAATAGAAAAAAATAGTTTAATTTCCGGACGACCTATTTACCACAGAGAGATTGAATGTATCGATCTATTACATGTTCTAAGGTTATATTTCCAAATTGGTGCCTTTCTGACTCTATCAAAAATGTGTTCCTCACTGATAAATCCCTTCCATAACTATTGCACCGTCAACAGGATTTATAAGCCGAATCCTGACCATCAAGATATCCCATCATAACAAATTTAGGAATCCTATTTAGTAACTCCTACAGTCCCACTGTGACGCTGGCATATTTTGGACATCTAACCCCTTTTAAACATTGGGTATTTGAGCTAGAGACTTCTGGGTTGTACTATTGCATGTCTATTTCTCCATATTTGGTACCAACCACACCCGTCTGTGCGATTAACGGGGGCTGAGTTAGAGTGGTGTTTGTGAGACAAGAGCAGATCCCGAAGGGGCCCGGGCTCAGGTCTTTTTTTTTTCAAAAACGTATGTAGAGTCCAAATGGTTTGAGCTACAAACTATTAAAAGCTATCTATGAAATGCTGAGACATTCACGAACAAGCACATCTAACACGTGTTGCTCTATACAACTCACAAGTTACACAAGAGTCATTAGAATGTAAGGGGTTCTTCTACATTCAGGTGAAAGATCATGGGAAATCCCAGGATATACTGTCTATAATCTGTCTATAATACTGTGATAAGATCACATAGTTGCTGTCACAAACTCCAAACTCCACACAGTTGTCACTGACTAGTTTGATACTCATTTCCCACTGAGCAAACAATTTATCTACTTACATCATTCATATAAAATCTTTTTTCTTCGTTTTTTTCTTTGGCGGTCCTTATTTTTTTTATTGACATTTGTCAATAAAACGAATGAATGCAACTGTTGATGTCAAATTGTGTTGTGTGCTCCTTTTAGCCCTGGTCGTCCTGAAAATAAAATGGTAAAACACGTTTGAGCAGCTAAATATAAGGGCAGGACATGCAGATAAATGGAAGTCAGATGGATTATTTTAGCTGGGGTCTCTGAACTGATAGGATTAATCAAGCACACTAATCTGAGCCGTAAGTAATATGTCCTGGTTTTATGCTTGGATACATATTTTCATTCTGCAGCCTTTTGAAGTTGACAGGATAAATAGGATAGTCCCATGATACGGCATTGATCTAGCACAGGCGTGTAAGTGGGGGAGAAACGACTGTACCTCTGCATGGCAACCCATGGTCTTGGCACATTTCCATTGCATTTCTCAATCTGCGAAATTGTAACAAAATTGTTCATTCCTTTATTATGTAATAAACACAACGGGTAATGATAGAATATATTTCTTTGCTTTCTTTTCTTTTGAATATGCATGATTTGGAAAAAGCACACGTACGTTATTCACCCCCGTGGGATATAAACACACTTCAAAAGGAAAGCGAGATATGGTGACTTTATTCAACTGAGTTATACAGATTAAACAAAAAGATATAATTGTTTTTCTATCGCTAAGAAACCATACATTTTCTCTCACAATATCTCCAGAATGGAGTCTTTGAATGTTGCCAAATAGAAAAGTGCCACTGCACTTCTGATGACCCTTCAAGTTTTCTTCCAACTCTGGATTGTCTCAAAGTTGTGAATGTCTGACTATGGAGCACAGTGGTAGCGGGAGACAGTGTTGTTTAATTAAAAGTTGACTAAATTAATCATATACAGCACATTTGGAAAGAATTCAGACCCATTGACTTTGTTACAGCCTTATTCTAAAATGGATCAAATAAAAATGTTTCCTCATTTTAGAAATGTTTGCAAATGTATAAAAAATATTCAACAGAAATACATTATTTCCGTAAGTATTCAGAACCTTTGCTATGAGACTTGAAATTGATCTCAGGTGCATCCTGTTTCCATTTATCATCCTTGAGGTGTTTCTTCAACTTTATTGGAGTCCATCTGTGGTAAATACAATTTATTGGACAGGATTTGGAAAGGCACACACCTGTCTAGATACTGTAAGGTCCCACAGATGACAGCGCATGTAAGAGCAAAAACCAAGCCATGAGGTCGAGGGAATTCTCTGTAGAGCTCCGAGACAGGATTGTGTCAAAGCACAGATCTGGGGAACGGTAACAAAAAATATGTGCAGCATTGAAGGTCCCCAATAATACAGTGGCCTCCATCATTCTTAAATGAAAGAAGTTTGGAAACACCGAAACACTTAATGGAGTTGGCAGGCCGGACAAAATGAGCAATCGGGGGAGAAGGGCCTTGGCTATGGAGGTGACCAAGAACCGGATGGTCGCGCTGACAGAAATCCAGAGTTCCTCTGTGGAGATGGGAGAACCTTCCAGAAGGACAACCATCTCTGCAGCACTCCACCAATCAGGCCTTTATGGTAGAGTGGCCAGACGGAAGCTATTCTTCAGTAAATGTAACATGACATCCTGCTTGGAGTTTGCCAAAAGGTGCCTAAATGACTCAGACCATGAGAAACAAGATTCTCTGATCTGATGAAACCAAGATTGAACTCTTTGGTCCGAATGCCTAGAGTCACGTTTGGAGGAAACCTTGCACCATCCATACGGTGAAGCATGGTGGTGGCAGCATCATGCTGTGGGAATGTTTTTAAGCGGCAGGGACTGGGAGACTAGTCAGAGTCGAAGTACAGGGAGATCCTTGATGAAAACATGCTCGAGAGTGCTCAGGACATCAGACTGGGGCGAAGGTCCACCTCCCAACAGGACAAAGACCCTAAGCACAAAGCTTTTTATAAATTAGGAAGCATTTCCAAAAACATTTTTTGCTTTGTCATTATGGGGTAATGTGTGTAAATTGAGGATATAAAAAAATCCATTTCAGAATAAGGCTGTAACATAACAAAATGTGGAAAAAGTGAAGGGGTCTGAATACTTTCCGAATGCACTGTATATCCCTTGATGGACCTTGATTGTGCAAGTGTCCCATAGTGGCATTCTTAAAGTGTATCATACATTACTGGTCTAAAGTGACCTTTGCTTCCTCGTAAGCCAATGAGAAAAGCTCTCAACTAATCCATGAACCACTATGATTAGCCTGACATCTCTCATTCTCTCTTCAGGGTTCCAAATACAACCTCAATTAAGACATCTCATTGGCTTCCACAGGCATATCCTCCAGTGATGGGTCATGTGATGTCGGTCCTGTTTCCATACAGGCAGTTTAATTTCACAGACTTTAGTTTTCTATGTAAAATCAATTCATTGTTTTATCTGGGAGAATCTTCACACATTTGATCTTGAATACTGCTTGTTTTCCAGAGGGTGGTCAGAAATATCCATGAACGTGAGAGAAGACTAGTATGCTTGACAAAAGTAAAACTATTAGCAACTGTAACATCAATCAAGAATTTAAAAAGCTACCGTATGTCATAGTTTGTTCTTGTTAATTCTCGTCACAGTAGTTCTGGTATTTACATTTTATTCATTAGAAAAAGCTCATTATTGTAGCTAAACCATTTCTGAGTGATTTTGACTCAGTTTAGCATACAGTAAGCCAAAGGTATTAATTTGCAGTACTGTATTGGGAGATGGAACTGAGAGTGTTTTCTTACAGAGTTTTTGCCTGTGTTCCACTTATAACTCTATGGGCACTTTGTATGGGAGAGATAAAGGGAAGCACACAAGAATCGGGGAAAAACACCAAAGGAGCTTTTACCAAAATAGCACCCGCACTTAACAAACAGGAGAAAGGTATTGAATCTTGACATCAGTGGCAGAAAGTTATTCAAATCTCTTCTGTCCCTGGGGCCTCTGTATATTCCCAGAATAATCACCTGGCGGATGTCTCCCTCAATTGAAAAGTGAAGTCATAAACTACTCCTGTGAAATCCTTATTTGACACTATGCATATGGCTGATTCTGACACTGCCTATTCTGTTTCCTCACCATGGGCTAAAACTACAGGGATTTAGAAGGAGATAGTTCGGTTTGGAACCTCCAGAGCTAATTGTCAGGCAGCTCACGAAACACCTGGGATAAAATGAAAGATTAACATTGCGAAAAAATAAAGAAGTAATCAATGCTGCATTGTGTGATAGTGTGTCCGCAGGCTACGGGGGTCAATGTTTCAAAGCATCTTTTGCATTTCAATTTCATCTGAACTCAGAAGAGTACAGATCACAGCCCAAAGACGCCATTGGCTTATTAATAAGAGAAGCCGAGGACAAAGGCTGCTCCGCTTGACATTGGTGTCATCACTCTATTGTAGATATCACATTTCCAATGACTGGCGTCTGCCACGAGGAGGAACTTGACTCATGCTTTGCATCACAATTTATTGGTATTCTGCATGGTTTAGGGGATTAAATGCAGCTCTTTGTTTCTCTCAGCTAACTCATTTACATTTTCACCTACCCGACACAGTTGTTTCCCTGTCAATTAGAATCCTGGAATACTCCAACTGCTTAATACTTTCCAATGATCTCATTTGCATCAGATTTTCATTTACCTGTATCATCATCAACCTGCACATCAGGTGACCTCTTAGTAGGCCTCTACTCTACTGCCTGTTGAAGTTCGCTACCCAAATCCTTTTACGGGAGTTACTGGGTCATGACACAAAATGAGCGCCTTCTGCGTCCCTTTGATGTTTTCAGTAGGAATTGTGCACCAATTTTGAATTTAAAAAAGCCTGTTATATTAAATGAAGTTTCATTTAATATATATAGATCACATGGAGAATTCTATCAATCCGTTTTTTTAATATGAATACAGACTTGCAAAAGTGGCACATTTCAGCCCGTCTGTGCACCCTCTGACTTCTAGGAAGATTTTAACCCACTTAACCCCAAAACGACTCAACATTTTCACCATCATTGTAAAGCTCTGGTTATTTTGTTGCTTTGACAAAGTCATTTCTGAAGATTTTTTTAATGGGATTAGTGACTAATTTACATCTGTCCCTCATTTGAAGGTAAACCCTGTTACTCTCCTTTTAATCTGTTGAAACTTCCTTTAAAAAAATATTTAAAAAAATAAACATTGAACATTAATGGTAAAATCATAGTGTAAACGCAGGTGACCTGGTTCTACACTATTTGTCCATTTTCTGGAGTTAAATGGTGGAAACTGAGAGGGTCAAGCATAACACGTCAACCCTGTTACCCATAGATAGACAGACTACTTTCAGGTCTCTCCAGAGGTGTTCGATCGGGTTCAAGTCCAGGCTCTGGCTGGGCCAATCAAAGACATTCAGATACTTATTCCGAAGCCACTCCTGCATTTTCTTGGCAGTGTTTTTAGGGTCGCTGTCCTGTTGGAAGGTGAACCATTGCTGCAGTCTGAGGTCCTGAGCACTCTGGAGCAGGTTTTCATCAAGGAATTAAAAAAAAAAAAATTATTTCACCTTTATTTAACCAGGTAGGCTAGTTGAGAACAAGTTCTCATTTGCAACTGCGACCTGGCCAAGATAAAAGCATAGCAGTGTGAACAGACAACACAGAGTTACACATGGAATAAACAATTAACAAGTCAATAACACAGTAGAAAAAAAATGGGCAGTCTATATACAATGTGTGCAAAAGGCATGAGGAGGTAGGCGAATAATACAGTTTTGCAGATTAACACTGGAGTGATAAATGATCAGGTCATGTACAGGTAGAGATATTGGTGTGCAAAAGAGCAGAAAAATAAATAAATAAAAACAGTATAAAAAACAGTATGGGAATGAGGTAGGTGAAAATGGGTGGGCTATTTTCCTATAGACTATGTACAGCTGCAGCGATCGGTTAGCTGCTCGGATAGCTGATGTTTGAAGTTGGTGAGGGAGATAAAAGTCTCCAACTTCAGCGATTTTTGCAATTCGTTCCAGTCACAGGCAGCAGAGTACTGGAACGAAAGGCGGCCAAATGATGTGTTGGCTTTAGGGATGATCAGTGAGATACACCTGCTGGAGCGCGTGCTATGGATGGGTGTTGCCATCGTGACCAGTGAACTGAGATAAGGCGGAGCTTTACCTAGCATGGACTTGTAGATGACCTGGAGCCAGTGGGTCTGGCGACGAATATGTAGTGAGGGCCAGCCGACTAGAGCATACAAGTCGCAGTGGTGGGTGGTATAAGGTGCTTTAGTGACAAAACGGATGGCACTGTGATAGACTGCATCCAGTTTGCTGAGTAGAGTGTTGGAAGCCATTTTGTAGATGACATCGCCGAAGTCGAGGATCGGTAGGATAGTCAGTTTAACTAGGGTAAGCTTGGCAGCGTGAGTGAAGGAGGCTTTGTTGCGGAATAGAAAGCCGACTCTTGATTTGATTTTCGATTGGAGATGTTTGATGTGGGTCTGGAAGGAGAGTTTGCAGTCTAGCCAGACACCTAGGTACTTATAGATGTCCACATATTCAAGGTCGGAACCATCCAGGGTGGTGATGCTAGTCGGGCATGCGGGTGCAGGCAGCGATCGGTTGAAAAGCATGCATTTGGTTTTACTCGCATTTAAGAGCAGTTGGAGGCCACGGAAGGAGTGCTGTATGGCATTGAAGCTCGTTTGGAGGTTAGATAGCACAGTGTCCAATGACGGGCCGAAAGTATATAGAATGGTGTCGTCTGCGTAGAGGTGGATCAGGGAATCGCCCGCAGCAAGAGCAACATCATTGATATACACAGAGAAAAGAGTCGGCCCGAGAATTGAACCCTGTGGCACCCCCATAGAGACTGCCAGAGGACCGGACAGCATGCCCTCCGATTTGACACACTGAACTCTGTCTGCAAAGTAATTGGTGAACCACTCTGTACTTTGCTCAGTGCATCTTTCCCTTGTTCCTGACTAGTCTCCCAGTCCCTGCCACTGAAAAATCCCCACAGCATTCTGCTGCCACCACCATGCTTCACCGTAGGGAAGGGATGTTGCCAGGTTTCCTCCAGATGTGTCATGCAGGTGAATGAGGACCCAAAAGCGACTTGGCGAAAACAGAGTCTTTAATCCAGTAACGTAAAATACAATCAAAAAACACAACTTTCACTCGAAATGACGAGAACCGACTGGAGACTCGATCTTGAACAGCAGGTTGCCTCGGGAAGGCACTTGAACCAAACAGACTCAGACACCTGCTCACCACGCAGCATCTGAGGGAAACACGACACGACAGGGCGATACACAAACATAGCACGGTGAATTCTAGACAAGGATCCGACAGGGCAGGAACGGAAAACAAGGAGAGAAAAGAGAGCGAGAGAGTGAGAGAGGGAGGGGGAGAGAGAGGGATAGAAAGAGGGAAAGAACCTAATAAGACCAGCAGAGGGAAACGAATAGAAGGGGAAGCACAGGGACAAGACATGATAATTAATGACAAAACATGACAGTACCCCCCCACTCACCGAGCGCCTCCTGGCGCACTCGAGGAGGAATCCTGGCGGCAACGGAGGAAATCATCAATGAGTGAACGGTCCAGCACGTCCCGAGACGGAACCCAACTCCTCTCCTCAGGACCGTAACCCTCCCAATCCACTAAGTATTGGTGACCCCGTCCCGAGAACGCATGTCCATGATCTTATGTACCTTGTAAATAGGTGCGCTCTCGACAAGGACGGGAGGGGGGGGGAAGACGAACGGGGGTGCGAAGAAAGGGCTTGACACAGGAGACATGGAAGACAGGATGGACGCGACGAAGATGTCGCGGAAGAAGCAGTCGCACAGCGACAGGATTGACGACCTGGGAGACACGGAACGGACCAATGAACCGCGGAGTCAACTTACGAGAAGCTGTCGTAAGAGGAAGGTTGCGAGTGGAAAGCCACACTCTCTGGCCGCAACAATACCTTGGACTCTTAATCCTGCGTTTATTGGCGGCTCTCACAGTCTGTGCCCTGTAACGGCAAAGTGCAGACCTCACCCTCCTCCAGGTGCGCTCACAACGTTGGACAAACGCTTGAGCGGAGGGAACGCTGGACTCGGCAAGCTGGGATGAGAACAGAGGAGGCTGGTAACCCAGACTACTCTGAAACGGAGATAACCCGGTAGCAGACGAAGGAAGCGAGTTGTGAGCGTATTCTGCCCAGGGGAGCTGTTCTGCCCAAGACGCAGGGTTTCTGAAAGAAAGGCTGCGTAGTATGCGACCAATCGTCTGATTGGCCCTCTCTGCTTGACCGTTAGACTGGGGATGAAACCCGGAAGAGAGACTGACGGACGCACCAATCAAACGACAGAACTCCCTCCAAAACTGTGACGTGAATTGCGGGCCTCTGTCTGAAACGGCGTCTAACGGGAGGCCATGAATTCTGAACACATTCTCGATAATGATTTGTGCCGTCTCCTTAGCGGAAGGAAGTTTAGCGAGGGGAAAGAAATGTGCCGCCTTAGAGAACCTATCGACAACCGTAAGAATCACAGTCTTCCCCGCAGACAAAGGCAGACCGGCAATGAAGTCTAGGGCGATGTGAGACCATGGTCGAGAAGGAATGGGGAGCGGTCTGAGACGACCGGCAGGAGGAGAGTTACCCGACTTAGTCTGCGCGCAGTCCGAACAAGCAGCCACGAAACGGCGCGTGTCACGCTCCTGAGTCGGCCACCAAAAGCGCTGGCGAATAGACGCAAGAGTGCCTCGAACACCGGGATGACCAGCTAACTTGGCAGAGTGAGCCCACTGAAGAACAGCCAGACGAGTGGAAACAGGAACGAAAAGGAGGTTACTAGGACAAGCGCGCGGCGGCGCAGTGTGCGTGAGTGTTGCTTAACCTGTCTTTCAATTCCCCAGACTGTCAACCCGACAACACGCCCATAAGGAAGAATCCCCTCGGGATCAGTAGAAGCCACAGAAGAACTAAACAGACGGGATAAGGCATCAGGCTTGGTGTTCTTGCTACCCGGACGGTAAGAAATCACAAACTCGAAACGAGCGAAAAACAACGCCCAACGAGCTTGACGGGCATTAAGTCGTTTGGCAGAACGGATGTACTCAAGGTTCTTATGGTCTGTCCAAACGACAAAAGGAACGGTCGCCCCCTCCAACCACTGTCGCCATTCGCCTAGGGCTAAGCGGATGGCGAGCAGTTCTCGGTTACCCACATCATAGTTGCGCTCAGATGGCGACAGGCGATGAGAAAAATAAGCGCAAGGATGAACCTTATCGTCAGACTGGAAGCGCTGGGATAGAATGGCTCCCACGCCTACCTCTGAAGCGTCAACCTCGACAATGAATTGTCTAGTGACGTCAGGAGTAACGAGGATAGGAGCGGACGTAAAACGTTCTTTTAGAAGATCAAAAGCTCCCTGGGCGGAACCGGACCACTTAAAACACGTCTTGACAGAAGTAAGAGCTGTGAGAGGGGCAGCAACTTGACCGAAATTGCGAATGAAACGCCGATAGAAATTAGCGAAACCTAAAAAGCGCTGCAACTCGACACGTGACCTTGGAACGGGCCAATCACTGACAGCTTGGACCTTAGCGGAATCCATCTGAATGCCTTCAGCGGAAATAACGGAACCGAGAAAAATAACGGAGGAGACATGAAAAGAGCACTTCTCAGCCTTAACGTAGAGACAATTCTCTAAAAGGCGCTGTAGAACACGTCGAACGTGCTGAACATGAATCTCGAGTGACGGTGAAAAAATCAGGATATCGTCAAGATAGACAAAAACAAAGATGTTCAGCATGTCTCTCAGAACATCATTAACTAATGCCTGAAAAACAGCTGGCGCATTGGCGAGACCAAACGGCAGAACCCGGTACTCAAAATGCCCTAACGGAGTGTTAAACGCCGTTTTCCACTCGACCCCCTCTCTGATGCGCACGAGATGGTAAGCGTTACGAAGGTCCAACTTAGTAAAGCACCTGGCTCCCTGCAGAATCTCGAAGGCTGATGACATAAGGGGAAGCGGATAACGATTCTTAACCGTTATGTCATTCAGCCCTCGATAATCCACGCAGGGGCGCAGAGTACTGTCCTTCTTCTTAACAAAAAGAACCCCGCCCCGGCCGGAGAGGAAGAAGGCACTATGGTACCGGCGTCAAGAGACACAGATAAATAATCCTCGAGAGCCTTACGTTCGGAAGCCGACAGAGAGTATAGTCTACCCCGAGGAGGAGTGGTCCCCGGAAGGAGATCAATACTACAATCATACGACCGGTGAGGAGGAAGGGAGTTGGCTCGGGACCGACTGAAGACCGTGCGCAGATCATGATATTCCTCCGGCACTCCTGTCAAATCGCCAGGTTCCTCCTGAGAAGTGGGGACAGAAGAAATGGGAGGGATGGCAGACATTAAACACTTCACATGACAAGAAACGTTCCAGGATAGGATAGAATTACTAGACCAATTAATAGAAGGATTATGACATACTAGCCAGGGATGACCCAAAACAACAGGTGTAAAAGGTGAACGAAAAATCAAAAAAGAAATAGTCTCACTGTGGTTACCAGATACTGTGAGAGTTAAAGGTAGTGTCTCAAATCTGATACTGGGAAGATGACTACCATCTAAGGCAAACATGGGCGTAGGCTTGTCTAACTGTCTGAAAGGAATGTCATGTTTCCGAGCCCATGCTTCGTCCATGAAACAACCCTCAGCCCCAGAGTCAATCAAGGCACTGCATGTAGCACCCGAACCGGTCCAGCGTAGATGGACCGACATAGTAGTACATGATCTAGATGAAGAGACCTGAGTAGTAGCGCTCACCAGTAGCCCTCCGCTTACTGATGAGCTCTGGCCTTTACTGGACATGAATTAACAAAATGTCCATCAAATCCGCAATAGAGGCACAGGCGGTTGGTGATCCTCCGTTCCCTCTCCTTGGTCGAGATGCGAATACCTCCCAGCTGCATGGGCTCAGTCTCTGAGCCAGAGGAGGGAGATGGTTGCGATGCGGAGCAGGGAAACACCGTTGATGCGAGCTCTCTTCCACGAGCCCGGTGACGAAGATCTACCCGTCGTTCTATGCGGATGGCGAGAGCAATCAAGGAGTCCACATCTGAAGGAACCTCCCGGGAGAGAATCTCATCCTTAACCACTGCGTGGAGTCCCTCCAGAAAACGAGCGAGCAGCGCCGGCTCGTTCCACTCACTAGAGGCAGCAAGAGTGCGAAACTCAATAGAGTAATCCGTTATGGATCGATCACCTTGGCATAGGGAAGCCAGGGCCCTAGAAGCCTCCCTACCAAAAACTGAACGGTCAAAAACCCGAATCATCTCCTCTTTAAAGTTCTGGTATTTGTTAGAGCAATCAGCCCTTGCCTCCCAGATAGCTGTGCCCCACTCTCGAGCCCGGCCAGTAAGGAGTGAGATGACGTAAGCAACCCGAGCTCTCTCTCTAGAGTATGTGTTGGGTTGGAGAGAGAACACAATCTCACACTGGGTGAGAAAGGAGCGGCACTCAGTGGGCTGCCCGGAGTAGCAAGGTGGGTTATTAACCCTAGGTTCTGGAGGCTCGGCAGGCCAGGAAGTAACAGGTGGCACGAGACGAAGACTCTGGAACTGTCCAGAGAGGTCGGAAACCTGAGCGGCCAGGTTCTCCACGGCATGGCGAGCAGCAGACAATTCCTGCTCGTGTCTGCCGAGCATGGCTCCTTGGATCTCGACGGCAGTGTTACGAGCGTCTGTAGTCGCTGGGTCCATTCCTTGGTCGGATCCTTCTGTCATGCAGGTGAATGAGGACCCAAAAGCGACTTGGCGAAAACAGAGTCTTTAATCCAGTAACGTAAAATACAATCAAAAAACACAACTTTCACTCGAAATGACGAGAACCGACTGGAGACTCGATCTTGAACAGCAGGTTGCCTCGGGAAGGCACTTGAACCAAACAGACTCAGACACCTGCTCACCACGCAGCATCTGAGGGAAACACGACACGACAGGGCGATACACAAACATAGCACGGTGAATTCTAGACAAGGATCCGACAGGGCAGGAACGGAAAACAAGGAGAGAAAAGAGAGCGAGAGAGTGAGAGAGGGAGGGGGAGAGAGAGGGATAGAAAGAGGGAAAGAACCTAATAAGACCAGCAGAGGGAAACGAATAGAAGGGGAAGCACAGGGACAAGACATGATAATTAATGACAAAACATGACAAGATGAGATGCTTGGCATTCAGGCCAAAAGTCTGAGAGTTGTGTAGGTGCCTTCTGACAAACTCCAATTGGGCTGTCATGTGCCTTTTACTGAGGAGTGGCTTCTGTCTGGCCACTCTACCATAAAGGCCTGATTGGTGGAGTGCTGAAGAGATAGTCATCCTTCTGGAAGGTTCTCCCATCTCCAAAGAGAAACTTTGGAGCCTTGTCAGAGCAACCAACCGGTTCTTGGTCACCTCCCCGACCAAGGCCCTTCTAGCCTGATTGCTCAGTATGGCCCGGGCGGCCAGCTCTAGAAATTGTCTTGGTGTTTCCAAACCTCGTCTATTTAAGAATTATGGAGGCCACTGTGTTCTTGGGGAAGCTTCAATGACGCAGAATGTTTTGGTAACTTTCCCAAGATTTGTGCCTCAACACAATCCTATCTCGGAGCTCTACGGACAATTCCTTCGACCTCATGGCTTGGTTTTGGCTCTGACATGCACTGTCAACTTTATATAGACAGGTGTACGCCTTTCCAGATCATGCCCAATCAGTTGAATTTACGACAGGTGGACTCCAATCAAGTTTTAGAAATATCTCAAGGATGATCAATGGAAACAGGATGCACTTGAGCTCAATTTCGAATCTCAGCAAAGGTTCTGAATACTTATGCATTTGCTTTTCTAAAAACCTGTTTTCGCTTTGTCATTGTGGGGTATTGTATGTAGATTGACGAGGAATTTCAGAAATAGGTTGTAATGTAACAAAATGTGGGAAAAAAAAGTCTGAATACTACCCGATTGCACTGTATAAGTAATACAGTGTGCTATACAACATTTATGAAACGTTATGTTTAGTTTGAGGGCTACAGTGAAAGGCTTGTGGCATGATATTTGAATGAGAACTGTTGCTTGGAAAATTACATTTTTTATCTTTCTAACTATGGCACAGCAATCACAAGCCATCGGTGAGTAGCTGGAGCTGTCAATGTGAGTGATACTGTGATATTTAGAAGAAATGTTGAATTGGATCATGTTTAAATTTTTTCTAAATTTTACCTTTATTTAACCAGGCAAGTCAGTTAAGAACACATTCTTATTTTCAATGACGGCCTGGGAACAGTGGGTTAACTGCCTGTTCAGGGGCAGAATGACAGATTTGTACCTTGTCAGCTCGGGGTTTGAACTCGCAACCTTCCGGTTACTAGTCCAACGCTCTAACCACTAGGCTTACCCTGCCACCCCATATACTCACTACTATACACCGAAAATAAGTGACAGTAATAAGTTTTAGAAAAGCTTGCTTACGGAGAAATGTGTGAACATTCTTTAAAAAACAAACCACATGATGATAAATGGGTTTTGATACTACATTACATGAAGTAGAAAATGAGTTGTCTCTATATATTGTTGTGGCGTGATACAAGCCAAATGAGTAATACAGTGTTGTAGACAGAATGTCGTCGCACACGATATTTCATACTCTATACCAAGTTCTGTTCACAAAGAGTGTTTTGGGAAAACATAAATAGGTTGCAGAACAGAAACAAATTAAGTCGTTGTGTGATCTTAACTTGATAACACCAGCCAGCAATAAAGCAAAGCAGAGATGTCTGAGTCATGCCAAAGAACAGGCATGACTCAGAGTAATGCCCATGACTAAACTCATACCCAATGGATGTCTATTATACCATATAAATAGGTAAAAACAGCAACAGCAACAACAACTGCAGTAGCCATATGTCAAGCGCATACATAACCACAATCATGGACATCTGCATGGTAATGTTCAGAGGACAAAAGGCAATCTACTGTATATAAACATGAAAAGGAAAATGTGTGTGTTTGTGTTTGTGTTTTTCTCACAATTATCCATGTTCTGTGTGATGCTATGAGGCTGCTGCCTGCACTGTTTTACATTGTGCCTCCTGTATCCAGTGTTGAGCATTGGGTGGAAGTAGAGCAACAGTAATGGACTAGTTGGCCGAGCGGCATGGAAACACCACAAACTTGCCAGTTTTATGGATTACTCAGCCTGGGAAAACACAATTGTCAAGCGTGGTTGTCAGGAACATTGACAGTGGAAGGAGGGAATGGATGGGTGGATGTCAACATTCGGGCTGTGATGGTGTGCCAGGCATGGGCCAGGGCTGTGCACCTGCTCGCCTCAGACCCGTCAGAGCTGGGGGGTATTGACTGTCCTCTAACACACTGTCTGTACAGCTGCAGAGTCAGGCAGTCAGGAACAAGGCAGATGTGTCAGGCACATGGCTCACCTGCTCCCAACCAGGGACTGACTACATTAAAACTAAAATAAATCAATTGGGCTGGAATGTTTAATGTGGGGCTTTCTAATTTTGGAGTGAGTGGTTTCCTGTTCAATTTGGGCTGGATACGAAATAGAATGTGCCCTTTTTAGGTTCCTTGGAGATTCAAGTTTTCAGAGATATGCTCTAATATGACAAATAAACCATTACTGGAATAGAAAATTTAAACTAGAGCAGAATACTTTTCTCTTAAAAGGTTGTAATTCCAGGCCACTGTGTTCTTGGGGACCTTCAACGCTGCAGAGATGTTTCACGACTGAGTTGGTGTGCTTTGACCATGTTAGTTTGTTGGTGATGTGGACGCCAAGGAACTTGAAGCTCTCATCCTGCTCCACTACAGCCCCATCGATGAGATTGGGGGCGTGCTTGGTCCTCCTTTTCCTGTAGTCCACAATCATCTCCTTTGTCTTGATCATGTTGAGGGAGAGGTTGTTGTCCTTGCACCACACGGCTCAGCGACGTGGAGGTGTTGTTTCCTACCTTCACCACCTGGGGGCAGCCAGTCAGGAAGTCCAGGACCCAGTTGCACAGGGTGGGGTTTAGACGCAAGGCCCCGAGCTTAATGATGAGCTTGGAGGGTAATATGGTGTTGAAGGCTGAGCAACAGTCAATGAACAGAATTCCGACATTGTTATTCCTTTTGTCCAGATGGTATAGGGCAGTGTACAGTGCGATGACGATTGCATCGTCTGTGAATCTATTGGGGCGATAAGCAAATTGAAGTGGGTCTACTGTGTCAGGTAAGGTAGAGGTGATACAATCCTTAACTAACCACTAGGCTACCCGGGGCGGCAGGGTTGGACTAGTAACCGGCAGGTTGCAAGTTCAAATCCCTGAGCTGACAAGGTACAAATCTGTCGTTCTGCCCCTGAACAGGCAGTTAACCCACTGTTCCTTGGCTGTCATTGAAAATAAGAATTTGTTCTTAACTGACTTGCCTAGTTAAATAAAGGTAAAATAAAAATAAATAGCACTTCAGGATGACAGAAGTGAGTGGTACAGGGTAATAGTCATTTAGTACAGTTACCTTTGCTTTCTTGAGTTCTGGTCCTATCGGGCTATTTATCAAGAAACAATGCATAGGACTATGTGAGGAAGTAATTAAGAGTTTCAGACAGCCTCCGTTCTCAGTTCCCACAACTGCTTGGGTAACTTGTGTGATTAAACAGCCCTGTTGAAAGGAAGACCTCAGCAGTTACCCCATGATGTCTTTATCATCCCTTCAGTAAGTCCAAAAGTCTCCTTAGTTACATATATCGAGAGGGCGCCTTTTTGCCACAATGGGAAAAATACCATTGTGGACACAGGTTTTTGAACCAAAGGCAATCTTCTCCATTGTCAAAATGTAAACATTACATGGAAGAATGGCTCTCTGATCTGCCAGGTAGATTGGAAAGTGAAGGTCAATGATTTCTTCAGCCCATTGGAGGAGGGGGGCCAGTGGCAAATTGAATCAATGGCTTTGCAAAGGCCTTAAAAGTACCTATCACAGAGGATAAGCTTGATCTCTTCACTGTCTCTTACCTGTGGAAAGAAAAACATTTAGCCACAATGGCCACAGGTGTTAGCAGTGATAAGACCTTGAATGATCATGTTCACTGAGACAAGCTGTTTGTTTATGTTTTTCTCCCAACTTTAATCTCTGTAATGTTCATTGTGCGTGTCTCATATAAGAAGAGGTTTAATACCGAGCAGCATCTCCATGGTCCTTTGAGACCAATGGATAATATGAATGCTGTACATTGCCAACATGGTCCAATTAACATTTACCTGATAGATTGTGGTTAGTTGTAAGGTCATGAAGCATTTTCAATGTCACAGAAGCATTTACATTATAACATTTTATACTGTTGTTGTTGTTGTTTTTTTTTTGGGGGGGGGGGTTAGATCAGCTATGAAATTAGCAGATAGAATTACTGCACATTACTTGTCTAATTTCTGATATGTATATATGTTTTTATCCCTGCCACTCCCTCTCATGGTTGGAGCGCTTGGTGTAAAACAATAACATTTTCTCTCTCTTTCTCTTTCTCTCTAATCCAATGGCTTTATTGGCATGGGAAACACATGTTAACATTACCAAAGCAAGTGAACTATATAATAAACAAGAGTGAAAAAAACAATAAAAATGAACAGTTAACATTATTAGTTCCACAAAAGTTATAAATGTCATATTATAAATGTCATATTATGTGCAAATAGTTAAAGTATAAATGGGAAAATAAATAAACATAAATATGGGTGATATTTCTTCACTGGTTGCCCTTTTTTTGTGGCAACAGGTCACAAATCTTGCTGTTTGATGGCACACTGTGGTATTTCACCCAATAGATATGGGTGTTTATCCAAATTGGGTTTGTTTTTCGAATTCTTTGTGTATCTATGTAATCTGAGGGAATATGTCACTAATATGGTCATAGATTTGGCAGGAGCTTATGAAGTGCAGCTCAGTCTCCACCTCATTTTGTGGGCAGTGTGCACATAGCCCGTCTTCGCTTGAGAGCCACGTCTGCCTGCCTACAGCGGCCTTTCTCAATAGCAAGGCTATGCTCACTGAGTCTGTACATAGTCAAAGCTTTTCTTAAAACGTCTTCAGGCTAGGGTCCTTTTTTCTCAATTTCCGCCTGACTGACATGCCCAAAGTACACTACCTGTTGCTCAGCCCCTGAAGCCAGGATATGCATATAATTGTTACCAATGGAAAGAACACACGTTGAAGTTTGTAGAAATGTTAAAATAATGTAGGAGACTATAACACAATAGATATGGTAGGAGAATATCCAAAGAAAAACCAACCAGATTTTTCTTTTTGAGAGAGACCGTGCTCTTACAATGGAAAGTATAGGGAAATAATGAAATCTAGCTCCCAGGAAACAATTCCTATGGCTTCCACTGGGTGTCAGCACTCAATGTTCAAGGTTTCAAGCTTGTTTCTTCCAAAACTGGTAAGAATACTGAGTTTTACTACAGAGACACAGTCTTGGAAATTTGTGACAACGCGCACCTGCTAATATTGGTTTCCTATTGAACATACATTAGGGCAAAAAAGTATCTAGTCAGCCACCAATTGTGCAAGTTCTCCCACTTAAAAAGATGAGAGAGGTCTGTAATTTTCATCATAGGTACACTTCAACTATGACAGACAAAATGAGAAAAGAAAATCCGGAAATCACATTGTCGGATTTTTTATGAATTTATTTGCAAATTATGGTGGAAATAAAGTATTTGGTCACCTACAAACAAGCAAGATTTCTGTCTCTCACAGACCTGTATAACTTCTTCTTTAAGAGGCTCCTCTGTACTCCACTCGTTACCTGTATTAATGGCACCTGTTTGAACTCTCTTACCTCCCTCACTTTCTTTAAGCACCAGCTGTCAGAGTAGCTCACAGATCACTGCACCTGTACATAGCTCATTTGTAAATAGCCCATCCAATCTACCTCATCCCCATACTCTATTTATTTATTTATCTTGCTCCTTTGCACCCCAGTGTCTCTACTTGCACATTCATCTTCTGCACATTCTACCATTCCAGTGTTTAATTGCTATATTGTAATTACCTTGCTTCTCTTATCCTACATCATTTGCACATGCTGTATAAATATTTTATTTGCTACTGTATTATTGACTGTACATTTGTTTATTCCTTGTGTAACTCTGTGTTGTTGTATGTGTTGAACAGCTTTGCTTTATCTTGGCCTGTTCGCAGTTGCAAATTAGAACTTGTTCTCAACTAGCCTACCTTCTTAAATAAAATAAAAAATATGACAAAAATATTGGCTGATAGCTTCCCTTTTCATCTGTGCTATGACCATATGGCTGGGGGTTTCGTTTTCTTGTTGAGTCATGTGAATTGGAAACAGCCTGGCCTAAGGTGGATTAGAACCCTTTCAAACTACCATAAACCTTGTTATTATTCATTCTTGGCTACACTAAAGGCAACGTTAGTAGTTTTGTTACTAGCTATATATTGGATCATTATAGACAGTTTTAGAGAATGACTAAACTGCTTTTATTTAGTGCTTTTATTAGCACTCACCTTGTTTTCCATCAACATTTGTATTCACTCTCTCATGAGGCAGGCAACCAGGCAGGAGAGGAGGGTTTCCGCTAGATAACACAGCCACAAAGTCAGCTTCCACCAGATTCCACAGACGGAGAGGAGTGTGAGCTATAGGGCGTCATTCCCGAGCCTGCAGGTCCCGACAGAGATCATTGTGGCTCGGTCTGCATTTTCCATGCTGCGGGGGCGGTCAGACAGACGACTTTGGACAAAAAAAATGTGGTTGTCCCGCAGATTATTTGGAAACGGTCGTCTTAATGCTTTGTATGCATTAGCCTACCTATTGTATTAAAATCACATCATTCACACAATCTGAGTATTCTACTTCAACTGCAGTAGCCACTCTCCTCTCCTGGTTGGGCGTGCGAGTTCAAGTACTCCTAGTATTTGTGGTCTCATTTAAATAGAGTAGGCTGCCTACACGGGCTGGAAATCGCATGTCAGTTAACTTAAAGATGAAATTAACTTAAATATGATTAGACTGTAGTTTACTACAGTGTCTGTAAATACTTTTTGATAATTGCTTGAACCTAAACCATTTAATGAAGGCATTTATAGTACAATATTATGGGGAATGGGAATTAGAGGGATACTTACAGTGTTGGGAAGGGATCACAGCAGTGATTGAATGTGGGTATGAGGCATGGGGCGGCAGGTAGCCTAGTGGTTAGAGCGTTGGACTAGTAATCGGGAAGATTGCAAAATCGAATCCCTGAGCTGACAAGGTACAAATCTGTCAAGGCAGTTAACAAGGCAGTTAACCCACTGTTCCTAGGCCGTCATTGAAAATAAGAATTTGTTCTTAACTGACTTGCCTATATAATATAAATAAAGGTAAAAAAAAACACAAGTTTAGGTTTTCAGAGGATTGACTTCAGTGCAGGACAGGGATTGAGGGGTTAAAAGGCTTCAATGCCAGACAGGCTCATCATGGATGGTGTTGAAGAAGAGATCAACTCTTCCACTGAGGGTAGGACAGGATTTGACTGTGTTTGTGTATGTGATTGACTACATACAGTACAGTAATGGGAGACAATTGACTGGTCTACTCACAGGGCTTCAATGTGCCAGTGGATGAGAGGGCACATGAGATGTGGCTTCAGTTCATGTCAGGAGAGAGCTGACACTGGTAGTGGAGTGGAGTAGTCATCACCTCTTCATCAGGGAACATTCCAATACAGCAGCGACATCATAGGTTTGGGCAACAAGTTTCTCCATGAAGTTAAATTAAAGAACTGATATTAGACAGGTACTTTTCTGGAACAGGTTTTAACAAGCGGAAATTGCCCACTAACGTGCGTTTGGCACATGCCCGCCTCAGTGGCAAACAAAAATAGAGCCCACAATGTTAAATCTGTCCCCTCCATTGACACAGCTTGACAAAATACTAAACAAATATCTTAATATATGTTAAATGGAAGAGATGAAAGGCCTAATGATCAATGGGAAGGTTCTGGTTGGCTTCCTGGGCAAGCTGGGCTCTATTTGAGAGAGATTCCAGGCGATACTCCGTCTATAGCAGATCAAAGTGTCAAATCAATGTGTCACATCGAGTGTCACATCGAAGGTCGCATCAATGTGTAACAGCAAAGTGTCACATCGAGTGTCACATCAAAGTGTCAAATCGAGTTTCACATCAATATGTCACATCAAAGTGTCACATCGAGTGTCACATCAATGGCACGGGCATTATATGTAGAGCCTGTCAAGAGGGGAGAGAGGACAGACAGGAGACTTGACTGTTTCCCTGTCTGTACTTTAGTGCAGGTGAGCAGTCTGTCTGGAATTGAAGGCGCGCCTGAACTAAAGACTGGATCCCTCTCACTGAGCGCCGTCTCTGACATAGCAAGGAGTGAAGAGATTTGGAAACTATGGGAGGCTATATTCAACCGTTGTGTGAGCAACCTTGCTGCAGCACCAGAGGCTAGAGGGGTTGTGTACAGGTAAGTGACACCTTCCAATACTCATAATCACACATCTACACAATTGGCTGACACATAGGTACACATGCGGCAGACCGCATACTCACACACACACTCAAACACTTACACACATGGCTGGTTGCATACACTGGCACTTCCTGAGAGACAGGACCTGGCGTACAGACATCACATGGTTCTTGTCCCATGTGCTGCAACCCACATATGCCTGAGCACACACACTGCGTTCTCGCACAACTTGTAACTACAGACAAATACAGTAGATGACTAGGTGTTACGCAAGGGGGTACCAAAACAGTGTTACTTCAACATGCAGTATGTGTATGCTTAATATGGGAATGAAAATGTCAATGATAATAGCTATCAAGCTGTTTGAAGACTTCATGGCCCTGCCACATTCAGTGGCTTTAACTATGATAACTGGTAGTCAAATAGCCATTACACTGTAAACACTGTTGTTTGTTTCGTCAATCAAGAGTAAGTCGCTCTGGATAAGAGCGTCTGCTAAATGACTTAAATGTAAAATGTAAATGTGAGTGCAGGTAAAGGTTATATATAAAAATCATGGTAATTCCAAGAAAGCTAAACTGCTTTAATGTTGTGATTATCTGTACAGGGAAAACATGGTCTGCAGATGCAGTTTGTGGTTACATTTAATTTATCTTGAGGAAAAAAAAAATCATATTTTGTTGTTACTATGAAAAGACAGTTGTCACCAGTAGGGATTCTACAGTCTGTAAGAAACCCCATATTTAGCGTGTTATACAGTTGAAGTTGGAAATGTACAGAAAACGTTTGACCTCTGTCATTGCCAACAAAGGGTATATAACAAAGTAGTGAGATAAACTTTTGTTATTGACCAAATACTTATTTTCCACCATAATTTTCAAATAAATTCATTAAAAATCCTACAATGTCATTTTCTGGATTTTTTTTCTCATTTTGTCTGTCATAGTTGAAGTGTACCTATGATGAAAATTACAGGCCTCTCATCTTTTTAAGTGGGAGAACTTGCACAATTGGTGGCTGACTAAATACTTTTTTGCCCCACTGTATTTCCAGGACTCTACATTGTATGTCCAAATTAAAACACTCTCATGCATGTACACTGCTGCAGATATGATACGTTTGCACACATATGCTGTGAACACAGTTCATATTTTCTTCCTTGAAGACTAATCAATTCACACACTTGGCCACAGTCTCTGCCCTATCGACACTGCACACACACACACACACACACACACACACACACACACACACACACACACACACACACACACACACACACACACACACACACACACACACACACACACACACACACACACACACACACACACACACACACACACACACACACACACACACACACACACACACACACACACACACACACACACACACGAATGCACGCATGCGTGCGCACACACACAGAAACACACAGAGGATTGTGTGAGGGGAGAGCGTCACAAACGCACACACACACTAAATTAATAAATATTCATGACACTTGAGCAGAATCCTCTTCTTTCCCCTCAGTAAGCCTATGCTCTTCTCTTGTGCATTACTTCAGGAAAGGACAGGGATTTAACATGCATGCACACTCTGACGCACTCTCATGTATGCACACGTGTGCAAGGGCAATTACACATTAAAGTGTAAATAAATTGGCCCATTATAACAACAGCGTCTACCCTGCATGCGTCCTCTAACAGATAACAGCAGTAAAAGCAGAAGAGTGCCCCCTGCTGGTGGGCTTTGAGCAGAAAGGAACGGGTCGATAGCAGGTGAAGTAATGAACGGTGGTCCCCGACATCAACAGAGGGAGCCGCCAGGGAAGGTTAGGGGACTGGGGACCCGAAACCCAAGGAAATCCCTGGGATCAGAGGATGGTGTGCATAATCTTCTCCAGGCCTCTTGATGGATGACGGCGCTCACCCAGCCAATGGACAACAGAGCCATTGAGATTAATCCGGCAATAAAAGGCCCATTATTCCTCCTCAGCATCACAGGTTCATTCTTTATAGCAAATGGTCTCTTTACTTGAAGCCTGAGCCTGCAATTAGGAATCCCCGAGCCATGCGTCATCATCAGGCTGATTGAGACGGAACCCCTCTTGGCACCTACTGCATGATGAAATCTACTGTCTGGCCCAGCTAACAGCCAGGCAGCCAGCCACTGACAGCACCTCCACCCGCCAACCTGCTCTTAAATGTCTGTCAGCACGCTCATTGCCCTGTATTCTGACATCTTAAATTAGCTCATTATCACCCCGCCATCAGAGGAATCAAGGCCAGAGATGGATCCAACCGCCAAAATCCACAGGGGCTTTGATTGCACTTCAGCGGTGGTGGCATTTATTTTTCAATGATCAAGCAGAGCTATAACATTTTGAATGAAGACTGGAGACGCATTCGCCTTCATAACATTAAAGAAATGACCTATGGGGATTTTGTGTGTCATGCAATATTACATGGCCTGACATATTCATTCAACTTAATCAATTAATACACTAGCTGCTAGTTTTAATAATAATACCAAGGTAATTGAGCAGATGCTTAGTCTCTATAACTGTTCTTTCGACCAATCAAAGTGTTTGAATAAAACCAACTACATATGCATTGAGCTTGTCTGATGCTTTATACACATTGCTTGATTAAATAATTAAGACACACAAATGACTCAAGAAATAGCCCGATGGTCACACTGTGTTAAACAAAATGACAGTGAGTGCCTGTGTGACTGGTGCACGTTGTCTTAATCTCCTTCCTCCCTACTGCATTGAAAATTCACCAGAGCACAGCAAGTGTTTATTGTGCTGTACGTGCTGAAGCTACAACAAAATTTCAGCCATTTAGTTACTTACTTGTTTCTGACTGAAAAGTTCTGCTTCCGAACTCCCTCATTTATTTAGGAAAAACATTCCCTAGTCCTTCAACCCTTTCTCTCTTTACGTGAAACATGTAAGCATTGCATGCATGTGACCAATAGGGCCTGACCTATAGCCTATCATAACCACAACAATAAATTGGTTATAACAACTTAGAAAATAATAATATTGACCGAAAAATGGATGCGGAGGACGTGAAAAAGCTAATGTTTACTGGTTGCTCAGTGGTTGCTCAGTACATTTACATTACATTTAAGTCATTTAGCAGACGCTCTTATCCAGAGCGACTTACAAATTGGTGCATTCACCTTATGACATCCAGTGGAACAACCACTTTACAATAGTGCATCTAAATATTTTAAGGGGGGAAGGGGGGGTGAGAAGGATTACTTTATCCTATCCTAGGTATTCCTTAAAGAGGTGGGGTTTCAGGTGTCTCCTTAAAATCCTTGTTTTCAGTAGGGAAAGAGAAGACAGATCTGTGGAAGACATGTGACTTAGTTGTGTAAACTACTGGAGTTCAAGAAAAATTAATGCATAGGAGAACCATTAGGTGAGTATAATGTGTGCCAAACAGTTGCTGTTAGATTATTTGGAGCAGTGTAAACAACAGTAAATAAATAAGTGTACCAGAAACTCTGTTCCATTGGAAAAAAATATATATAAAACCTTTATTGCAGCTGACTAAAAACAGTTGCAGGCATTCGTGAATAGCGGATAAATGTATTGTTTATGTTAAATATTCAAAGCTCCCTGTCACGCCCTGACCTTAGAGATCCTTATTATTCTCTATGTTTTCTATTTCTTTGTGTTTTGTGTTTTGGGCTGAGTATGGTTCCCAATCAGAGGCAGCTGTCTATCGTTGTCTCTGATTGGGGATCATATATAAGTTGTGATTTTCCGTTTGGGTTGTGTGGGGTGTTATTTTCTGTTTAGTGTATGAGCCTAACAGAACTGTTCGCTTTTTTTTGTGTGTGTGTGTGTGTGTGTGTGTGTGTGTGTGTGTGTGTGTGTGTGTGTGTGTGTGTGTGTGTGTGTGTGTGTGTGTGTGTGTGTGTGTGTGTGTGTGTGTGTGTGTGTGTGTGTGTGTGTGTTTCTTGAAAATAAATATCATGAACACTTTCCACGCTGCGCTTTGGTCCACTCTTCCTTCCACCGACGACGAGCGTTACACTCCCTTTGTTATTTAATTTTAAAAGAAAAATTTGATTGCATTTCAAAGCATGAAATTCTCCTATTCTCTGTAATGACGTGAACAAATTAATGATTGATTTATTGATACAGTAGCCTATATATTAAAATGAAATCAAATTGTATTAGTCACATACGCCAAATACAACCTTACAGTGAAATGCTTACTTACGAGCCCCTAACCAACAACGCAGTTTTAAAAAATATGGAAAAGAATAAGAAATAAAGGTAACAAGTAATTAAAGAGCAGCAGTAAAATAACAATAGTGAGACTATATACAGGGGGGTACAGGTACAGAGTAAATGTGCGGGGGGCACTGGTTAGTTGAGGTAATATGTACATGTAGGTAGAGTTAAAGTGACTATGCATAGATGATAACAACAGAGATTAGCAGCGGTGTGGGGGTAGGCCAGTTGAGAACAAGTTCTTATTTACAACTAAAGAGCAAAGCAGTTCCGACAAAAACAATAGCACAGAGTTACACATAAACAAACGTACAGTCAATAACACAATAGAAAAGCTATGTACAGTGTGTGCAAACGTAGAAGAGTAGGGAGGTAAGGTAATAAATAGGCCACAGAGGCAAAATAATTATAATTTAGCATTAACACTGGAGTGATGGATGTGCAGATGATGATGTTCAAGTAGAGATACTGGGGGGCAAAAGAGCAAAGGGATAATAACAGTATCGATATGAGGTAGTTGGGTGTGCTACTTACAGATTGGCAGAGTACAGGTACAGTGATTGGTGCTCTAACAGCTGAACAACATGAATTATTATTATAATGATGATCATAAGAAATAATTGTAATAATAACAATAAGAAGGAGATCAAGAAACATAACAAAAATCGAGAAAATCACATTGTATGATTTTTAAGTAATTCATTTGCATTTTTCATTTGTATTTGATACATCAGAAAAGCATAACTTAATATTTGGTACAGAAACCTTTGTTTGCAATTACAGAGATCATACGTTTCCTGTAGTTCTTGACCAGGTTTGCACACACTGCAGCAGGGATTTTGGCGCACTCCTCCATACAGACCTTCTCCGGATCCTTCAGGTTTCAGGGCTGTCGCTGGGCAATACGGACTTTCAGCTCCCTCCAAAGATTTTCTATTGGGTTCAGGTCTGGAGACTGGCTAGGCCACTCCAGGACCTTGAGATGCTTCTTACGGAGCCACTCCTTAGTTGCCCTGGCTGTGTGTTTTGGGTCGTTGTCATGCTGGAAGACCCAGCCACGACCCATCTTCAATGCTCTTACTGAGGGAAGGAGGTTGTTGACTAAGATCTTGCGAGACATGGCCCCATCCATCCTCCCCTCAATATGGTGCAGTTGACCTGTCCCCTTTGCAGAAAAGAATCTCCAAAGAATGATGTTTCCACCTCCATGCTTCACGGTTGGGATGGTGTTCTTGGGGTTGGCCTCATCCTTCTACTTCCTCCAAACATGGTGAGTGGAGTTTAGACCAAAAGGCTCTATATTTGTCTCATCAGACCACATGACCTTCTCCCATTCCTCCTCTGGATCATCCAGATGGTCATTGGGAAACTTCAGACGGGCCTGGACATGCGCTGGCTTGAGCAGGGTGACCTTGCGTCCGCTGCAGGATTTTAATCCATGACGGCGTAGTGTGTTACTAATGGTTTTCTTTGAGACTGTGGTCCCATCTCTCTTCAGGTCATTGACCAGGTCCTGCCGTGTAGTTCTGGGCTGATCCCTCACCTTCCTCATGATCATTGATGCCCCACAAGGTGAGATCTTGCATGGAGCCCCAGACCGAGGGTGATTGACCGTCATCTTGAACTTCTTCCATTTTCTAATAATTCTCCCCAAGCTGCTTTCCTATTGTCCTGTAGCCCATCCCAGCCTTGTGCAGGTCTACAATTTTATCCCTGATGTCCTAACACAGCTCTCTATTCTTGGCCATTGTGGAGAGGTTGGAGTCTGTTTGATTGAGTGTGTGGACAGGTGTCTTTTATACAGGTAACAATTTCAAACATATACAGTTAATTTTTTTAATTTTTTATTTCACCTTTATTTACAATTGCGACCTGGCCAAGATAAAGCAAAGCAGTTCGACAGATACAACGACACAGAGTTACACATGGAGTAAAACAAACATACAGTCAATAATACCGTATAAACAAGTCTATATACAATGTGAGCAAATTAGGTGAGAAGGGAGGTAAAGGCAAAAAAGGCCATGGTGGCAAAGTAAATACAATATAGCAAGTAAAACACTGGAATGGTAGTTTTGCAATGGAAGAAAGTGTGAAGTAGAAATAAAAATAATGGGGTGCAAAGGAGCAAAATAAATAAATAAATTAAATACAGTTAGGAAAGAGGTAGTTGTTTGGGCTAAATTATAGGTGGGCTATGTACAGGTGCAGTAATCTGTAAGATGCTCTGACGGTTGGTGCTTAAAGCTAGTGAGGGAGATAAGTGTTTCCAGTTTCAGAGATTTTTGTAGTTCGTTCCAGTCATTGGCAGCAGAGAACTGGAAGGAGAGGCGGCCAAAGAAAGAATTGGTTTTGGGGGTGACTAGAGAGATATACCTGCTGGAGCGTGTGCTACAGGTGGGAGATGCTATGGTGACCAGCGAGCTGAGATAAGGGGGACTTTACCTAGCAGGGTCTTGTAGATGACATGGAGCCAGTGGGTTTGGCGACGAGTATGAAGCGAGGGCCAGCCAACGAGAGCGTACAGGTCGCAATGGTGGGTAGTATATGGGGCTTTGGTGACAAAACAGATTGCACTGTGATAGACTGCATCCAATTTGTTGAGTAGGGTATTGGAGGCTATTTTGTAAATGACATCGCCAAAGTCGAGGATTGGTAGGATGGTCAGTTTTACAAGGGTATGTTTGGCAGCATGAGTGAAGGATGCTTTGTTGCGAAATAGGAAGCCAATTCTAGATTAAACTTTGGATTGGAGATGTTTGATATGGGTCTGGAAGGAGAGTTTACAGTCTAACCAGACACCTAAGTATTTGTAGTTGTCCACGTATTCTAAGTCAGAGCCGTCCAGAGTAGTGATGTTGGACAGGCGGGTAGGTGCAGGTAGCGATCGGTTGAAGAGCATGCATTTAGTTTTACTTGTATTTAAGAGCAATTGGAGGCCATGGAAGGAGAGTTGTATGGCATTGAAGCTTGCCTGGAGGGTTGTTAACACAGTGTCCAAAGAAGGGCCGGAAGTATACAGAATGGTGTTGTCTGCGTAGAGGTGGATCAGGGACTCACCAGTAGCAAGAGCGACCTCATTGATGTATACAGAGAAGAGAGTCTGTCCAAAAATTGAACCCTGTGGCACCCCCATAGAGACTGCCAGAGGTCCGGACAGCAGACCCTCCAATTTGACACACTGAACTCTATCAGAGAAGTAGTTAGTGAACCAGGAGAGGCACTCATTTGAGAAACCAAGGCTGTCGAGTCTGCCGATGAGGATGTGGTGGTTGACAGAGTCGAAAGCCTTGGCCAGATCAATGAATACAGCTGCACAGTAATGTTTCTTATCGATGGCGGTTAAGATATCGTTTAGGACCTTGAGCGTGGCTGAGGTACACCCATGACCAGCTCTGAAACCAGATTGCATGGCAGAGAAGGTATGGTGAGATTCGAAATGGTCGGTAATCTGTTTGTTGACTTGGCTTTCGAAGACCTTATAAAGGCATGGTAGGATAGATATAGGTCTGTAGCAGTTTGGGTCAAGAGTGTCCCCCCCCTTTGAAGAGGGGACTGACCGCAGCTGCTTTCCAATCTTTGGGAATCTGAGACGACACGAAAGAGAGGTTGAACAGGCTAGTAATAGGGGTGGCAACAATTTCGGCAGATAATTTTAGAAAGAAAGGGTCCAGATTGTCTAGCCCGGCTGATTTGTAGGGGTCCAGATTTTTCAGCTCTTTCAGAACATCAGCTGAATGGATTTGGAGGAGAAGGAGAAGGAGAAATGGGGAAGGCTTGGGCGAGTTGCTGTCGGGGGTGCAGTGCTGTTGACCGGGGTATGAGTAGCCAGGTGGAAAGAATGACCAGCTGTAGAAAAATGCTTATTGAAATTCTCAATTATGGTGGATTTATCAGTGGTGACAGTGTTTCCTATCTTCAGTGCAGTGGGCAGCTGGGAGGAGGTGTTCTTATTCTCCATGGACTTTACAGTGTCCCAGAACCTTTTTGAGTTAGTGTTGCAGGAAGCAAATTTCTGCTTGAAAAAGCTAGCCTTGGCTTTTCTAACTGCCTGTGTATAACGGTTTCTAGCTTCCCTGAACAGCTGCATATCACGGGGGCTGTTCGATGCTAATGCAGAACGCCATAGGATGTTTTTGTGTTGGTTAAAGGCAGTCAGGTCTGGGGAGAACCAAGGGCTATATCTGTTCCTGGTTCTAAATTTCTTGAATGGGGCATGTTTATTTATGGTTAGGAAGGCATTTAAAAAAAATATCCAGGCATCCTCTACTGACGGGATGAGATCAATATCCTTCCAGGATACCCTGGCCTGGTCGATTAGAAAGCCCTGCTCGCTGAAGTGTTTCAGGGAGCGTTTTACAGTGATGAGTGGAGGTCGTTTGACCGCTGACCCATTACGGATGCAGGCAATGAGGCAGTGATCGCTGAGATCTTGGTTGAAGACAGCAGAGGTGTATTTAGAGGGGAAGTTGGTTAGGATGATATCTATGAGGGTGCCCGTGTTTAAGGCTTTGGGAGGGTACCTGGTAGGTTCATTGATAATTTGAGTGAGATTGAGGGCATCAAGTTTAGATTGTAGGATGGCTGGGGTGTTAAGCATGTTCCAGTTTAGGTCGCCTAGCAGCACGATCTCTGAAGATAGATGGGGGGCAATCAGTTCACATATGGTGTCCAGAGCACAGCTGGGGGCAGAGGGTGGTCTATAGCAGGTGGCAACGGTGAGAGACTTGTTTTTAGAGAGGTGGATTTTTAAAAGTAGAAGTTCAAATTGTTTCGGTACAGACCTGGATAGTACATTTACATTTACATTTAAGTCATTTAGCAGACTGTAACAATAGTGCATCTAAAACTTAGGGGGTAGGGGTGAGAGGGATTACTTATCCTATCCTAGGTATTCCTTAAAGAGGTGGGGTTTCAGGTGTCTCCGGAAGGTGGTGATTGACTCCGCTGTCCTGGCGTCAATAGGGAGGCGAGCAGGCCAGAGGTGGATGAACGCAGTGCCCTTGTTTCCAGGTACTGAGGTGCCGTTCCCTCACAGCTCCGTAGGCAAGCACCATGGTCTTGTAGCGGATGCGAGCTTCAACTGGAAGCCAGTGGAGAGAGCGGAGGAGCGGGGTGACGTGAGAGAACTTGGGAAGGTTGAACACCAGACTGCGGCGTTCTGGATGAGTTGAAGGGTTTAATGGCACAGGCAGGGAGCCCAGCCAACAGCGTGTAATCCAGCATGGGACCTGCGCCGCTTCCTGTGTGAGGCAGGGTCGTACTCTGCGGATGTTGTAGAGCATGAACCTACAGGAACGGGCCACCGCCTTGATGTTGGTTGAGAACGACAGGGTGTTGTCCAGGATCACGCCAAGGTTCTTGGCGCTCTGGGAGGAGGACACAATGGAGTTGTCAACCGTGATGGCGAGATCATGGAACGGGCAGTCCTTCCCGGGAGGAAGAGCAGCTCCGTCTTGCTGATGTCCGTCATGGAGATGCAGAGATGCGATTCACCACCTGGTCATCAGAAGGGGGAAAGGAGAAGATTAATTGTGTGTCGTCTGCATAGCAATGATAAGAGAGACCATGTGAGGTTATGACAGAGCCAAGTGACTTGGTGTATAGCGAGAATAGGAGAGGGCCAAGAACAGAGCCCTGGGGACACCAGTGGTGAGAGCGCGTGGTGAGGAGACAGATTCTCGCCACGCCACCTGGTAGGAGCGACCTGTCAGGTAGGACGCAATCCAAGCGTGGGCCGCGCCGGAGATGCCCAACTCGGAGAGGGTGGAGACAGTAACATAGTCTAGAAGGATGAGAGCAGAGGAGAGAGAGTTAGCTTTAGAGTGCGGAGCACCTCCGTGATACAGAGGAGAGCAGTCTCAGTTGAATGACTAGTCTTGAAACCTGAGATTTGGATCAAGAAGGTCATTCAGAGAGAGATGCAGAGCTGGCCAAGGACGGCACGTTCAAGAGTTTTGGAGAGAAAAGAAAGAAGGGATACTGGTCTGTAATTGTTGACATCGGAGGGATCGAGTGTAGGTTTTTTCAGAAGGGGTGCAACTCTCGCTCTCTTGAAGACGGAAGGGACGTAGCCAGCGGTCAGGGATGAGTTGATGAGCGAGGTGAGGTAAGGGAGAAGGTCTCCGGAAATGGTCTGGAGAAGAGAGGAGGGGATAGGGTCAAGCGGGCAGGTTGTTGGGCGGCCGGCCGTCACAAGACGCGAGATTTCATCTGGAGAGAGAGGGAGAAAGAGGTCAGAGCACAGGGTAAGTTGAGCAGAACCAGTTTGACTTAGCAAACGAGGATCGGATGTCGTCGACCTTCTTTTCAAAATGTTGACGAGATCATCTGCATGGCGGAGGATTCAGGAGGGAGGAGAAGGTGGCAAAGAGCTTCCTAGGGTTAGAGGCAGATGCTTGGAATTTAGCGTGGTAGAAAGTGGCTTTAGCAGCAGAGACAGAGGAGGAAAATGTAGAGAGGAGGGAGTGAAAGGATGCCAGGTCCGCAGGGAGGCGAGTTTTCCTCCATTTCCGCAGCCCTGTTCTGTGAGCTCGCAATGAGTCATCGAGCCACGGAGCGGGAGGGGAGGACCGAGCCGGCCTGGAGGATAGGGGACATAGAGAGTCAAGGGATGCAGAGAGGGAGGAGAGGAGGGTTGAGGAGGCAGAATCAGGAGATAGGTGGGAGAAGGTTTGAGCGGAGGGAAGAGATGATAGGATGGAAGAGGAGAGAGTAGCGGGGGAGAGAGAGCGAAGGTTGGGACGGCATACCATCCGAGTGTGGGAGGTGTTGGATGAGAGCGAGAGGGAAAAGGATACAAGGCAGTGGTCGGAGACTTGGAGGGGAGTTGCAATGAGGTTAGTGGAAGAACAGCATCTAGTAAAGATGAGGTCGAGCGTATTGCCTGCCTTGTGAGTAGGGGGGGAAGGTGAGAGGGTGAGGTCAAAAGAGGAGAGGAGTGGAAAGAAGGAGGTAGAGAGGAAAGAGTCAAAGGTAGACGTGGGGAGGTTAAAGTCGCCCAGAACTGTGAGAGGTGAGCCGTCCTCAGGAAAGGAGCTTATCAAGGCATCAAGCTCATTGATGAACTCTCCGAGGGAACCTGGAGGGCGATAAATGATAAGGAGGACAGAACTCTGCAGGCTATCTTTGCAGTAGATTGCAACACCGCCCCCTTTGGCAGTTCTATCTTGTACAGGTAATGGTAAACAGGTAAATATACAGGTAATGCGTGGAGAACAGGAGGGCTTCTTAAAGAAAAACTAACAAGTCTGTGAGAGCCGGAATTCTTACTGGTTGATAGGTGATCAAATACTTATGTCATGCAATAAAATGCAAATTAATTACTTAAAAATCATACAATGTGATTTTCTGGATTTTTGTTTTAGAATCCGTCTCTCACAGTTGAAGTGCACCTATGATAAAAATTACAGACCTCTACATGCTTTGTAAGTAGGAAAACCTGCCAAATCGGCAGTGTATCAAATACTTGTTCTCCCCACTGTAGATACTTTTGTACCTGTTTCCTCCAGCATTTTCACAAGGTCCTTTGCTGTTGTTCTGGGACTGATTGCACTTTTCGCACCAAAGTACGTTCATCTCTAGGAGACTGCTGCATGGTCCCATGTGGTTTATACTTGCGTACTATTGTTTGTACAGATGAATGTGGTACCTTCAGGCGTTTTGGAAATTGCTCCCAAGGATGAACCAGACTTGTGGTCTACAATAGTTTTTCTGAGGTCTTGGCTGATTTCTTTTGATTTTCCCATGATGTCAAGCAAAGAGACACTGAGTTTGAAGGTAGGCCTTGAAATACACCTCCAATTGACTCTAATTATGTCAATTAGCCTATCAGAAGCTTCTAAAGCCATTACATAATTTTCTGGAATTTTCCAAACTGTTTAAAGGCACAGTGTACTTAGTTTGTTAACAAGACATTTGTGGAGTGGTTGAAAAATGAGTTTTAATGACTCCAACCTAAGTGTATGTAAACTTCCGAATTCACCTGTATGTGTGACAAACAGGTGCTGTTAGACTACAATATTAAGTAATACCAACCTGTTCTAATAAAGAAAATGTAAAGCCTTTATCACATCATAGCAAAGATAAAAATTGCATTAGGAGAGGTGCTCACAAAATCAGTAAGATATTAAACAAACAATCAAACAGGCAACAGAAGCTAGAGCTGTCTTTTTTCTGTAGATATACAGTACAAGTCAAAAGGTTGGACACACCTACTCATTCAAGAGTTTTCCTTCATTTTGACTATTTTCTACAATGTAGAATAATAGTGAAGACATGAATACTATGAAATAACACATATGGATTCATGTAGTAACCAAAAAAGTGTTAAACAAATGAAAATATTTTTATACTTAAGATTCTTCAGTAGCCACCCTTTGCGTTGATGACAGCTTTGCACACTTGGCATTCTCTCAACCAGCTTCATGAGGTATTCACCTGGAATGCATTTCAATTAGTAGATGTGCCTTGTTAAACATACATTTTTCTTTCCTACTTAAGACATGAAGGTCAGTCAATCCGGAAAATTTTAATAACTTTGAAAGATTCTTCAAGTGCAGTCACAAAAACCATTAATCTCTATTATGAAACTGGCTCTCATGAGGACCGCCACAGGAAAGGAAGACCCATAGTTACCTCTGCTGCAGAAGATAAGTTCATTAGAGTTACCAGAAATTGAAATTGCAGCCCAAATAAATGCTTCACAGAGTTCAAGTAACAGACACATCTCAACATCAACTGTTCAGAGGAGACAGCGTGAATCAAGCCTTCATGGTCGAATTGCTGCAAAGAAATCACTACTAAAGGACACCAATAAGAAGAAGAGACTTGCTTGGGCCAAGAAACAAAAGCAATGGACATTAGACCTGTCCTTCGGTCTGATGAGTCCAAATTTGAGATTTTTTGTTCCGACCGCCATGTTTTTGTGAGACACAAGGTAGGTGAACGGCTGATCTCTGCATGTGTGGTGCCCACCATGAAGCATGGAGGAGGAGGTGTGATTGTGTGGGGATGCTTTGCTGGTGACATTGTCAGTGTTTTATTTAGAATTCAAGGCACACTTAACCAGCATGGCTACCACAGCACTCTGCAGCAATACCTCATATCATCTGGTTTGTGCTAGGTGGGACTATCAAAAGGACAATGACCCAACACACCTCCAGCCTGTGTAAGGACCGCAGAGTGACCGAAAAGCCCCCACAAGTGCTCAGCATATGCGGGAACTCCTTCAAGACTGTTGTAAAAGCATTCCAGGTGAAGCTGGTTGAAAGAATGCCAAGAGTGTGAAAAACTCTCATCAAGGCAAAGGGTGGCTACTTTGAATAATCTAAAATCTAAAATCTATTTAGAATTGTTTAACACTTTTTTGGTTGCTTTCATGACTCAGTGCGTGTTATTCCATAGTTTTGATGTCTTCACTGTTATTCCACAATGTAGAAATAATAAAGAGAAACCCGTGAATGAGTAGCTGTGTCCAAGCTAATGACTGGTACTGTATATGGATGATTTATAAAACAAGGTACATTTCAAAGTTAAGCTATTGATTATAGACTTAATAAAGTTGGGGTTTGCTCTCTAATCAATTTTCTTAGACATTTAGGCTAAGCCCTATTTGCACGGGACTAGTACTACTAATACGGTGGTTATGCAATTATTACCCCAGAATGTACGTTATTCCAGAGGATGATTCGGAATGGATTCATTTTTTTCAAAACTTCCCCCTGTAATTCTACATTTCCTTCCAATAAATTGACAGTTATGACGGATGCCTGGAGTTTTTTTTGTAGGTGTGAAGATATTTCAACAAGTCCAGGTGATGACAGGGCTCCACATATAACTCAAGCTTGATTCTGAGGTTTCTAAACCCTACCAAACCATCGTTGGTATAGTGTCGCCATAATATTCAAATTGAGGAAGTGTGATCATAATCGTTAGGATATTTTAATGATCCGCAGTCGACGTCCTAAATGCCCCCCAGCCTTCAGCCCCAGCCTTGAGATGCGTTTTAAGGCTATGTGTGCGAAAGTGAACTTATCATTTCCAAACATTTAGGTCAGTTGTATGCTGCTTCGCGATCTATTAACAGCAAGTATTATATTAAATAGGCACAATATTTTTACTGATGCATTTGGCAATATTCAATCCATATGCACAAAACATAAGAACAAAAGCATTCACTGTGAAAGTTGATACATATAGGCCCTTCAAATATAGGCTGTGCGCAGCACTTCACTCAAATTATCGAATAAGTTATTGTTTTCTTGCTCAAACCGGGAGCAACACCAGTCAAACTCAGACATTTCTCTCAAAACTCAGGGATGTCGATTCGGACGGGACTAGTATTATCAGAGGACCTTGGAGTTCTCCAAAAAACAGTAGGTTATTCTGGCTGGAATTGTTCATCTCCTGCCATGTAAAAATGACTGACATAGTAGACTAAAATGACAGATGTAGTGTTTAGTGGTTGTGCACATACATTACCAAACCACCCCCAGTAAAACTAATCCCACCCAAATAGGGTTGAAGGCAAGAGCTGTTTCCTCGTCTCTGCAGCTGCTGCCTCCACCGCATTGTTCACAATCCTATGCAGGTTCATTTGGCTATTATGCACTAAGCAACATAGGGAAAGGCGCCAATTCTACAGCGCATTGAAGATTATGTTTTAGAACCGCTGACAGCGACCATATCCAACGCGGGAGAAAGCGCATTTGTTATAAAATTTTATTTGATTTATTAGTGTTGCACCAGTGTTTTTACGTAATATAACCACATACAATTTCAGTATCACATGTCTTAGAGTGACGGACTGTGCCATCCCCGTACTTTTAACCTTTTAACCTTAATCCAGTGTTGGCATTTTTTCTTGATTTCACATTCAATTCTCACAGGTTGACAACTCAATCAAATGTAAATCAAAACTAGCCGTTGAAATGACGTCTGTGCCCAGTAGGTTGTGACAGGCTATCAATGTATGCCAGGAATGTCTCTTTGCACTGACCCCTGTGACGTTGCCTGCTATGTGAACCTGTGCTCCTGCATATATGATGAGCATCCTTCCTGGATAGACGGCATCCTGAATTGACATATCTATCTGGCCAGCCTGTCACTAGGCTAGCCAAGCAAATGTCAGATTGTCAGATTGCAGATGCTCACCAGGGCATCTGCTCCTTTGATTTTAATTTGTTCATTTCACTTCACACACAGCACAGGCAGAAATCAATTCCTACCCAAATGCCATTTGGATGCAGGTGGAATGGTAAATGGTGTGGAGCGCTGCATTTCAGCTTGCATATTTGTGGGTGTACACAACAATTTTTGTTAGACTTTATTCTGAGCCACTGAATAGGCTAGTCCTCCATTTTGTACTGTACTGCTGGATATATAATACAATGAGGCAACATATAAGCCTGTACCTCTCTGGCCATAACCCCAGCTCCCAAACAACTGCTCCACACTGCTCTGCTGAGCAAGATCTATGTGTTTTCATTTTAGTGTTTGCTCACCTGAGACTCTGCTATATGTTTCCCTGGGCCCGCCATCCCGAGCAGTGCTGTCTCTTTTCCCGTATAGAGTTCCCACTGAGTGACTCATTCTATCTGTTTTTGCATGGCCAACACACAGGCACTAGTCATACAGTGTGAAATGGCTGGAGTTACGTAGTGTCCCATTGTCTGTTTGGAGACTGGAACGGGAACGGGGCCGCCATCGCTCTACGCTTCCTACCCATACCGCACTCCTCTGTCGACTTCTTTCATTTCCTGTCCATTAAATATGCAATAGGATTTAGGCTGAATAATGAATGAGGTACAGTTGAAAAGTGCTGTAGGCACCCTGAGTGAAACCTGCCTGGTACCCAAAGACAAGGCACCTCAACTCACCGTTGCATGTCGCCCTCTCACCGCTTCAGCCCACAGTGCCCCGCAAGCCCCCAAACAACCAGCCAGAGAGGAAAACATCTGCAAGGGGATACCCACGTTCCTGCTCTCGTAGCTCAGCCTTTTCAACATTCATAGTATATGAGGCACATAACAAAAATCATGTTGGGTCAACCCACTCTCCATATGATGGATCCAGCTGGGATTGGCATGCATTAACTGCTAGATAGCGTAACTGTTCTGCATAATTCTATTGAAAGATATCTTTTGCCGAACATGACATTTTTGCTAAACCACTTAATTTTGTTATTATTGACAAAAATACAGTGAGCTCCAAAAGTATTAGGACAGTGACACGTTTTGTTGTTTTGGTTCTGTACTCCAGCACTTTAGATTAGACACACAAATATCATACCCACAAGACTTACTATCCTCTCACCATTACAATAACAGGGGAGGTTAGCATTTCAAATGTGTCACTGTTCCAATACCTTTGTAGTTCAGTGTATATGTGACTTGTTTCAGGAAACTATGCGTATGTTGCATGTTACTACCTCACAGGCGTGGCATTTGAACGTAAACATTTATTTTTCATCAACATTTTTGGCCGAAATACATTCTGAAACATGTGAACTTTCATGTCCCGTAATAACAAACTTGTATTCCATCCAAAAAATGCAAATAAGATTGTTAAATTACGAGCCTAGCTGGCTTAGCCACGGAAAAAGTGAGGAACCTTCCCGCTAGCTATGATTGGCTGAGATAATGGAGGAGTTTGGATTGGTCTGCCATGTAGCATGCTTCTGTCTATAACGTAAGCTGTTCAGTTGACAATTCTGTTGACAATTATTTCTACCGCGCCATTTTTTGAAAGATATAACGTTAGTCATCGAGAACTACAAACGTTACTTTTCTTAACAACATTGGTGCCCTGAATTTTCCAGGCGCTATCAACAGATCAGTTGGAAAAACTGCATACACAGCAGTCAGTGTGAACCGGAGTGACTTGACACAATTCTGGCCAAACAAGATGTAGCTACAAAGATAATGGAGTTAAATGGTTCCAGTCTGCTGTGAAGCGTTCATCCATGTATACGGGTACGAGTCTAGCTACATTTTCAACGTTTCTAATTTGGTCAGAAAATCATTTCAATTGCACGTTAAAGCGTACTGTTAGTTAGCTAGCAAACGTTAGCTTGCTGGCTCACTAGCTAACATTACATGTTTGATCTGTGTAATAATATTATTCGAATCAGAAATCCACTTGCAATGCTAGTTATAACCTAATGTTAGCTAGCTAACATTGAACCTAGTTTGTTAGCTTTAGCTATCTGCAGATTCATACCACAGCCATAACAATGTTTGTATTGGTAATAGTATGAGTTGGGATTATGCCAGTTCATTGTTAAACTAGCTAGCTACCTAGCTAGCTACATGTCTAAACAAAAGACTCCACTTCGGCCAGATTATTACATGACCCATCAAATTAGCCAGGTGTGTCTGGGAGTGATTACGGCCATCTATTGTATTTCATGAACATGTGTTACACCCCTGAAAACACGAGAGTGATACGGTGTTGTATTCTCAATTCAACTTTTAGTTCAATGAGAAAATACCTCAATTTTCCCCAGGAATATGGGTGGAGACCAGAGCAATCGATCTCCGGCTCATCGATTAAGAGCATTTCGTAGATCACAGATTAACACTTTTAGGCACCACAAAATAAAGTAATCAATATAACATTTACACATTACTCTCACAATTCGTACCCTTTGACAGATTTTAACTTTAACCTGTTACTCCTACCCCCTACTTTTTTGAACATTCTGTTAAAAATCGCGCAACATTTCAGTGCCCTGCTGCTCATGCCAGGAATATAGTGTGTGTGGATAGAAAACACTCAGACGTTTATAAAACTGGTTAAATCACGGCTGTGACTATAACAGAACATGCGTTTCATCGAAAAGCGCAGGAAAATCTGATCACTGAAAATTGGCAAATATATCAATGCGCCACTTGCATGTATTGTCTATGGGAAAGCAAATTACCTGGAGCCGAGATTGCAATTCCTACAGCTTCCACACAATGTCAACAGTCTTGTCATTTGCCTAGGCTTTGTTTCTTGGTCAAACGAAGAAGAGACAGCCCATTTCTTCAGGTCTCGGACCGGATATTTTGGTTGAGATTTACCCGGACATTATTTCCAGACGTACCCCTATAGAATATACAGCGTCTCGTGATCAATTTGATCGCTTATTAACGTTTACTAATACCTAAAGTTGCATTACAAAAGTATTTTGAAGTGTTTTGTGAAAGTTTATCGTCGACTTTTTTAATAAAAAAAAATGACGTTACGTTATAAGACGCTATTATATGGACCGATTTAATAAAAAAAAGACCCAATAGTGATTATGGGACATCTAGGAGTGTCAACAAAGAAGATGGTCAAAGGTAATGAATGTTTTATATTTTATTTGTGCGGTTTGTGTAGCGCCGACTATGCTAATTATTTTGTTTACGTCCCCTGCGGGTCTTTTAGGGTGTTACATATCAGATAATAGCTTCTCATTCTTTCCCCGAAAAGCATTTTAAAAATCTGACTCGTTGCCTGGATTCACAACGAGTGTAGCTTTAATTCAATACCCTGCATGTGTATTTTAATGAACGTTTGAGTTTTAACTAGTACTATTAGCATTTAGCGTATTTAGCATTTGCATTTCCAGATGTCTAGATGGGACGCCTGCGTGTCAGGTAGGAGCAAGAGGTTAACACAATTATATGAATGTTATCAATCTCTATCAACTAATACTGAATGCATCTTTTTAACCTTAGATGTTTTAAGATCCTCACATACTATGAACTTACTAATACTTTTTAATGTATAACAGGCTATGAATATTTCATTTAACCTGTCACACATGTACATGTCTAGATAGTGACCCATGCACTTAGCTAGATGTGGCTGAGGGGGGTGGTGATAGCATTTCCTTCACATGACTCATCAATTTAGACAAGTGTGTCGGGTAAGAGTAATCTAATAATGATAAACTATTTTTATCTGGACAGTGCTTATATGCAAGTAACCACTTCACTGTATCGTTTATACTTTCTGTATCCTGTGCATGTGATAAATTGATATAGCGTGTGTTTACCACATGGCCTCACATGTGAATCCTTAGAGATGGGTGGGGCTAGGGCTTAAGAGGGTGTGAACTATGTTGAATGGGTGTAGACAGAGAGTTCTCCAGTACGTGTACCGAAATTATTCAAGGTCCATTTTCTCAAAAGTTTATCAACTTTCAAAGCATAATTACTTTCCCATTGTTTCTCAAAACATAATTTCAAAGTAAAAATGTTGCTACATAAGACCGAATCGAGATGTACTCATAAGACAGGCGGTCTGAATTGGACTTTGGAAATCCAAGGGTATGGAGACTAACAACACATTGGATGCGCTATGCGCTCATTGCTTGTGTCACGACTCCTTCCGAAGGTGGCTCACTTCCTGTTTGGGTGGCGCTCGGCGGTCGTCGTCACCGGCCTACTAGCTGCCACTGATCCCTTTTCCCCCTTTCTGTTTATTGGTTTCACCTGTGTTCATTTTAGGCTGATTGGTCTGGCTATATTATCCAGCAGGCCCCCCCTGCTGGTTGTGCGCAACTGTTTGGTGTACGTGTGTACACGTTTGTGTGTTTCGGTTTCCCTATGTTCTTGGGTTTTGCTGTACTGTTTAAGTCCCCCCCGTGTTTGGGGCATTTGTTTTTGGTGTGTGCCCTGTTTTCCGTGAGGGGTTGGTGTATGTTCACCGGTTTCGTGCATTAAACATTATAGCATTACCCTAAACTCTCTGCTTCCTGCGCCTGACTTCTCACCCACTACACCCCGGGCGTTACAGCTTGATGTTGGCAGAGAGAGACTATGTTGGCAGAGAGAGATTATAACGTGATTTAGCTGGCGTGCATATGGATTTCTGAAGAAAAGGAACCTTCAGCCATCTTCATTAGCGCACAGGGTGTTTATGTGACACAGATCACTATTTTTAACTATCTGGAGGATGGAATCCTTCACTGACACTCGAGCGTTAAATTAAATTGTGGAGAAAGCGTAGTCATAATACATCTTCAATGTTACATAAAAACAAGAGAAAGCATCACATGGTAGCCATCTCAGTTTATGAGATGTTTCATGCTTCTTAAGCATATATTGCAAAATAACAGTTGCGTTGTTTCTTTCAGGGTTGATGAAGGAATGAATGTGGCCTCGCAGGAAAGCCTTCACTCAGTAGTATGGAATGTGATCTTGAAGCATGTCACAGGCACAATAACTTCCCATGGATCAGGGGTCCTACTTATTCTGCTGTTCATGATAAAGGCAATAATGTAGCCTTGTTTCTCTACTCAGAGCCAGCTCATACTACAGAGTCCTGAGCTTAGAGGCCCATACTTCAATTATCACCGTGAGATGAGATCACCGCTAATATCAGCACTGGCAAAGAGATTTTGACTGCCCTTGAAGTGTATGTAGCTCCCTGCCTTTCTAGTTAACTGTTTCCTTGTAGAGTGACCTTCATTTTTTGTGTAGGACAAGTTTTGTCAAACATTTGATTTATTTCAACGATATAAATAAAAGGAAAGGCTATTCTTCATGTGGAGAACCCACCCCTGGGATTCCACCAGCAGATTGAGAGGTGGGCGGAGAGAAATTAACAAAGACCACTACGTTGGAGAATTCCAGTCTCAATGTTATTTGATGAAGCTAAAGCAAAGTGTTAAAAATCAATCATGTGCTTGATACGCCCCTAAAAGCGTTGACCATGGTGAGACACCTCACGTTCATTGCCATTGAAGCAGCAAACAATACTGTGAAATTAATTCAATAATTTTTTATGGTTGAATAATACCACCTAAACTGTTATCAGAAAACTATATGGGTGAAAGTGGTGGTCTAAAATACAATGTATAAATCTGGTCACTCTGGTTTGTGCTCTGACTGTATGGGACCCAATTATGTAGACCGAGGATATATTTGTTACACAAAGGATGGGTTTAATCCTGGACGCTGATTGGTTAAAACCACATCCCAGCCGGTATCTTTTCCACAAATGTATGACATTAAAATGCCTATTTACTCTGTTCAATCTGACCTCACAATCCACTGTCTCTACAGCACAGCCAGGCAATTTATAAACTTGATCTCCACTATAAAACGCATCTAGAGATTATCTTATTTATTTTAGAAAAGTTTTCAACAGCAGAGATTTGTATAAACATTGCTGTCTGTCTCTTCGACATTTGCAACAGTCAAATTCGATCTCCAGCTGTCCCATAGTACTGAACGTGTCGGGAGTCAGACAGACAGGCATGTAGCTTTTCTCAACCAGTCAAAATCATGAATCAGCATTTTTATGGATATATAAAGAAATATCAATAGAAAACAAGTAAAACAAAACTAAGTGCAGCTAATTTGCAGACTTTCCAGCTTCAGTTTGAATTTAGTGTTAGTTGTGTTGTTGGCTAGAGCCTCTGAACAACAGTGTCCTGACGAGAGAACACATTTTCTTTGCCAGGTGAAATCATGCATCATTAGCTCATTGTTATGGATGTATCCAAATAAATGTCACTGGAAGACAGCTTAAACAAATGCAGCTAGTTTTTGTTTTTCTGACTGCAAGTTAGCCGTAGTTGGCTAGCTAGCAAGCAAGGGATAAGAACGTTGCCAGCCAGAATGGCAATTGAAAATTGGATCGCGTCCATAGATACAGAACAGAAGGATTTAACGGCTGCATCGCATCTCTGGCAGCCAAACTGATAGAACGAACAACCAGCCGGCTTGGGTAGCAACCCTAGATTTGTGTAGGGACTATATCTTGTGGAAGGATGAAATAGTATGAATAAATGAATCCAAACAACATTTTTTTATGAAAATATGTAAATCATTATTTAAATATGTTGGTAACTTGTTGTATAAAAGTGATAATGCCCTCGAAGACAGAATTTGGAGGATATATTGGCTAACGTTTGCCGACTCTCAATTCAGGGGGTTGTTTGTTCTTTCTGACAAGTAATTCTCAAAGGAAATGGATCTACATGACAGTAGTTCTCTTTCCCAGGGAAGGAGCGGTATCTAGCAAACCCCTAACAGACTCAGTTTAGCATATCCATGTAAACAAACTATTGATCAAGACAGGGTTGTGCACAGACCTTTCAGGGGGCAGGTGCTCAAAATGCAAAAGGCCGAAAATCATACCACAACAAATGCCTCTGTAGGGAACTTTTTTTTGAATTATCGAGCATAGCTCAATTTATTTATGCAACAACACACTCACTCATTATCACAAAATGTAAGCAAGCCAGTTACAGTGCCTCCTAAACACATGACTGACATTGGGAAAAGAGGGTGGCTATGAGCTGATCATTTATATTGATAATTAATGTAAACCTGCTTGTTAGCTGGCTTGATTTCTTTGACTGATTTTGAATAATCTGCAATGCTCGTATTAAATAATAATTTCATAATATATAATATTAATAGGGATAGCAACCTTTTTTTAAATTTTCACCTAAATGACATACCCCAATCTTACTGCCTGTATCTCTGGCCCTGAAACATCTATTGTGTTATATTCTCCGACATTCCTTTCAGATTTCCACAAACTTTATAGTGTTTCCTTTCATATGATACCAAGAATATGCATATCCTTGCTACAGGCAGTTTGATTTGGGTATGTCATTTTAGGCGAACATTTTAAAAAGGGGTGGATCCTTATAGGTTAAAGAAGGATTATGGCTAGTGGCTTGTGTGGGCCTTTGTTTATATGGTGTTGAGCTTGAGTTTAGACTACTTGTGTTGCGGCTGTCCTGACACATGTGCAACTCTCAACTGAAGAAGGGATGGAGTTGGGCTTGAGGGTTGTTGATGCAGCCACCCCCCTCAATGTACATTTAGGGGTATAAAATGTACAGTTAGGGGAAATGTATAAGTTGAAATATTTGTTTTGGGAATTGTACAAAATATTTTCAAGATGATTCATTTTCATGTCTGGAAATTTTCATGCCTGGAAATGCCCTTGTCCGGAACAAAGGATACCAATTTCAAACTCTCCAAAAAAAAAGTGTTTTAATTTAGTTTTTAAATGACAATAATGGATATTAACTGAACAATTATGTAGATTCTTGCAATAGCCCTCAGTGACTTTAAAGAATATTTCTCTCAAAGCTGTGATTCTGGAGATTTGGTCAACTCAGTCAGATTTGTCTAAAATTAATCAGGAATGAGCAGTGTCAGCTATAACATAAGGACCCCTTATTCATGTCCTCATTACGTGTAGTGCAACAAGACCACCATTGTCTGTAAAGTTCTCCAATTTGATAGATTTAAACAAACTATATTGGAAACACCATGGTCACAACAAATTTTGTCAACATCGTAAAACATCAACTATTGAAAGATATGATAGAAAGGTTGTGTTTTATTGCCAGTGATGTAAAGTAAAATTACTTTAAAGTACTAAAGTTGTTTTGGGGTGTATCAGTACATCACTTTAGTATTTACACTACCTTTCCAAAGTTTTTTTATCCTTTAAAATAACATCAAATTGATCAGAAATACAGTGTAGACATTGTTAATATTGTAAATGACTATTAAATGACTACTGTAGCTGGGAAAGGCATAATTTTTTATGGAATATCTACAGGTGTCAGAAGTCAGAAGTTTACATACACCTTAGCCAAATACATTTAAACTCAGTTTCACAATTCCTGACATTTAATCCTCGTTAAAAAAAATCCCTATTTTAGGTAAATTAGGATCACCACTTTATTTTAAGAATGTGAAATATCAGAATAATAGTAGAGAGAATGATTTATTTCAACTTTTATTTCTTTCATCACATTCCCAGTTGGTCAGAAGTATACATACACTAAATTAGTATTTGGTAGCATTGCCTTTAAAATGTTTAACTTGGCTCAAACGTGTCGGGTCGCCTTTCGCAAGCTTCTCACAATAAGTTGGGTGAATTTTGGCCCATTCCTCCTGACAGGGCTGGTGTAACTGAATTAGGTTTGTAGGCCTCCATGCTCTCACACGCTTTTTCAGTTTTGCACACACATTTTCTGTAGGATGGAGGTCAGGGCTTTGTGATGGCCACTCCAATACCTTGAGTTTGTTGTCCTTAAGCCATTTTACCACAACTTTAGAAGTATGCTTGGGGTCATTGTCCATTTGGAAGACTTATTTGTGACCAAGCTTTAACTTCCCGACTGATGTCTTGAGATGTTGCTTCAATATATCCACAATTTTCCTACCTCACGATGCCATCTATTTTGTGAAGTGCAACAGTCCTTCCTGCAACAAAGCACCCCAACAACATGATGCTGCCACGCCCGTGCTTCACGGTTGGGATGGTGTTCTTCGTCTTGCACGCGTCCCCCTTTTTCCTCCAAACATAACAATGGTCATTATGGCTAAACAGTTACATTTTTGCTTCATCAGACCAGAGGAGATTTCTCCAAAAAGTACGATCTTTGTTCCCATGTGCAGTTGCAAACCATAGTCTGGCTCTATTATGGTGGTTTTGGAGCAATGGCTTCTTTCAGGTTATGTCGATATAGGACTTGTTTTATTGTGGATATTGTCACGAACCAGCTCAAAGCCCGTAGCAAAAGGGAGACAACGTGGAGATAAGGAGTAACAAAACATATATTTAATAAATAAAGTAAACTAAGTACAATATACAATGGTGTGTGTAATCAGTAATCAGTAGTGTGAGTGTTTTGCATGATTGTGATAATGCAGGGTGTTGAAAGGTGCCAAAGCAAACAACCAAAAACCACCAAGATACACAACAAAATATAAAGGTGTCTGCATGGAGAGAGTCTCTTCCATGATTGGGGAAGTGGTGTATTTATCCTGGGACACACTGGGCCCAGATGTTTCCCATGTAGATGACGACCCTCCCAACTCCGCCCACCGGCATCCTAATAAGGAAACAAGAACAAAGAGAGAATATGGCAGACAGAGTGGGAAGGCCGTCACAATATAGATGGTTTGTGCCTGTTTCCTCCAGCATCTTCACAAGGTCCTTTGCTGTTGTTCTGGGGTTTTGATTTGCACTTTTCGCACCAAAGTACTTTCATCTCTATGTGACAGAACGCTTCTCCTTCCTGAGCGGTTTGACAGCTGCGTGGTCCAATGGTGTTTATACTTGCATACTATTGTTTGTACATATGAACATTGTACCTTCAGGCATTTGGAAATTGCTCCCAAGGATGAACCAGATGTGTGACAATTTTTCTCTGAGGTCTTTGCTTATTTCTTTTGATTTTCCCATGATGTCAAGCAAAGAGGCACTGAGTTTGACAGAAGGCCTTGAAATACATCCACAGGTACACCTCCAATTGACTCAAATTATGTCAATTAGCATATCAGAAGCTTCTAAAGCCATGACATAATTTTCATGAATTTTCCAAGCTGTTTAAAGGCACAGTCAACTTAGTGTATGTAAACTTCTGATCCACTGGAATTGTGATACAGTGAATTATAAGTGAAATGAATATGTCTGTAAAGAATTGTTGGAAAAATGACATGGCATGCACAAAGTAGATGTCCTAACTGACTTGCCAAAACTATAGTTTGTTCACAAGACGTTTGTGGAGTAGTTGAAAAACAAGTTTTAATGACTCCAACCTAAGTGTATGTAAACTTTCGACTTCAACTGTACATAGACTTACTGAGGCCCATTATCAGCAACCATCACTCCTGTGTTCCAATGGCATGTTGTGTTAGCTAATTCAAGTTTATAATTTTAAAAGGCTAATTGATCATTAGAAAACCATTTTGCAATTTTGTTAGCACAGCTGCAAACTGTTTGTGCTAATTTAAAGAAGAAAAAAACTGTCCGTCTTTAGTTGAGTATCTGTAGTATTAGCATTTGTGGGTTTGATTACAGACTCATATGGCCAGAAAATTCACAGAAGAACACAAACTGGCTCTAACCAGAATAGAAAGAGGAGTGGGAGGCCCCGGTGCACAACTGAGCAAGAGGACAAGTACATTAGAGTGTCTTGTTTGAGAAACAGACGCCTCACAAGTCCTCAACTGGCAGCTTCATTAAATAGTACCCGCAAAACACCAGTCTCAATGTCAAAATTAAAGAGGCGACTCCGGGATGCTGGCCTTCTAGGAGTTGCAAAGAAAAAGCCATATCTCAGACTGGCCAATAAAAAGAAAATATTAAGATGAGCAAAAGAATACAGACACTGGACAGAGGAACTCTGCCTAGAATACGGTAGTATGAAGATGGTAGTAAATCAAAACGGTAGTATGAAGACGTCAAAATTGCCGAAGCCAGTGAAGTGCAGGAGATCTCCAAGAGAAACAGAAAGTGAATACAAATAATTTATAACTGATACATATAAACACACATTGACAGTTTGTGTACATTAAATTGACTTGGCATGGTTTTTATTCTGTATACTGTTGTATTTTAGAATTGCATGAGGAATGTCATTTCCCACCTCCAGCCACTACTGCCTCCAAGTTATGGAAATATGGTAGCCTGCAAAGCTGATTAGCAATCAACCCCTTATCCCTAGCCACTGAACGCTAGCCCCTGAACAGCCACCTTGATTTTTGATAGACTGGGAGGATCTTTTACCGTATTACTTTAACTGATCTTTTCAAATATATAAATATATCACGCCTTGTTCAATAGAGCCATTGGACTTGTTTCAATGATGTTTCTATCTGCCAATACATTGAAGTATATCTAGGTTGACTCATTTTGCATGGCTTTGTGAAGACTACAGCCTGACATGAGCCCTACTTACTTGTTCCCACCTGAATGCAGGCTTTTCAAAACGGGGGCGGGACTAGTTCACTGGAGCTATGTTAGCATGCTCTGTCTATCCAATAAAATAATTAGCCACAATTGCTGCTTCTGATTCCTCTTTCCAAGAAGAGCTGGAGACCAAAAAAATGAAAACGTTTTTTTTTTTACGCAAGAACATACAGCCCTATACATTTGAGCTGGAATACACTGAAGAGGAGTTGAGCCATAACTTTTCCTGCATACTGCTGTGTATATGTATTTATGTACTTATATGTCTCCAGATCAAATAAACTCCGTCTTGAATACAAGCCATGTGTACTTTTGCTATATTTACTATATTGACAGACTAATCTACTGTGTTACCGAAACATGTTTACTTACCATCAAATTAAAGTTATAATGATACACCACCGCCCTGCATCATTTGTTTTAGCAGTAAAATTTCAGCTATACTGAATAAAAATATAAATACAACAATTTCAAAGATTTTACTGAGTTACATTTAGGGTTACATAAATAAATAAACTAATCTATAGATTTCAAATGATTAGGAATACATATCTGCTGCATCTGTTGTCATCATATACCTTTAAAAAGGTATGGGCGTGGATAGAAAAAAAACTGTCAGTATCTGAGATTGGTGTGGAAGAACTTGGCTGGCCTGCACAGAGCCCTGACCTCAACCACATCTAATCGCCCAACATCAGTGCCTGACATCAGTGCCCGACTAATGTGACTGAATGGAAGCAAGTCCCCGCAGCAATGTTCCAACATCTAGTAGAATGACTTTCCAAAATAGTGGAGGCTGTTATAGCAGCAAAGGGGATAAACTCCATATTATTGCACATGATTTTGGATTGACATGTTCGACGAGCAGGTGTCCACATACTTTTGGTCATGTAGTGTTTATAGTGAAATGGAGCAGCAGTGAAATGTCCCTTCATCCCTGGAACATGAGGACTCGAGGTCTCCTTCTGCCTTCTTAATAACCTCTTGAAACTAGGGGGCACTATTTAGATTTTTGGAGAAATAACGTTCCCAAAGTAAACCGCTTATTTCTCTGGACCAGATGCTAGAATATGCATATAATTGACAGCTTAGGATAGAAAACACTCTAAAGTTTCCAAATCTGTCAAGATATTGTCTGTGAGTATAACAGAACTGATATTGCAGGCGAAAGCCTAAGAAAAATCCAATCAGGAAGTGACTCATGTTTTGAAACCGTTGTGTTCCTATGCACCCCTAATGTCCACTGAAATGGATATCAACCAGATTCCTTTTTCTAGTATTCCCTAAAGGTGTCTACAGCATTGTGATGTAGTTTCACACCTTTATGTTGAAGAATGAGCGTAAACGACTACATTGCGTAAGTGGCCAGCTGAGGGCTCTGAGTGATTCTTGCGTAAAAGACAGAGATAGTAATTTTTCCTCTCGCTCATACTGAAAAGCCAATTGTCCCGGTTGATATATTATCGAATAGATATTTGAAAAACACCTTGAGGATTGATTATAAAAAACGTTTGCCATGTTTCTGTCAATATTATGGATATAATTAGATTATTTTCCCGGCGTTGTCGTGACCACAATTTCTGGTGGATTTCTGAACATAACGTGACAGACTCCGTCATCTCCGTCACCAAATCCCTGAAAAGGATCAGACTCTTTTCCTGTAACAAACAAAAGTAGGAAGTGCGGGGATGGGGAATAGCAAACTAAAATGCTGTGCAAGACACCAAGCGATTATAGTGAGGAAGACGCTTCACAACATAAGCCAACCCCTTACTCTCATTATTGATGTATGGATTTAGGATAGATATTGTAAATCTACCAAGAATTGCCATGATGTTGTCCAACATTTTACTGCAGAGAATCATGCTCCAGGGATAGGTCATGTGGGAGACCGAGATCTCCTTCATCCTCTTCAGATGAGAGATCCCCCTTGCCAAAGCGATGCAACGGCTCAGGTCCTTTTCCTATGCCAGAAGCACATTTCTTTTTCAACACTTTTTTATAATCTTGAAATACTTTGTTTCAGAATTTCGAAAATAAATTATCCTTGCTGAAATCCGTGACATTTTAAAGGATAGTCACCTGTGTCGGTTTGAGGGATTTGACTTCAACCTGGACGAGATTATGGAATCTTTTCCAAATATAATGACATATTGCCATGTAGTACTGGATGGAAAAATGTGTAATGCATGAGTGTACTTTTGTAAAATTACATAATTATCTCAAAGCTGGGGGGGGGATACATCCCGAACTCGGTTAAGAGAGCAGTGCACTGCTAAACTATTAGCATTTTTGTTTTATTTTTTTAATTATGTCATGATGAAGACTCCAACCTTTGCAGCATCATTATAGGCACAGTGGAGTCCCAATCATGACATTTTACATGGCATTTGAATAGCTTTTCTAGATAATACTTGTTTTTCCTTTTTACAGTAGGTGTGAGTCTTGGCGAATCAAAGGCCTCAAAGGCCTCAGAGACTCAATTGGGAGGGCCAATGACAAAAGGGTTGAAAGAGTTTAAGAAATTAAAAGGATCTAACCTTGTTCCGACAGTGCCTTTTTTGTTTTGTTTATTGTGTATCTAATTTGTTTCGAGAAGCCTGTGCCAGAAATTAATTGTTGGGCATTTTTATGATTTTATTTGGTTTGTACAACTTTTATTTCAACCATTCTTGCATAAGTTTTTACATGGACAAACGTTTACACAATGCTGTTTTAAGTTACTGCTTAATTGTTTTACACAAAATTACAATAGCCAACAATAGTGTAGACCTTAAGTCTGGAAGATACATTTTTGATTGTATTATACACTGAGTGTATAAAGCATTAGGAACACCTTCCTAATATTGAGTTGCACCCCTTTTAACCTTCAGAACAGCCTCAATTCGTCTATCAAATTGTCTGAACTCTACAAGGTGTTGTTCCACAAGGATGCTGGTCCATGTTGACTCCAATGCTTCCCACAGTTGTGTCAAGTTGGCTTTGGGTGGTGGACAATTCTTGATAAAGATGGGAAATGGTTGAGCGTGAAAAACCCAGCAGCTTTGCAGTTCTTGACACACTCAAACCAGTGTGCCTGGCATCTACTACCATAACCTTTCAAAGGCACTTAAACATTTTGTCTTGCCCATTCAACCTCTGAATGGCACACATGCACTATCTAGGTATCAATTGTCACAAGTCTCCTCTACACTGATTGATGTGGATGTAACAAATGGAATCCATAAGGGATCATAGCTTTCGCCTGGTCAGACTATCATGGAAAGAACAAGTGTCCTAGTGTTTTTTACACTCAGCGACCATGTCAGGGTTCTTTTCAAAAGTGTGTAACATCAGAAAGGTCCTGGTTGATAAAGTTTGCTTTTCTATTTTGTTTTTGCCAAGACTACGCAGGTGTGGCTTCAGTATTTTCACGGTCCTAGTGGCTGGGGAATTTAATACAAGCAAATTTAAATGTGTTTCACCTCATTTCTACCAGCATGTCAGATGTGCAACTCTAAACCACATTTACTCCACACATATATGTATACAAAGCTTTCCCTTGGCATCCATTTGTCAAATCTGACCATAATCTATCCTCCTAATTCCTGTTTACAAGCAAACACTAAAGTAGGAAGTACCAGTGACTCGCTCAATACGGAAGTGGTCAGATGATGCCGATGCTACTGATGCCGATGCTACTGGGAAATGTTCCTGGATTCATCCAATTGCATTGAGGAGTATATAGCCTCAGTCACCGGCTTCATTAATAAGTGCATTGATGACGTCATCCCCACAGTGACCGTACATACATGTAGGGCACTTTTGGGCATTTGCTGTATAATCGATGAGAATCTCCATATTGAAAATGTATGGTCCCTTACTAGACGTCCGCGAATGTTTAAAAAAGTTGACGACGGTGGCGGCGGGCCGTGCAAAGTCTCTCGGACATTCGGTTTCCATTTTATACATTTTTCAAAATGTTTTCATTTTCCCACTGTCCCGGTAAACTCCACCAGATGGCGAATGGAATCTTGAAAATGTACAAAACATCACCAATCATGACATGGCCATTTCTCCTAAATAGAAAATACATCACAGACGAAATTTGGTGAGCATAGGTTTGCACCTGTACTGACCTCGCCTTCTGGATGATACTATGCTACTATGGTGTTAAATGCTGAGCTGTAATCGATGAACAGCATTCTCACATAGGTATTCCTCTTGTCCAGATGGGTTAGGCAAGTGTGCAGTGTGGTTGCGATTGCGTCATCTGTGGACCTGTTGGGGCAAGCAAATTGGAGTGGGTCTAGGGTGCCAGGTGGAGGTGATATGGTCCTTGACTAGTCTCTCAAAGCACTTCATGATGACGGAAGTGAGTGCTACGGGCGGTAGTCGTTTAGCTCAGTTACCTTAGCTTTCTTGGGAACAGGAACAATGGTGGCCCTCTTGAAGCATGTGGGAACAGCAGATTGGGATAAGGATTGATTTAATATGTCCGTAAACACACCAGCCAGCTGGTCTGCATATGCTCTGAGGACGCGGCTGGGGATGCCGTCTGGGCCTGCAGCCTTGTGAGGGTTAACACGTTTAAATGTTTTACTCACATCGGCTGCAGTGAAGGAGAGTCCGCATGTTTTAGTAGTGGGCTTTGTCAGTGGCACTGTATTGTCCTCAAAGCGAGCAAAGAAGTTGTTTAGTCTGTCTGAGAGCAAGACATCCTGGTATGCGACAGGGCTGGTTTTATTTTTGTAATCCGTGATTGACTGTAGACCCTGCCACATACCTCTTGTGTCTGAACCGTTGAATTGCGACTCTACTTGGTCTCTATACTGACGCTTAGCTTGTTTGATTGCCTTGCGGAGGGAATAGCTACACTGTTTGTATTCGGTCATGTTTCTGCCATCAATCTACGGTTCCTGGTTTGGGTAGGTTTTAATAGTTGCTGTGGGTACGACATCACCAATGCACTTGCTAATAAACTCGCTCACCGAATCAGCGTATTCGTCAATGTTGTTGTTTGACGCAATGCGGAACATATCCCAGTCCACGCGATCGAAGCAATCTTGAATTGTGGAATCAGATTGGTCGGACCAGCGTTGAACAGACCTGAGCGCGGGAGCTTCCTGTTTTAGTCTCTGTCTATATGCTGGAAGCAACCAAATGGAGTCGTGGTCAGCTTTTCTGAAAGGAGGGCGGGTGAGGGCCTTATATGCATTGCGGAAGTTAGAATAACAATGATCCAGGGTTTTACCAGCCCTGGTAGCACAATCCATATGCTGATAGAATTTAGGGAGTCTTGTTTTCAGATTAGCTTTGGTAAAATTCCAAGCTACAATGAATGCAGCCTCAAGATAAAGATCAAGGTACATGATAAACGTCAAAGTACTTGAACCTACGGTGTCAGGAAAAAAAGATCCAGCCATTTATCTATCGTAATTTACGAGAAATCGCACAATGTACAATTGGTGATGGTCAAAGAAATGTGTTTTTTCCCAAAGGTTACAGATCCAGTAGCGGCGTGTTCAGAGGAATCCGTTAAGGTGGGTTTTGGAGCTCTGCGAGATTTCTGTGATTTTCTGTGATTTTCTGAAATCACACTCACTCATTCAACCCTCTGTAAATCAGTCAGTTCTTAACGTAAATACATAAAACTCTATATTCTTTAAGAGCCTACCCCAAGGAGGATATGTGTGAACCGGAAGTGTGGTCATAGGGGCTGTTTTGAAGGGTTAAAAAGGTCATATCTTTCCAAAACGAAATACGTGTTATTAGGCAACCCTCATGAACTGTACATCAGTCATTTCTCCCAACAGATGTCAAAGAAAAAACACACACACACACACACACACACACACACACACACACACACACACACACACACACACACACACACACACACACACACACACACACACACACACACACACACACACACACACACACACACACACACACACACACACACACACACCAAGGATGGAGTGACACAGTGCAGAGCTTAAAGACACACATAGCCTGCAATGGCATTACCATAAGATCAAGGCCGTGCCGAGTTCAACGAGATGCCCTGCTTGACTGTAGCTCGCTCGGTCTAAGCGCAGCGACCGTGAAAAAAAGTAGGCCCAAAATGTCAGGTGCTTTTGGGTGACAGAGGGGCTCACACACACATTTACATTTACATTACATTTGAACTGTTACGGTTAGAAGAACAAGTTGTAGAGCATGAACCTTTGTTAGTTGAGAACGACAGGGTGTTGTCCAGGATCACGCCAAGGTTCTTGGCGCTCTGGGAAGGTTCACAATGGAGTTGTCATTTCTCAGATTTCCAAGAAAAGCATTTGAGTCATTTAGCAGACGCTCTATCCAGAGCGACTTACAAATTGGTGCATTCCATCAGATTTCCAAGAAAAGCTCACACACACAGCAAGGAAGGAGTGACATATTGTGGGGCTTATAGACACACAGTCTGCAATAGTTACCTTTGTTCGAACTATCAAAGAACCGTCAGACATAGAGCTCTGAATCTTTAGAAACCTGTTCTAGAGCTCAAGTTGATGAGTGGTGAGTTATGTGGTTCTCAGACCGAGAAACAGCCTCGTACATTTGCAATAACTTAAATTCATTTTGACCATTACGAAAATTACGACATTTAGAAAAGTCCCAGAGTTGCAAGACTAGGTGCCTTGAAACCGCCTCGGCCCATAGAAACGGACCTTAACGTTTCTGTCCGATAGCTCATTCAACGCACGGAAAATATGGATTTTCAGCACCAATTAAGGTCACTGCTCGGGCTCCAAATGACCTATTGAGCCGAAACGTGGGATTCGGGGTCGCCGCAGCTAGGCCTACACATAATGTTAGAACTGGACCCGCAGCTAGAACATAACTACGTGTTTTATGTTTTTATTATGGTTTAACCTCTCTGAGATATTGCCAAAAGTCAGTGAAAACGCAAAGCGCCAAATTCAAATAAATTACTATAAAAATCAAACTTTCATGAAATCACACATGTAAGATAGCAAATTAAAGTTACACTTGTTGTAAATCCAGCCAACATGTCAGATTTCAAAAAGGCTTTTTGGCGAAAGCAAACAATGCTATTATCTGAGGGTAGCACCTCCGTAAACAAAGGGAAAACATTTTTCAACCCTGCAGGCGTGACACAAAGCTCAGAAATAAAAATATAAATCATGCCTTACCTTTGACCAGCTTCTTTTGTTGGCACTCCTATGTCCCATAAACATCACAAATTGTCCTTTTGTTCGATTAATTCCGTCGATATATATCCAAAATGTCCATTTATTTGGCACGTTTGATCCCGAAAAACACCGGTTCCAACTTGAGCAACGTGACTACAAAATATCTCAAAACTTATCTGTAAACTGTAAAATTTCAAACTACTTTTGTAGTACAACTTTAGGTATTTTTTTAACGTAAATAATGGATAACATTGAAGGCGGGATGATCTGTGTTCAATACACGAAGAAAACGCTACCTTTCTGGTCACGCACCTCTATCTAAGAGTACACTACAATTTACCCTCGTTCTGAAATAGGCTACTTCTTCATTACACTATGGAAAAACCTCAACCAATTTCTAAAGACTGGTGACATCCAGTGGAAGCAATAGGGACTGCAAGAAGGTCCCTTAGAAATCTGTATTCACATTGAAAGAGAGTGACCTCAAATAAACAAATTGAATGATTTGTCCTCGGGGTTTCGCATGCTAAATTGGTTCTGTTATACTCACAGACATGATTCAAACTGTTTTCTATCTGAGTGTTTTCCATCCAAATCTAATAATAATATGCATATCTTATCTTCCGGGGATGAGTAGCAGGCAGTTGAATTTGGGCATGCTTTTCATCCGGACGTGAAAATACTGCCCCCTGTCACGAAAAAGTTAAACAGAAGGCGCTGTGAATTTTAGGCCTGCTCTGAAATATGTGATAGTTGGCTTCTAAATGAGTTGGAAAAAGTGGGTGTGGTGTCAGTTTGTATCAGTTTGGTGTCAGAATGATATCTAATTGCCTGATGAACGGTGACTGGCTGGCTGACTTTTGTCCATTTGCAATATGTTTAAAAAGTGATAGACCATCACCAAATTGACATTCTGAAATCAACATCAACGAGCGATGGAGAGGAACCAGAATCACTGCCAAGCCATCCCAAGTTCATCGGGCCAGTCAATTTAGCATTTTGGCAGTATTTTTGAGCATGTCAAATTCGTGATGGTAAATGCCTATTGAAACATGTTGCAAATAGACAGTACATTTCAATAAGATTCAACAGTGGAAATATATCATCAAATGAACATGATGAAATCAACACAATGAGCGATGGAAAGGAACCACTCTCAGTGCCCGGCCATCCCGAGTTCATCGGATCAGTCAATTTTGCATGGCTGCAGTATTTTTGAGCATGTCAAATTTGTGATGGTAAATGCCCATTGAAACATATTGCAAATGGACAGCCATGCGCCTGGTGATTGGAATGGGTTACCACAAGGACATTTTTAAGTGGTTTTTAACCTTTTTGGGATAGGGGGCAGCATTTTCAGTTTTGGATGAATAGTGTGCCCAGAGTGAACTGCCTCCTACTCTGTCCCAGATGTTAATATATGCATATTGTTATTAGTATTGGATAGAAAACACTCTGCAGTTTCTAAAACTGTTTGAATGATGTCTGTGAGTATAACAGAACTCATTTGGCAGGCGAAAACCTGAGAAAAACCTGAGGAAAATCCAACGCGGAAGTGGGAAATCTGAGGTTTGTAGTTCTTCAAAGCTTGGCCTACCGAATACACAGTGTCTATGGAGTCAAGTTGCACTTCCTACGGCTTCCACTAGATGTCAGATCAAATCAAATCAAATGTATTTATATAGCCCTTCGTACATCAGCTGATATCTCAAAGTGCTGTACAGAAACCCAGCCTTAAACCCCAAACAGCAAACAATGCAGGTGCAACCATCTTTAGATTCTTGAATGAGGATTTTACTATAAAGGAGGGGCTCATGAGACCTGTTTGAGTCAGTGGTCTGGCAGAGTGTCTCAGGCTTGTGACGTGCGCTCCCGACAGAGTTAGCTCTCGTTCCAGTGCTTTTCTTCAGACATAGGAATTCTCCGGTTTGAAGCTTATTATTTTATGTTAAAAACATCCTAAAGATTGATTCCATTCATCGTTTGACTTGTTTCTACGACTTGTAACAGAACTTTGAGTTTTTGTCTGGACGAAGTGCTCGCGCCTCATGAAGTTGGATTACTGGGCTGAACACGTTAACAACAAGTGGCTATTTGGACATAAATGATGGACTTTATGGAACTGTATGGAACAAATTAGTCATTTATTGTCGAACTGGGATTCCTGGGAGTGCCTTCTGATGAAGATCGTCAAAGTTAAGTGAATATTTATAGTGTTATTTCTAACTTCTGTTGACTCCAAAATGGCGGATATTTCTCTGGCTGGATTGGGCTCTGAGCACCGTTCTCAGGTTATGCTTTTTTTTTTTTATCTGACAGAGCGGTTGCATTAAGGAGAAGTGTATCTTTAATTCTGTGAATAACACTTGTATCATTTATCAATGGTTATTATGAGTATTTCTGCTAAATCAAAGAATGTTTTGGAGTCTAAACACTACTGCACGTAACGCTGCAATGTAAACTGAGATTTTTTTTATATAAATATGCACATTATCGAACAAAACATACATGTATTGTGTAACATACATGATGAATGTCATCTGATGAAGATCATCAAAGGTTAGTGATTAATTTTATCCATATTTCTCATTTTTGTGATTCCTATCTTTGGCTGGAAAAATGGCTGTATGATCTAACATAATCATATGTTGTGCTTTCGCTGTAAATCATTTTTGAAATCAGACATGATGGGAGATTAACAAGATGTTTTTTCTTTCATTTATTGTATTGGACTTGTTAATGTGTGAAAGTAACATATTTTTAAAAATAAAAAAATATATTGAATTTCGCGAACTGCCTTTTCAGAGGAATGTTGTCGAGGGGTTCAGGGCTCCGGGCAGCCGAGCGGAAATGGAGGAAAACTCGCCTCCCTGCGGACCTCCCTCCTCTCTACATTTTCCTCCTCTGTCTCTGCTGCTAAAGCGATTTTCTACCACTCTAAATTCCAAGCATCTGCCTCTAACCCTAGGAAGCTCTTTGCCACCTTCTCCTCCCTCCTGAATCCTCCTCCCCCTCCCCCCCCTCCTCCCTCTCTGCAGATGACTTCGTCAACCATTTTGAAAAGAAGGTCGACGACATCCGATCCTCGTTTGCTAAGTCAAACGGCACCGCTGGTTCTGCTCACACTGCCCTACCCTGTGCTCTGACCTCTTTCTCCCCTCTCTCTCCAGATGAAATCTCGCGTCTTGTGACGGCCGGCCGCCCAACAACCTGCCCGCTTGACCCTATCCCCTCCTCTCTTCTCCAGACCATTTCCGGAGACCTTCTCCCTTACCTCACCTCGCTCATCAACTCATCCCTGACCGCTGGCTACGTCCCTTCCGTCTTCAAGAGAGCGAGAGTTGCACCCCTTCTGAAAAAACCTACACTCGATCCCTCCGATGTCAACAACTACAGACCAGTATCCCTTCTTTCTTTTCTCTCCAAAACTCTTGAACGTGCCGTCCTTGGCCAGCTCTCCCGCTATCTCTCTCTGAATGACCTTCTTGATCCAAATCAGTCAGGTTTCAAGACTACTCATTCAACTGAGACTGCTCTTCTCTGTATCACGGAGGCGCTCCGCACTGCTAAAGCTAACTCTCTCTCCTCTGCTCTCATCCTTCTAGACCTATCGGCTGCCTTCGATACTGTGAACCATCAGATCCTCCTCTCCACCCTCTCCGAGTTGGGCATCTCCGGCGCGGCCCACGCTTGGATTGCGTCCTACCTGACAGGTCGATCCTACCGGGTGGCGTGGCGAGAATCTGTCTCCTCACCACGCGCTCTCACCACTGGTGTCCCCCAGGGCTCTGTTCTAGGCCCTCTCCTATTCTCGCTATACACCAAGTCACTTGGCTCTGTCATGACCTCACATGGTCTCTCCTATCATTGCTATGCAGACGACACACAATTAATCTTCTCCTTTCCCCCTTCTGATGACCAGGTGGCGAATCACATCTCTGCATGTCTGGCAGACATATCAGTGTGGATGACGGATCACCACCTCAAGCTGAACCTCGGCAAGACGGAGCTGCTCTTCCTCCCGGGGAAGGACTGCCCGTTCCATGATCTCGCCATCACGGTTGACAACTCCATTGTGTCCTCCTCCCAGAGTGCTAAGAACCTTGGCGTGATCCTGGACAACACCCTGTCGTTCTCAACTAACATCAAGGCGGTGGCCTGTTCCTGTAGGTTCATGCTCTACAACATCCGCAGAGTACGACCCTGCCTCACACAGGAAGTGGCGCAGGTCCTAATCCAGGCACTTGTCATCTCCCGTCTGGATTACTGCAACTCGCTGTTGGCTGGGCTCCCTGCCTGTGCCATTAAACCCCTACAACTCATCCAGAACGCCGCAGCCCGTCTGGTGTTCAACCTTCCCAAGTTCTCTCACGTCACCCCGCTCCTCCGCTCTCTCCACTGGCTTCCAGTTGAAGCTCGCATCCGCTACAAGACCATGGTGCTTGCCTACGGAGCTGTGAGGGGAACGGCACCTCAGTACCTCCAGGCTCTGATCAGGCCCTACACCCAAACAAGGGCACTGCGTTCATCCACCTCTGGCCTGCTCGCCTCCCTACCACTGAGGAAGTGCAGTTCCCGCTCAGCCCAGTCAAAACTGTTCGCTGCTCTGGCCCCCCAATGGTGGAACAAACTCCCTCACGACGCCAGGACAGTGGAGTTAATCACCACCTTCCGGAGACATCTGAAACCCCACCTCTTTAAGGAATACCTAGGATAGGATAAGTAATCCTTCTCACCCCCCCCTTTAAGATTTAGATGCACTATTGTAAAGTGACTGTTCTACTGGATGTCATAAGGTGAATGCACCAATTTGTAAGTCGCTCTGGATAAGAGCGTCTGCTAAATGACTTAAATGTAATGTAATGTAAATGGGTTCCACCTGCGCTAGAAAGGTTAATTCCTTTAGGAGGGAGCAAGGGGTCTACGGTTCGGTAGGGAGCACCCCCCATGTTATTGTTATTTTATTATGTTTCATTTTATTTTTATTTTTGTTATTTAGTAAATATTTTCTTGAACTGCATTGTTAAGGGCTTGTCAGTAAGCATTTCATGGTAAGGTACATGTAGGTATGCATAGATAATATGCATAGATAATAAACAGCGATTAGCATGCTTGGACAATAACATGGCTAAATACAGGGGGTACCTGTACAGAGTCAATGTGTGGGGGTGCAGGTTTGTCGATGTAATTTGTACATGTAGGTAGGGGTAAAGTGACTATGCATAGATAATAAACAGTGAGTAGCATGCTTGGACTAAGCATGCACCCCTGAGGGGCCCTGTGTATTCAACGCATGTGAGAAATACAATTAGATTAATTTAAGGTAATTATGCCTACATTACAAAATGGCAACTACTTCTAAACGTCTAATCAACACTTAATTGATTGGTGATAAACCCTGTTGAATTCATTGTGTTTTTGGTCAAATCAGATCACAGTGGGTTCTCAACCTCTCTCCAATAAAATAATTGATTATTAGTATAGTTTTCAAACTTGATAGTACTGAAATTAAAAAAGAACGGTTGGCTGTTATTTTGAGTGGGTAAATAATGGTTGAAATCTCAACATCTCAACCAAGTATTTCCCAAACTTCCACGTTGAGATGAAGTTGTTTGCCCAGTGGGCTAGCTCCATTTTACTTATTGTGATTGATCTTGAAAACTTGTATCAAATAATATCTTCATAATATTCATAATCTTCGAACTCCTGATATACAGTGCATTCAGAAAGTATTCAAACCACTTGACTTTTTCCACGTTTTGATACGTTGCAGCATTATTCAAAAAAATTGTTTAAAAAAATTCCCCTCATCAATCTACACATAATGACAAAGCAAAAACAGGTTTACTTTTTTTTGTGCAAAAAAAATCTTTGGAAAATGAAATATCTTATTTACATAAGTATTCAGACCCTTTGCTATGAGACTCGAAATTGAGCTCAGTTGTGTCTTGTTTCCATTTATTATCCTTTAGCGGTTTCTACAACTTGATTGGAATCCACCTGTGGTATATTCAATTGATTGGAAATGCATAGACCTGTCTATGTAAGGTCCCACAGTTGACAGTGCGTGTCAGAGCAAAAACTAAGAAATGAGGTTGAAGGAATTGTCTGTTGAGCTCCGAGACAGGTTTGTGTCGAGGCACAGATCTGGGGAAGGGTACCAAAAATGTTCTGCAGCACTGAAGGTCCTCAAGAACACAGTGGCCTCCATCATTCTTAAATGGAAGAAGTTTGGAACCACCGAGACCCTTCCTAGAGCTGGCTGCCTGGCCAAACTGAGCAATTGGGGGAGAAAGGCCTTGATCAGGGAGGTGACAACGAACCCGATGGTCACTCTGATAGAGCTCCAGAATTCCTCTGTGGAGATGGGAGAATGTAGAAGGACAACCATCTCTGCAGCACTCCACCAATCAGGCCTTTGTGGTAGAGTGGTCAGACGGAAGCCACTCCACAGTAAAAGGCACATGACAGCCCACTTGGAGTTTGCCAATAGGTACCTAAAGGACCCTCAGACCATAAGAACAAGATTCTCTGATCTGATAAAACCAAGATCGAACTCTTTGGCCTGAATGCCAAGCGTCATGTCTGTAGGGAACCTGGCACCATCCCTATGGTGAAGCATGGTGGTGTAAGCATCATGCTGTGGGGATGTTTTTCAGAGGCAGGGACCTGTGAACTATTCAGAATCGAGGGAAACATGAACGAGCCAAGTACAGAGAGATCCTTAATGAAAACTTGCACCAGAGTGCTCAGGACCTCAGACCGGTGCGAAGGTTCACCTTCCCACTGGACAACAACCCTAAGAACAAAGCCAAGACAAAGCAAGAGTGACTTCGGGACAAGTCTCTGAATGTCCTTGACTGGCCCAGCCAGAGCCCGGATTTGAACGCGATCGAACATCTCTGGAGAGACCTGAAAATATTTGTGCTGCGACACTCCCATCCAACCTGACAGAGCTTGAGAGGATCTGCAAAGAAGAATGAGAGAAACTCCCCAAATACAGGTGTGCCAAACTTGTAGCAACATACCCATGAAGACGAGGCTGTAATTGCTGCCAAAGGTGCTGAGTAAAGAGTAAAGAGTCTGAATATTATGTGATATCTCCATTTTTTATTTGTGATACATTTGCAAAAAAAAATGTAAAACCTGTTTTTGCCTTGTCATTATGGGGTATTGTGTGTAGATTGATGAGTGAAAAAAAAACGGATACATTTTAGAATGAGGCTGTAATGTAACAAAATGTGTAAAAAGTCAAGGGGTCTGAATACTTTTCGAATGCAGTGTATGGCTGGCTAGTGGGTTGTGTGGATATTTTAGTATATGGTGGTTGACAAATGTGTATCTCCTGACTGAAAAAGGGATGGACCTGCTCCTCTCTGTCTTTCTGCCTCTCTGTGCAATCAGCCAAACAGACCGAATAGACTAAATCAAGTGTTACTCAAATGTTATGCTACGGTGGCAGTACCGTTGATATTTAAACGACAGCAGGTAGCTGGCTACACACACAGCTGTTGGTCTCATCTCTCAAGCCTTGCATGTTTGTATACCGGGAGCACGCAATCTCCATACAGGGAAGAACAACAGGCACAACCAACAGGCGGGCTGGGGGGTGGGGTGGCGAACATGATGACTTCACTAGAACTTGTAGGCAGTGGTCCTCCGAACAACGACAAACATTTTTTTTACAAAATAATAACATTTCCGGGGGAAATGATGCACTCTTGGAAAAAAAGGTTCTATCTTGAACCTTCCTTTCCACAGGGGCTTCTACACGTAGCCCAAAAGTGTTCTACCTGGAACCAAAAAGGGTTCTCCTATGGAGACAGCCAAAGATGCCATTTGGAACCATTTTAATCTAAGAGTGTACCATCACCCTAAAGGGCACTTTGAATAATGGAAGGGGAATGTGCTCTGCACAGGTAGGGTCCTATCTGGGCACGTGCCTGGATCCAAGGGGCGAGGACTGTATGTAGGATCGTAATGTCTTCACTTAGTGCAGTGCCATAAAACATGGGATCATCAACCGAGGATAAACTCAGGGACGATCAAATCAATTATATTGAGGGACGCAGGGTAAAAAAAAATGTTCCTCAAGACAATTTTACAAAGTCATGATATGTTTTGAGGTATCGGCACCGGCACCGATGGAATATCATAACCAACAACGTTTGAAATGTGTTTTACCCTCTTGTGGCTTTGAGTCTATAGTGCAGGGTTTCCCAAATTCGGTCCGCAGGACACCAGGGGCTCCAAGTTTTTTTTTGCCCTAGCACTACACAGCTGATTCACATAACCAACAAACTGCTCTAGTGACTCTTGTCGATGAGTGAAATGTACAGTTTGTTCACTATACTTCCAGTTCTCTGTAAATCATGTCAATCATCCATCTCTGACATGGTATACAGTACATAGAGATTATTTCACATCTTGAATGAAGGAAAATAAAAAATAGTATAACATAGTAAAGACCCATACTTTAAACACGGGTAACATTTACTGAGAGAATGGAATTAATGATTATAGGGAGTAGGGTCAAACTCTAAACTGCTCTCCCTTTTAAGTAAAAAAATGTGACTTCCATCCCAGAATAATATATTCAAAAGATGATGTATGAGTCCACGAGAGCTTCCCATTAATTTTCTATGCCAAGTGATGTGCAGGCACCATAGCTTAGTGCGTTAACCAGTGCTAAATTAAATAATGCAGACATTACGGTTCATTGCAACAGCTAGTTCTCATATCACCTGTAATCTATTTTGGCTAATCAATCTGCCAGCGCTTTTACAAGATTAATTATTCTCAGGCAAATCCCCCCTCACCCCCCTGTTCAGTCTATAATTATAGTTACAAGCTCAAAACCATTTACTCTTATTCTAAATTTGTAACTGTATCTGGGTAATTCCACCAATTCGGTGCCTTTTGAGAAGTGTAACTTTTGTTTTCACCTAATTTTAACATTCTGTCATAAAGAGCTCATGTTTCAACATAATAAAAACATGTTTTTATTACAGTGCATTCGGAAAGTATTCTGACCCCTTGACTATCAGTATACTCCCTCTCCGGCCTCTAGGTCATCAGGCTGCTGATTATGCCGCACACCTGTCAGCATCGTCTCGCGCATCTGCGCCTCATGACACTCACCTGGACTCCATCACCTCCTTGATTATCTTCCCTACATCTGTCACTCCCTTTTGTTTTTTTCCTCAGGCAGTTAACCCACTGTTCCCAGGCCGTCATTGAAAATAAGAATTTGTTCTTAACCGACTTGCCTCGTTAAATAAAGGTTCAATAAAAAAAATAGGTGTGATGTGTTTTGTGTTCATTGTTTCTTTTATTAAAACGCTCTTTCCCTGAACTTGCTTACCGATTCTCATCACACTCGTTACAGAATAACACCTCACCTAAAGAAGCATCTACGTTGTCTTGGCTGTGTGCTTACGGTCAATGTCCTGTTGGAAGGTGAACCTTCGCCCCCAGTGAGGTGCTGAGTGCTCTGCAGCAGGTTTTCATCAAGGATCTCTCTGTTTTTTGCTCCGTTCATCTTTCCCTCAATCCTGACTGGTCTCCCAGTCCCTATCGCTGAAAAACATGCCCACAGCATGATGTTGCCACCACCAGGCTTCACCATAGGGATGGTGCCAGGTTTCTTCCAGACGTGACGCTTGGCATTCAGGCCAAAGAGTTCAATCTTGGTATCATCAGACCAGAGTCCTTTAGGTGCCTTTTGGCAAACTCCAAGCGGGCTGTCATGTGCCTTTTACTAATGAGTGGCTTCCGTCTGGCTTCCGTCAGGGCTGATTGGTGGAGTGCTCCAGAGATTGTTGTTCTTCTGGAAGGTTCCCCAGTCTTGACAGAGGAACTCTGTGACCAAGGCCGCCGTTCACCTATAGGCCGCCGTTCAAGGCCGCCGTTCACCTATAGGAAGAGTCTTGGATGTTCCAAACTTCTTCCATTTAAGAATGATGGAGGCCACTTTGTCTTGGGAACATTCAATACTGCAGAAATGTTTTGGTCCTCTTCCCCAGATCTGTGCCTCAACACAATCCTGTCTCTGAGATCTACGGGAAAATTCCTTCAAACTCATTTCTTGGTTTTTGTTCTGACATGCACTGCCAACTCTGGGACCTTATATAGACAGGTATATGCCTTTTCAAACCATGTCCAATACATTTAATTTACCACAGGTGTACTCTAATCAAGTTGTAGAAACACTTAAAAGGTTGATCAAACGCACTTGAGCTGAATTTCAAGTCTCATAGCAAAGGGTCTGAATAATTATGTAAATATGGTATTTCATGTTTGTTTATATTTAGCAACAGAAAAAATAAAACTGTTATTGCTTTGTTGTTATGGGGTTTTGTGTGTAGATTGAGGGGAAAAATGATTTAATCCATTTTCGAATAAGGTTATAACTTTAAAAATGTGGGAAATGTCAAGGGGTCTGAATACACTGTATATTAGAAGATTATGAATGTTATAAAGATATTATTTGATACAAGTATTCAAGATCAATCACAATAAGTAAAACAAATTGAGCTTGCCCACTGGGCACACCACGTCATCTCAACGTGGAATTTTTGGAAATACCTGGTTGAGATGTTGATCAATGAGATTTCAACCTTTATTAACCCACTCAAAATAACAGCTTTTTAAATTTCAGTACTATCGAGTTTGAAAACTATACTAAAAATCTATTATTTTATTGGAGAGGATGAGAACACACTGTGATCTGATTTCACCAAAAACACAATGAATTCAACAGGGATTATCACCAATCCATGAAGTGATGATTAGATGTTTAGAATTAGCTGCCATTTTGTGATGTAGGCTTATTTACATTAACTATGTACAGAGGGACATGTCAAAATGCTGAATTTTTGCTCTTTAGCAAGTATTTTCAAATTGATATTCATATTGAATTCCCATGTGGTCTATATTAAAGGGCACTTCATTTCATGTAACAAGCTTTTAATCTATATTGGTGCAAAATGTCTACTTTTCCAAGGGATGCAAAAGGCACTCATTTCGTGGAACGAAATATATGTTGTCAACTGTGTTCTTACCAGGCACATACTGTATACTGTATACTATATAGTGCATTGCCATAATGTACTTTCATATGTTTACATACCCTACATTACTCATCTCATATGTATATACTGTACTCGATACCATCTACTGCATCTTGCCTATGCCGCTCTGTACCATCACTCATTCATAAATCTTTATTTACATATTCTTCATCCCTTTACACTTGTGTGTATAAAGGTAGTTGTTGTGAAATGGTTAGGTTAGATTACTCATTGGTTATTACTGCATTGTCGGAACGAGAAGCGCAAGCATTTCGCTACACCCGCATTAACATCTGCTAACATTGTGTATGTGACAAATAAAGGTTTATTTGATTTGATTTAGAGTATGTATTCCATTCCTGTAAGAGCAATTATTTATATTTTCTCCCACATGTTCTCCCAAAATGTACCTGACAATAAAAATTACAATAAAACTTTAGTTGAAATACTACAAGATACCATTGAGTAATTTATTTAACTTATTTGACACCAGCATTTTTCTATATCATCAGGAACGCCTTCTGCTCAAAGTATTTCAATTTGGTTTCAATAAAGTAAAAATACCCTGCAATCCACCCAGGCGTTAGGTAGCCTAGCAGTTAAGAGTGTTGGGCCAGTAACTGAAAGGTTGCTATTTCAAAAACTCAAGAATCTGCTCTTGAGCAACTGCTCCCTGGGTGCCGATGATGTTGATTAAGAGGGGTTGGGTTAAATGCGGAAGACAGATTTCGGGTTGAATGCATTCAGCTGTGCAACTGACTTAGGCATCCCCCTTTCCTTTACTTCCTAGTAATTTCCCCTGGAGCGGAGCAGATTGTGTGGAGTAAATCAATAGCTGCCACCATCTCTGGATTTATTGCGCTGGGGAGGGGAGGGAGTCCCTATGGATAACAGCAGGCAGCACGTTAGTGTTGTCTTTGGTCCCAGCATGGCACCACCGGCTGGCAGGCCACTGGTGGAGGTCATAAAGATCATGTGTTACTGTTTAAAACATAACCCCCCCCCCCATTTATGTATGCCTAATAATGCCTAATAAAAGGCACACACATCACTGGTTTGCTGTAATCCTTGTTTCCTGTAAATCCTTGTGGTCTAGTCTTTTCGTATTTTATAGTTGTGACCAATTATTTGTGATGGAAGGGTGGCCAGTAAATCATTGTGTGGCCTTTGTGGTATGAACAGTACATGGCGCTAGATAAACACTTGTTTCTTCCTAGGCTATAGAGTAGTGTGCTGTTACATTTGGCTATGTGAAATTTAGATGTAAAAAAAAATACCTGAGATTTATCCATTCTTTTGAATGAAGACATATCAAACTTGAGTTCATAGATAAAAGCTGTAAACAAAAAAAGAAGAAGCGTTTGTTTAACATGGTCTGCTGCATCTAAATTTTCAGAGTCACACGTAGCATGTCCTCTCCTCTTGTTGCCTCAGAGAGCACCTAACATATGTTCTCCAACTCCCTGTTACACTCACACCTCCACCACTACAGCAGCTGTTTATGTAGCCTTTCCAATGGCAGTGGTAATGTATCTGCATGTTTTGTTGTGGCATCTAGGCACTTTAAACACGGTGAGACCTCTATTAGAACATCACAGGGAAATTGTTTAGGGGAAACAATTACAGAGAATGTCAAGTCAGAAATGTTGCTGCTTTTTGGGGTTTGTTTGTTGTTGTTGATGGTGAGCTAAACCCCTGGAGAAAAGAGCAGACTTTCTCTTCAATAAGATTATCTATAAGGAGTCAGAGCTTGGTCTCCTTGTTCATTTCAAATGCAGGTGGATATGTAAAACAAAATATTTAACTACCACAATATCCCTGACAGGGTGAACAAATTCAGCTCACAGTGCCAAGGAGGATGGGTGATACACCGACTACGGAATTCCACCTCTTGATCTCTTAGGTTTATCTAAGCCTTCACACGTTCCTCTGCTTCCAAAGCTGAGATGTCCTAGTGTTGTTCTTCCCATAACAGCCAAAGTCATCATGCACAGTGACACGCACCACGCATGGTGAGAAATATGTCAAGCCCTTGCACCTCAGCCGTCCCTCACTCAAATGGATCTACAGTATATGCTGTTTACATTACATGCATCCCGTGGGGGCCTGCTGTTTGTCATTCAGTCCTGCTGATCCACCCAGTTCAGCTCGAACCACAGGCCATTTGTGTCAACCAGAATATGTGACACTCTCATGTGTTGTGAAGTCCCACCAGGGGTTCACCTACCCACTAGGATAAGTTATAAGTCCCAAGTGTGAGGAGTCATTGGAAGCCAGAGGACTGCCTGCCACGCAACAACCACCATCACCTGGAATGGAATCTGATTAGCTGAAACACAGTAAGGAAAGAAATTCCTTTTAAGAAGTCACAGGAACAGTGGGTTAACTGCCTTGTTCAGGGGCAGAAAGACATTTTTACCTTGTCAGCTCAGGGATTCGATCTTGCAACCTTTCAGTTACTAGTCAAATGCTCTAACCACTAGGCTACCTGCCGCCACTTCAGAAAGTATTGACACCCCTTTACATTTTCCACATTTTGTTGTCTTAAAATTTGAATTTAAAATGGATTAAATTTACAATTTTTGTCACTGGCCTACACACAGTACCCCTAATGTCAAAGTTGAATTATGTTTTTGGACATTTTACTAATCAATTAAAAATGATAAGCTGAAGTGACTTGAGTCAATAAATATTCAACCCTTTTGTTATGGCAAGCATAAATACACTACATGACCAAAAGTATGTGGACACCCCGAACATCTCATTCTAAAATCACGGGCTTTAATATGGAGACGGTCAACCCCTTTGCTGCTAAAAGAGCATTAGTTATATCAGGCACTGATGATGGGCAATTAGACCGGGCTTGCAGTCGTACTTCCAACTCATCCCAAAGGTGTTCGATGGGGTTGAGGTCAGGGCTTTGCGTAGGCCAGTTAAGTTCTTCTACACTGATCTCGACAAATCATTTCTGTATGGACCTTGCTTTGTGCACGGGGGCATTATCATGCTGAAATAAGAAACAGCCTTCTCCAAACTGTTTCCACAAAGTTGGAAGCACATAATCATCTTAAATGTAATTGTATGTTGTAGCGTTAAGATTTCCCTTCACTGGAACTAAAGGGCATAGCCCGAACCATGAAAAACAGCTATCCTGGAAGATTCAGAATTTGTTGGTAACATTTGTACTATGTTGTATATTCATCAAATGTGTGTAAGTTAATTCTTATCAGAATGGTATTTTTGTATAATACTGTGGCGAGGTTGCAGTTATCTGTTCTATGTCAAGACTCAGTTGCATGGGCCGCTGAGAGGGGAGAGGTCGAAGTGTCATCATGTGTAAACATATTTTTTACTCCCTACCTTTCCCAGTGGGGAAAGGAGGGTGGCAGTATCTGGAATCATTCTATGCTCCCTCTAATGTTGTTTCTATCTTAACCTATAGCCTCATTCTCCTCTCCGTGAGTTTGTATTTAGAGTGGGTTGTATCTAAATGACAATTTGATATATGCCTGTTGATACGGAGGATTGGTTTATGGTTCTGGGGTTTGGGAAAGGAGACAAAGCTGAAAGATGAATTATGTCTATACTGTCTGACTATGTGTGATCTTTGCTATAAAGGATCCCATTTTGCCATAAGTGTGGGGACTCTCAACTTTTCATTAGAGATACTAACTGTTGAAAGTCAAAATGCTATAGAGCTTATATAATTAAAGATGGACTTTTATAAACTCTGACTTGTGTGTGTGGTTTGCTCCCATGATTTGGTAAATAGAGGAAATTTCCACGACACAGCCCCAGACGCTTATTCCTCAACTTTACAGTTGACACTATGAATTCGGGCAGGTAGTGTTCTCCTGGCATCCGCCAAACTCAGATTCGTCCGTCGGACTGCCAGATGGTGAAGCGTGATTCATCACGTCAGAGAACGCGTTTCCACTGCTCCAGAGTCCAATGGTGGCGAAGCTTTACACTACTCCAGCTGATGCTTGGCATTGGGCATGGTGAACTTAGGCTTGTGTGCTCCCGACGAACAGTTTTGTGCTGACGTTGCTTCCAGAGGCAGTTTGGAACTTGGTAGTGAGTGTTGCAACCAAGGACAGACGTTTTCTAAACGCTACACACTTCAGCATTTGGCGGTCCCGTTCTGTGAGTTTGTGTGGCCTACCACTTGTTGTTCCAGCAACGGGTGTGGCTGAAATAGCTGAATCCTCTCATTTGAAGGGGTTTCCACGTATTTTCTATATACTGGGGATGAAACCCGGAAGAGAGACTGACGGACGCACCAATCAAACGACAGAACTCCCTCCAAAACTGTGACGTGAATTGCGGGCCTCTGTCTGAAACGGCGTCTAACGGGAGGCCATGAATTCTGAACACATTCTCGATAATGATTTGTGCCGTCTCCTTAGCGGAAGGAAGTTTAGCGAGGGGAATGAAATGTGCCGCCTTAGAGAACCTATCGACAACCGTAAGAATCACAGTCTTCCCCGCAGACAAAGGCAGACCGGTAATGAAGTCTAGGGCGATGTGAGACCATGGTCGAGAAGGAATGGGGAGCGGTCTGAGACGACCGGCAGGAGGAGAGTTACCCGACTTAGTCTGCGCGCAGTCCGAACAAGCAGCCACGAAACGGCGCGTGTCACGCTCCTGAGTCGGCCACCAAAAGCGCTGGCGAATAGACGCAAGAGTGCCTCGAACACCGGGATGACCAGCTAACTTGGCAGAGTGAGCCCACTGAAGAACAGCCAGACGAGTGGAAACAGGAACGAAAAGGAGGTTACTAGGACAAGCGCGCGGCGACGCAGTGTGCGTGAGTGCTTGCTTAACCTGTCTTTCAATTCCCCAGACTGTCAACCCGACAACACGCCCATAAGGAAGAATCCCCTCGGGATCAGTAGAAGCCACAGAAGAACTAAACAGACGGGATAAGGCATCAGGCTTGGTGTTCTTGCTACCCGGACGGTAAGAAATCACAAACTCGAAACGAGCGAAAAACAACGCCCAACGAGCTTGACGGGCATTAAGTCGTTTGGCAGAACGGATGTACTCAAGGTTCTTATGGTCTGTCCAAACGACAAAAGGAACGGTCGCCCTCCAACCACTGTCGCCATTCGCCTAGGGCTAAGCGGATGGCGAGCAGTTCACGGTTACCCACATCATAGTTGCGCTCAGATGGCGACAGGCGATGAGAAAAATAAGCGCAAGGATGAACCTTATCGTCAGACTGGAAGCGCTGGGATAGAATGGCTCCCACGCCTACCTCTGAAGCGCCAACCTCGACAATGAATTGTCTAGTGACGTCAGGAGTAACGAGGATAGGAGCGGACGTAAAACGTTCTTTTAGAAGATCAAAAGCTCCCTGGGCGGAACCGGACCACTTAAAACACGTCTTGACAGAAGTAAGAGCTGTGAGAGGGGCAGCAACTTGACCGAAATTACGAATGAAACGCCGATAGAAATTAGCGAAACCTAAAAAGCGCTGCAACTCGACACGTGACCTTGGAACGGGCCAATCACTGACAGCTTGACCTTAGCGGAATCCATCTGAATGCCTTCAGCGGAAATAACGGAACCGAGAAAAGTAACGGAGGAGACATGAAAAGAGCACTTCTCAGCCTTTACGTAGAGACAATTCTCTAAAAGGCGCTGTAGAACACGTCGAACGTGCTGAACATGAATCTCGAGTGACGGTGAAAAATCAGGATATCGTCAAGATAGACAAAAACAAAGATGTTCAGCATGTCTCTCAGAACATCATTAACTAATGCCTGAAAAACAGCTGGCGCATTGGCGAGACCAAACGGCAGAACCCGGTACTCAAAATGCCCTAACGGAGTGTTAAACGCCGTTTTCCACTCGTCCCCTCTCTGATGCGCACGAGATGGTAAGCGTTACGAAGGTCCAACTTAGTAAAGCACCTGGCTCCCTGCAGAATCTCGAAGGCTGATGACATAAGGGGAAGCGGATAACGATTCTTAACCGTTATGTCATTCAGCCCTCGATAATCCACGCAGGGGCGCAGAGTACCGTCCTTCTTCTTAACAAAAAGAACCCCGCCCCGGCCGGAGAGGAAGAAGGCACTATGGTACCGGCGCCAAGAGACACAGATAAATAATCCTCGAGAGCCTTACGTTCGGGAGCCGACAGAGAGTATAGTCTACCCCGAGGAGGAGTGGTCCCCGGAAGGAGATCAATACTACAATCATACGACCGGTGAGGAGGAAGGGAGTTGGCTCGGGACCGACTGAAGACCGTGCGCAGATCATGATATTCCTCCGGCACTCCTGTCAAATCGCCAGGTTCCTCCTGAGAAGTGGGGACAGAAGAAATGGGAGGGATGGCAGACATTAAGCACTTCACATGACAAGATACGTTCCAGGATAGGATAGAATTACAAGACCAATTAATAGAAGGATTATGACATACTAGCCAGGGATGACCCAAAACAACAGGTGTGAAAGGTGAACGAAAAATCAAAAAGAAATAGTCTCACTGTGGTTACCAGATACTGTGAGAGTTAAAGGTAGTGTCTCAAATCTGATACTGGGAAGATGACTACCATCTAAGGCAAACATGGGCGTAGGCTTGTCTAACTGTCTGAAAGGAATGTTATGTTTCCGAACCCATGCTTCGTCCATGAAACAACCCTCAGCCCCAGAGTCAATCAAGGCACTGCATGTAGCACCCGAACCGGTCCAGCGTAGATGGACCGACATAGTAGTACAAGATCTAGATGAAGAGACCTGAGTAGTAGCGCTCACCAGTAGCCCTCCGCTTACTGATGGGCTCTGGCCTCTTACTGGACATGAATTAACAAAATGTCCATCAAATCCGCAATAGAGGCACAGGCGGTTGGTGATCCTCCGTTCCCTCTCCTTAGTCGAGATGCGAATCCCTCCCAGCTGCATGGGCTCAGTCTCAGAGCCAGAGGAGGGAGATGGTTGCGATGCGGAGCAGGGAAACACCGTTGATGCGAGCTCTCTTCCACGAGCCTGGTGACGAAGATCTACCCGTCGTTCTATGCGGATGGCGAGAGCAATCAAAGAGTCCACACTGGAAGGAACCTCCCGAGAGAGAATCTCATCTTTGACCACTGTGTGGAGTCCCTCCAGAAAACGAGCGAGCAGCGCCGGCCTCGCTCCAGTCACTAGAGGCAGCAAGAGTGCGAAACTCTATAGAGTAATCCGTTATGGATCGATCACCTTGGCATAGGGAAGCCAGGACCCTAGAAGCCTCCCCACCAAAA